>NW_024062623.1:440000-1040000 GCF_006381635.1 Hibiscus syriacus | reverse complement strand
GCTTTGGAGTTGTACTTGCAGAGTTATTGACTGGGAGAAAGGCACTTAGTTTTCTAATGCCGGAAGAGGAGCGGAATCTAGCAATGCAGTTTGTTTCTGCACTGAAGAAGGATCGATTATTTGGGATTATAGATCATCATGTGCTAGCTGAGGGGAACACTACACAGATAAAGGAAGTTTCCATGTTGGCAAACAGGTGCTTAAGAGTTAGAGGAGAAGATAGGCCTTCAATGAAGGAAGTTGCAATGGAATTGGACAGTCTAAGAACAATGCTAAAGCATCCTTGGATGAAAAATTATTCGAAGGAGACCGAGTCTTTGCTCGGCGAACTTTCGGGAACTAATTCTCAGAGTAACAAAAGCAGTCCGTCCGACTATGACAGTAGGCAGCAAATCGTATTGCATGGTCGGTAACAATGTTGCAGATGTTTATGTCTATTCTTATGCACTAACATGGTTTCCATTAACGATTTCTTATTCTGTGAAAGGATTTATAAACTTATAAACATATCCACTTGTCATGGCTAAATCTCAACAATTAAAAAAAACCTCAAATCACAACAATAAAATATAATTCTATAATTACGCATAGAAATCGTTAACCTAGAGCAATGACTCATCGTTTCACACTCGTCTATATCTGGAAATTGCAGAGTATATGGGTGTAAAATAACACAATAATTTTAGCAATAGAAATTACAAATACACTGAGGCATGCATATAGTTACCTTGACATCCATTGGAGAGGAAAGGGTTCCCCTAGTTGCAACGCAAGCGCAACGAGAGAAGGTATGGTTATCGTTCTCTGCAACAAATGCACAGCTGCAAGGTATGGTCATTTTTCAATGTCTAGAGTTTCAAGACCTTCATTTCATCATTCTTTCAAGCCAATTTGACAATGTGTATATTTTTGGCTTATATACGAGCTCTTTTACAATGACAGTAAAATAGTAAAGTACCAAGTTCTATAAACCGATACAAACTATCTGACTACATAATCAACGAGCACCTTGTAGTTCAAATGTGATTTTGTTATTAATGCTATCGTACCCCATCGAGCTGCTCGTTGCACCATCATCATAAGTGTTGTTCAAGGCACCGAGCAAGTATTCGGCTTCTTCTCCCATTAACTTACTTTCACTCCAAGGATGTTTAGGCATTTCTTGCAGTCCTGCTAATTCATGGGCAACTTCCTTCATTGTTGGCCTTTCCTCTCCCTGCACTCTCACACATCTCGTTGCTAAAGCTGCAACTTCCTTAAGCTGCTCGATGTTCTCATCGTTAAGCACCCAAGGATCGAGAATGTCGAGCAGGCGGTTTTCTTTCATCAAAGAAACAAAGTACATTGCCAAAACTCGGTTTTGTTCTGATCTTTTGAAACAGACCGCTTTTTGTCCTGTTAGTAATTCCACAAGCACAACCCCAAAGCTGTATACATCGCTCTTTTCAGTCTAAGCATGTATTCAGGGTCCAGGTAGCCGAAAGTTCCTTGTACAATTGTAGTTATCTGTGCCTGATCCGATGGATTCAATCTTGAAGCCCCAAAATCAGAAACTTTTGCGGTGTAATTGTCATCTAACAATATGTTTGCCAACTTGATGTCTCGATGAATGATCGGAATTGAAGAGGCGGAGTGTAAATAAGAAAGGGCTTCCGCCGTTTCGTTGGCGATTCTAAAACGAGTCTCCCATGGAAGATAAGAGGCATCATCATCAGCATGCAAAAAATGGACCCTGTGTCTCCAAACAACATCCTAGGAGTTTGACAACATTCCTGTGGTTGATCTGGTAGAGAACCGTGATTTCATTAATGAATTGTTCAACCTGGCTCGAATCTCCGATTATGACTTTTTAATGGCAAGAACTCGATTATCGGCTAATATACCCTTGTACACTGTCCCATGCCCTCCTCGTCCTAAAATTCTGCTTTCATGGTAATTGTTTGTGGCCTTCTGGAGTTCCCCTGCTGCAAATATTTTAACATCTTCTCGGTACCCTTGTCGCTTCGAAAGCTGTTCCCGCAACAAAATGCCACCATTTTGCTGAAAGTATTCTTCTCTTAGTTTGGAAATCTGTTTTCGCCTGAGCATCCAGTGCAGCAATATTATCCCCAAGAGGAGACCAGTGATAGGAAATAAACCGAGTACAAATAATTTTCCTATAACCAGATTAGTGAGAATGCGAAATAAAAGCGGAAAAATAATACCCGAAATTGATAACGGAGTTCAGCCAATTGTGCTTACGTCTTCGAACTGCTGCAGATCTTTTACTAAGAGAGAAAATTTACAGGTGTTTACAAAACACTCACTACTCACAAGAAAGCTCTCTAGTATTGGGAGAAAGAAAATGATTTTTGGGATGGTTTTGAAGCTAAATGAGCTAGGGTATTTATAGTTGAAACTTAAGGACTTAATCTTGTAAATACCCTAAAACTTAGGGATTAATTGTGATTATCCCATTATTATTTTTCAACAAACATCTACCAAACTTTGAAAAACTATTTTTCAAAGAAACACTTACCAAACTTTGAAAACCATTTTCAAAGAAACATTTACCAAACTTTGAAAACAACTTTTTCAAAGTTGGTTACCAAACTTGAAAACCATTTTAATACTTTCAACAATCTCCTACTTGAAGACTGATTTTAATCTGTCTTCACACCTCGATCAATGCAACAGCTTTTCTAGTCTTGTTACTCTAGCATGCCAACTGAAGTTAAACACAACTTCAGTTTGTCTATAGTCACCGTCTTTGTCAACATGTTTGCCGGATTTTGAGTTCCACTGATCTTTTCAAGTTTCAAAATCCCATCTTCCAGAAGAGACCGGATAAAATGATATCGCAATTGTATGTGCTTTGTCCTGGAATGAAAAGATGGATTCTTTGCTAGATGTATAGCACTTTGAATGTCGCAATACAAGACATTGTTTTCTTGTTTCTTGCCTAACTCTTCCAAGAAACTTTGGAGCCAAACCATCTCCTTACTGGCTTCCGTAACAGCGACATATTCTGCTTCAGTTGTGGAGAGAGCAACTATCTTCTGTAGTTGAGAAACCCAACTCACTGCGGTTCCTCCTAGAATATAGACATACCCTGTAGTGCTCCTTCTGATGTCAACATTTCCGGCTAAGTCAGCATCTACATAGCCTGTCAGTATCGTATCTCCACCTTTGAAACAAAGTGTTTTGTTTGTGGTACCCCGCAAATATCTGAGGATCTATTTGACTGTTTCCCAGTGTACCTTGCCCGGATTATTCATGTGCCTGCTAACAGCTCCCACTGCTTGAGCAATATCTGGTCTGGTACAAACCATGACATACATCAGACTTCCAATTGCTGAGGCATACGGCACCTTCACCATGTGTGCACGTTCTTCCTCCGTCTTTGGTGACTGTTCTTTGGAGAGTCTGAAATGAACACCTAAAGGTGTACTTACTGGTTTAGCATCTTGCATGTTGAACCTGGAGAGTACTTTGTTGATGTACTCAGCCTGTGATAATATCAAAGTCCCCGACTTTGTGTCTCTCTTGATCCTCATCCCAAGAATCTTCTTTGCAGTGCCCAGATCCTTCATAGCAAACTGCTTTGACAATTTTTGCTTCAAGTTTATAATCTCTTGCATGTCTGAGCCTGCAACGAGCATGTCATCAACGTACAACAATAAAATAATGAAGCTATTATCGAACCTCTTGATGTAGCAACAATGATCTGCTTGGCATCTGGTAAAACCACTGCTACTCATGAAACTATCGAACTTCTTGTACCACTGTCTAGGAGCTTGTTTTAAACCATACAAGCTCTTCTTCAACATGCATACCAGGTTTTTCTTGCCTACCTCTATGAAGCCTTCTGGCTGCCTCATATAGATTTCTTCCTCCAAATCACCATGAAGGAAAGCTGTCTTTACATCTAACTGCTCAAGATGTAAATTCTCTGCAGCTACAATTTTCAACACCAGTCTGATTGTAGATAGCTTCATGACTGGAGAGAAAATTTCATTGTAATCAATACCTTCTTTTTGTTGAAAACCTTTGACAACCAATCTTACTTTATAGCGTTTGCTCCCATCGTGCTCTTCTTTGATCCTGTAAATCCACTTGTTATGGAGCGCTTTCTTTCCTAGTGGTAATTCAGCTAATTCCCACGTCTGATTTGACAAAAGCGAGTCCATCTCATCTTTCATGGAAGACTCCCACTTGACTGAATCCTCCACTTGCATTGCTTCATCATAGCACTCTGGTTCACCGTTGTCAGTCAGCAACAAGTAGTGCAAATAAGGAGAATACCGTTGGGTTGGTTTAGTAATTCTGGAGGAGTGTCTTAGTTCCGGTGTGCCTGGTTCTTCTTGAACTGCTTCAGGACTGATCTGAATATCATTTCCAGAAATCTCCTCAAACTCAGCAAATTCCTTTGTTTCAGCTTTGGTATTGGAGCTGTTTGATTCTACAGTTGACATGTCTTTGTACATCACATTCTCATTGAAAATGACATCTCTGCTTCTAATGATCTTTCGATTTTCATAGTCCCAAAACCAGTAACCGAACTCATCACCGCCGTAACCAACAAAGGCACATTTGTTGGACTTAGCATCAAGTTTACTTCTTTCAGCAGAGTCTATGTGTACATAAGAAATACAACCAAACACTCTTAAGTGTGAAAGGTTTATTTCTTTCTTGCTCCAAACTTCCTCTGGTATTTTGCCATCCAAAGGAACTGAGGGCCCACGGTTGATCAGGTAAGCTGCAGTGTTAATAGCTTCAGCCCATAGAAATTTGGGCAATCCGGCATGTATCCTCATGCTTCTGGCACGTTCATTCAGAGTTCTGTTCATGCGCTCTGCTACGCCATTCTGCTGCGGTGTCATGGGAACTGTTGTCTCCATCTTGATCCCATTGTTTGCGCAAAAATCTCTGAATCTCCTATTTCTGTACTCTCCTCCATTGTCAGACCTCAACCGCTTGACTTTCATACCATTCTCATTTTCCACCATTGCCTTCCATTTTCTGAAGGTATCAAAGACTTCTGATTTTTTCTTCAGAAAATAAACCCACACCTTCCTTGTAGAATCATCGATGAAGGTGACATAATATAATGAGTCTGTAAGAGATGGAACTGGAGATGGTCCCCATACATCAGTATGAACTAACTCTAACTTTTCAGCCTTGGGTGTCTTACCAATCTTTGAAAAGCTGACTTTCTTTTGTTTGCCAAAGATGCAATCCTCGCATAGTCCGACATCTACATTCTTTAGATCCGGGAGCTTCCCCTTTGACAAAAGTGTCTTCATCCCTTTCTCGCTCATATGGCCAAGCCTTTGGTGCCATAGGTTTGATTTTCCATCAGCATCTGCTACTGCAATGATATTCTCTAAATTTGAGGTTACATAGAGAGTACCAGTCTTCTTACCACGAGCAATGACGAGTGCTCCTTTGATAATCTTCCATTCACAACCTGAAAAGGTTGTACTGTATCCTTCTCTATCAAGCTGTCCTACAGAAATCAAATTTCTTTTGAGATCAGGAATATGTCTCACTCCTGTCAGCTTCCAGGTGGTCTGGTTTGGCAGCTTTAGTCGGATGTCTCCTTTTCCGATGATCTTCAAGGTTTCATCATCAGCAAGATGAACCTTCCGAAAATCACCACTGACATAGTTCTCAATTATTTCTTGGCATGGCGTGGAGTGGAAAGATGCCCCTGAATCCAAAATCCATGATTCAATCGGACTGTTGACGCTTAAAATCATGACATCACTTGTCTCCTCCGTCATGTTGGCAGATTCCTGTGCGCCGGTATTTTTCTTCAGTGCTCGACAATCTCTTTTGAAGTGGCCCTTCTTGCCGCAATTATAACAGGTAAAATCTTTATTTCTTGTTCTTGATTTTCCCCTTCTGGATTTCGATCTGCCACGATTTGAATTTTTTTCTGAAGTTCTCCCTCTGGACTCCGTGTGCAAGGCTGAGGAGGTTGATGCTTCACCCGATTCTCTCCGTCGAATTTCTTTGCTCAGTACCAGATACCGAACATCGTCGAATTTTAATTTGCTATTTCCCGACGAACTGTTGACTACTGTAATAGTAGCATTCCAACTGTCTAGTAAAGATGATAAGAGAATTAAAGCTCGAACTTCATCATCAAATTCAATTTCCACTGAACTCAACTGAGTTGTGATTGTGTTGAGTTCATTTAGGTGTTGTGCCACCGATGCCCCTTCCGTCATCCGCAAATTGAATAATCGCCTCATCAAATGAATTTTGTTTGAGGCTGATGGCTTCTCATACATACTGGAGAGAGCCGTCATAAGACCCGCCGTGGTCTTTTCCTTTGCTATGTTGAAAGCAACATTGCGGGATAACGTCAGTCGGATAACTCCGAGGGCTTGTCTGTCGAGAAGAGCCCAGTCTTCATTCTTCATGCCCTCTAGTTGTTTTCCTGAGAGGGGTTGATATAGATTTTTCTGGTATAGAAAATCTTCAATTTGCATCTTCCAAAATCCAAAGTCCGCACCATCGAACTTTTCAATTTTCACATTCCCTTCGTCTGCAGCCATCGCTCCCACTTGAATCTGGCTTCGTTTGGATCGTTTCTGACAATTTTTACGAACCACCGTGTATTAGAACATCTCCGTCGACAAACTCGTATCGCCGACCGAATTTCACTATTCACGAAATTCACTATTCACATGAATAGTAACCCGAATAGTAACCTCGCAAAAAATTGACAAAATTCACAACCCAAAAGCTCTGATACCAGTTGTTGGGAAATAAACCGAGTACAAGTAATTTCCCTATAACCAGATTAGTGAGAATACAAATAAAAGCAGAAAAATAATACCCGAAATTGATAACGGAGTTCAGCCAATTGTGCTTATGTCTCCGGACTGTTGCAGATCTTTTACTAAGAGAGAAAATTTACAGGTGTTTACAAAACACTCACTACTCACAAGAAAGCTCTCTAGTATTGGGAGAAAGAAAATGATTTTTGGGATGGTTTTGAAGCTAAATGAGCAAGGGTATTTATAGTTGAAACTTAAGGACTTAATCTTGTAAATACCTTAAAACCTAGGGATTAATTGTGATTATCCCATTATCATTTTTCAACAAACATCTACCAAACTTTGAAAAAATATTTTTCAAAGAAACATTTACCAAACTTTGAAAACCATTTTCAATGAAACATTTACCAAACTTTGAAAATCATTTTTTCAAAGTTGGTTACCAAACTTGAAAATCATTTTAATACTTTCAACAATAAGACAAATGCTAGTTCCTATGTTCAAATGATAAAATAATAGTTCCACTGATTTACAAAATATGCATAGAAATCACTAACCTAGAGCAACATCAATAAGGGTAGATCTCTTGGACCAATCCTTGTAGGGTAAACTGCAACCCGTTCCATTTTTCCGACCGTCACCTTCATAGCCCACTGGACATGAACAATTATATGTCCCAAGTAAATTGATACATCTTGCAGTTCCATTGCAAGGACTCATGGTTTCACACTCGTTTATATCTGAAACTTGCAGAATTGCAGATAAAATATCAGTGAAATAACAATATTTGTAGTGAGAGAAAATACATGTGTGTATATATATATATATATATGTATGTATGTATAGTTAACTTGGCATCCATTGGAGAGGTAAGGGTTCCCTCGTAACCCTGGATACACTTGCAGAAATATCCAGAGTTATTTTTTGAATCAATGCAATCACTATTCTCCTTGCATCCAAAATTTGTCGTATCGATCTTCGCTTCGTCACAACTCGTAGTCCCGATTTTCCAATCGGGAGTGACAGGAAACTCCCTGTTTCGAAAACCGAAACCACGAAGGTCTGAACTAGAGAAGGTATAGTTATCATTCTCTGCAACAAACGCATAGCAGCAAGGGTTTTCGGGCAATACATCGACATGGTTTTCATAACTTTCAAGAGTGATGTTATAGCTCATCACACCCTTTGGGATACTCGTCTGACAGCAGCCGATCCCGGAGCAACATCCGTTCGAAACATTGGTGATGCTATTACATAACGACAAGCAACCGGTTGCATAACGTTGTCCGAGGAAACCTTCCACCCGAGCATAGGTATCGCAACCGATTGCGGTGAATCTGTTCTTGGTATTGTTTATCGAAATTCCAGGAAGTTGGAGCCAGAGACGATAGTAAAGCCATCTCCTATATCCTCTGGTGTTGTAACAATCATAGCTTGCTCTACTGAGGACTCGCAACTGACCGTCGAGGGATATGTTGATGACTTTGATGTTAAAGGTGAATAGTAAGGGTTTGTTGGGTGTGAAACTAGTGTTGCATGTGATGAAAAATGTTTCGGTGACGTTGCAATCGCCGCCGGTACCGAACGGGTAAGGGATGATGACATCCCCACAGCGGCTCGGGCAGCCGGGTTTTGCCATGGCTGGTGTTGAAGCTTTTACAGTTAAAATATAACGTTAAACAAGATCATAACCTGCAGAAGCACTACTGATCTGATCGAACTCATCACCGTTTTTCCTAGATATGCATGAAGCTCGATGGATACTTCAATAAACTCTTCCACGGCGGCCACACATTGAGCGGAAGTTTCATATAATGGGGAGGCTTTAGACTCAGTCTGCAAAGAGCAAAATGCCCAATCTTACCAAGTCTTTCCTTTTGAATTTTAGCTGTTGAACTCCGCGGGAGTTACTAGAAAGTTGGATCTTCTTGTGTGACGAATGCAAATTTTTAATATCACCCATTTTTTTAACACCAGTATTTTAGTTATTAAATTTTTTTTTTTTTAATTTAATCACCTAATTTTTAAATTATTTTTATTTTAACATGAAATACATAAATGATCCTCGACTATAGTATATTATTTTTATTTTAGCGTAAAGTATACAAATAGTCCTCCAACTATAGGATACTATTTTGTTTAGTCCTATGACTATTAAAAGTTACAAAATAGTCTCCCGACTATATTGTGTCCCTTTGTTATGTCCATCAACTATTAAAAGTTACAAAATGATTATTAAATTATTTATTGTATTCCACACTCTTCCTTTTTCGTTAAAAATTGACGGCGGTCTGAGCTGAACGTTAACAAGCTGACTGATATATGATAGTCATTTGAGATTATGAGATTATATTTTATCATATCTTAGTCAACATATTAATGTTCAGCTTAGACTGTCATAATTTTTTCAAAGGAAAATGGTGACCTTAGAATATTATGAACAGTCAGGTGATCATTTTGTAACTTTTAATAGTTGAGGGACTCAACAAAACAACCCCTTATAGTCGCGGTATCGTTTTGTAACTTTTAATAATTGAAAGACTTAACAAAACAATATCTTATAATCAATGAACTATTTATATACTTTACCATTTATTTCAATCACTCCACCATTAAATCATAAAAAGATGAAATGGCATAATTTGTCTTATTAAATATTTGACAATAACATAATTCTATTTTGACAATATTTTACACCATATAATATTCAAACTAAGACGAAAATTAAAATCATTAAACCCTAATCTTCCCAAAAACTCCAACACTCGCCGACTATCCCAAACTATTAATGGTGCTTTTAGCTTACGGGAAAATTTAATCTTCGTTTGGATACGACCGAGGGGTGTTGACAACTTTAAATGCTTGAGTTAATGAATTGATTAATTGTTAGTTTAATCGAATAACCGAATAATATTAAGAGAAGTATGAATGTTAGTTTTAGAATACTTTTGATGTTGGTATATTTTCTCAAGAATGTTTCGGTATCTATTTCTTTTTGATGATACGATGATTGGCGTGGTAGATTTTAATATATTAAGTCTCATATTAATTTTGGGGGGAAATACATTAGATACCACTAAACTTTAGGTGGTGTATCGTTTATACCATTGAATTTTTAATTTCTCCAATTATAGCATTGGACTTCCATTTTAACTTCGATTATACTACTGAGCCATTAAAATTCAAACGGTGTGATGACATGGAGAAAATGATATTGTTTTGGTGTGAGTATTGATGCCTAAAACGACATTGTTTTATATACTGAATTTTAGGAGTATATCGATTTTGCTATTAAACTTTTAAACAGTTTTATTTTTGGTACCACACCTTTTCAACTGTCTTCGGTGGGTAATCGTTGTCTGTCATCGGTCATCTTTTGCAGCAAGATCGATATCACAAAGTTTACATTTCGTTCATCTTTCTTCTTCTATGATTGATTTTCTACACAACCCAATCAAAATCGACAAATTAAACAAAAAAAATCTACCATTTTTAGGGGTTTTGGGATTTTCTTAGATTTGAGGGGTTTAGGGTGTTTGTTCAAAAATATAAACGGCGAGAAACACTATTTTAAGAAGGCGAATAACATACCTCAAAACTAGCCTCACCGGACGGTCATCGAATGATATCAGAGCATTAACACGATGAACTTTGAAATAGTTTTTCACCGATTTTGAGTGGATTTCATGAAAAATTGATCCTAAGAGAATAAAAATGAGTGAAATGTGAACGTTTTGATACTAATCTTGTTACGGAATACGAACGGTGATAGGTGGTGATTAGCTGTCGGTTGCGACCGGGGAAAGTGCAGTGTCAAAAATGAAACTGTTTAAAAGTTTAGTGGCAAAATCAATACATTTCTAAAGTTCAATGTCTAAAACGACATCATTGTAGGCATCAATAATCATTTCTAAAACGATGTTATTTTGTCCACATCATCACAATGACAAAAAAAAATTGTCCACGTTATCGTGCCATTAAAATTTAACATCCCGGTAGTATAATCGAAGCTAAAACCAAAGTTTAGTGTTATAATTAGATAAATTAAAAGTTCAATAGTATAAAGAATACATTACCTAAAATTTAGTGTTATTTGATGTAATTTACCCTTAATTTTATTTCTGTACTAACTGAGATAAGTAAAGGATAAAAAAAATTCAGCCCCAGAACTGGAAAAAATTATCAACATGCATGATATGTAATTCATGGAAGACGAAGAATGGAACCTCGGATAATACAAACCAGACTCCAGTTTATCAGAAATCCAAGCTCTCATTTTCAAACATGGAAGAACAATGAACTAGAAAATTGGATTGAAATCATTCTACTTCAGCATACACAAGCAAAATTTATCTCTTCTCTTTGGTAAATATGAGTAAATTATATAATGGAAATGATACAAAAATTATTACACGAGGAGAAAAAAAGTTAACTTTTAGCTGTAATTGGTTATTTATCCTCGTAAATATGAGCTATGCATCATATGAAGACTAAGTTATCAAATCTACTTGAGTGTATGATCCGGTCCTTGAGCACAGCAGACTGATACAAATAAATTGTAGAAGATTTGTTCACAAGACCCCGTGTGCTCGTTTTGGATCGGGGCAGTGTCGAGATACATACGCTACGGTTAGCACAGCAGCAAGTAGAACTAGACCTTTCCATCTGATGAAGGCCGGCTGGTATCGGTTTTAACCGCTTTCGGATTCGATGTTGTTACCGAATTCGTACCTTTCGAGGGAGATGAGGATGGTGTTGGGAGCTTCTTGGGAAGCCTCTGTTCCCAGTACTCCTTAGGCAAGCTCGATGATTCCGAAAGAACGACGAAAGCAAGAAGAGTGAAGATCAGCAAGCACTTGTGCCTCCAAGAAACTAGCATGTTTGATTCTTGGTTGTGGTGATGTTCAAGAGATGCCTGGAGCTTCCCCTGACTTCCAAAGATGGCTCTTTAGAAGGTTTGTGGCAGCAGACATGTTGAGGAATACAAGGAGACTGCCAACTTGTCTGTAAGAGAAAAAACATGTCGATGGCAGACAATGGGGGAATTACTGAATTAGATAATACTAAAAGTCTAAAACTTTTTAAGCAGCTCATGGTTGTTGCTTTCATTGTCCAATAGGAAGTAGAATCTTGGAGCGTTGAGTGAGGAATTTGAGGGATTTTATATATTCATCTGGGACCAGACAATTAGCTGGGGGTTTTGATTTGTTTTTATGTTCGATCTTTCCAGGTCTGGTAACAAATCTTTGTCGTCAGAGCTGCTCTTGGTGCTGTAACCAGTAAAGCCACTGACAATAAAACACTACAAAAAGTAAAGAAACAATTAAGCAACTAATACATATGTATAAGCTAATTTAATACAATACATAGTCACATGGTATACCATGCATGCATGACACCCTTCATGTTGCCATGCGTGCACATATATATTTCTTATTATTCTACCTCCGGGTTATACCCTTAAGATAATGTCACCTAGAGCAATAATTAACGGAACCCTGGAAGACCCTTCATTAATGACAAGTTACCGCAGGAATTACCGTCTCCAAATGGTCACTCGAAGCTCCCCTTCACTTCCTTTTAATCTGACGTTGATAACCAAATCTAATGGTTGACTGTTGTATCTGTATAAACTGATAGTCTGTTGGCAGTTATGATGAATGTATTGATTGTTATTGTGATCCTTTATTTCTTATATTCTACTCCGGGTTATACCCTTAAGATAATGTCACCTAGAGCAATAATTAACGGAACCCTGGAAGACCCTTCATTAATGACAAGTTACCGCAGGAATTACCGTCTCCAAATGGTCACTCGAAGCTCCCCTTCACTTCCTTTTAATCTGACGTTGATAACCAAATCTAATGGTTGACTGTTGTATCTGTATAAACTGATAGTCTGTTGGCAGTTATGATGAATGTATTGATTGTTATTGTGATCCTTTGTATGTCATCTTACGATTGGAAAATTTATACCCGGAACGAAATTAAAAGGGGAACTTTTTCTCTAAAATCGTTCTTCCATCTAAAAAAAAAAGTCTCTTCTTCATCCCATGATAGACACCACTGTCCATGGTTGGTATCTCACCAACTACAACTTTCCGCTCTAATAAAAAAAGATGAACCACTTGTGACCGACGAATCAAACTTATTCCCATCAACACTTATCAATCCTTAATTAATATTAAATCATTTTCTCAATGTTTAGTTCATACTATATGGATGCATGTATGGAAGGACGGAGTTATCAAGGGCATGAGAAGGATTTATGTTTGTCTAATGTTTTAGTCTCTGCTAATTTAAATATTGTTAAATTCAATTTGTTTTTTTCTCAGATTTTGGATTAAATATTTCTTAAGTCTCTATTCATTTTAAAAGTAAATGATTAAATTCCTCTTATTATGTAATTCTAATTTCATTCATGCATGTATGGATATTCTTTATATAAATTAGACCCCATAAAAGTATCTGCCTAGAAGGTCCTCTAAGCCATATATTAATATTAAAGGCTGGGCAACCAACCCTACCTAAACCATGGCGTTATTAATCTTGAAGTTCAATCATGCAAGCATGAGGAGAGTGGCCTTTTCCTTTCTGCAAAACATTAGAGAAAAAGTGAGTCCAAGAGAAGCATCTTAGACTCTTTTGTGTGCTACTTTACCAACATTCATAGAATTTGATGCAATAAAATTAATAGTAGTTTAAACAGTGTTAGTGAGATATGTAGATGTATTTCACGACAAAATCAAGTGGTTTTCAAGACACCCACCAAATGCTTTATAACTTATATTTGGCTAGTCCTTTAAGGGCAATCAAAGGTCCAACTAAGGGGCAACTTGGCTTATTTCAATATTGTAAAGAGGACATGCTTCTATGACAATTTATTTAAGGGTTCATTGATCCTAGTTGGACCTTGTAAATCTTTAAATAAAGGTGGTTAATTAGGGTTTACATTGATAAAATAAATTAGTTTTTTTCCTAGATAAACATGATTATTAAAATATGAACTACGTACCACAAGTCAGTTATTCATGTGATAAATTTTATATCACCTCTAACTGTAAATACCAAATATCTAAATGATTAATAGGTCACAATTTCAAGAGTCGTATTCGTATTAAAAATCGGAATCAAACGGGATTTTATCCTTTTATTTTATATAAAAGTTTTATTCTCTTTAATTCGTCTTAGGATAACTATAGAAAAAATAATTATCTAAATGTAACTCTTATTAAATAATTGTATTGTGACCTTTCATCATCATACGCAAACCATGTTGTTTACTGTTTTGAAAATGATCCACCATCATTGTGGTCTGAATCTTGTTCACGAATTTAGGGTTTTCTTCCCTTCTTCTTTAAGCTAATCATCATGAGCTCAATTGAACCAGGAAGACTCACTGCAGGAGAAGAATGGGGTAATCTATGGTTTGTGATAAACTTAAGTTTTTTTTTAGTGATAATATCACATTTGATACCTTTACTTTGATAAAAATATTTAATGTGGTATTTTTACTCTTAAGATGTCCAATGTGGTAGTTATACTACTAGAATATTTAATTTGATACATGTATTTCAACATGATTTTAATATAATAATTATATTTTGAAAAAATAACTAATTTGAAAAGAAAAGAAAAGGTCGTAACATCCTCACCCTATCAAAGACAAGCATGATCTGAAAATTGTGTTCGAGATTAAGGTTGAATTGAGGGGAGACAGTCGTCTCTCGAAAATTTTAAATTTTCATATATTTTATATATTTTCTATGTTTTCTATTGATAATATATTTTCATCTCTTACAATTGAATAAGTTCGTCCCGTCTCGTACTAAAATATTATAAATTTACCCTTAATATAAAATTTATATTATAAATTTCGTTAAAAAAATCTGAATTTTGTGATAAAATTACAGTGCGTCATGTCATAATAATATCTCAAAAAATATTAAAATTTAACCGTCAAAATTAGTTAAAATGATTAATTAATTAATTAATTAATTAATTTCTCGATTTAGTAACTTAATTAATTTATTTTCTTAATTTAAAGATTCAATTAATTGCAAAAATAATTCATAGCTTAATTTATAGGAAGCCATGCAACATAATCAAGAATGAATATGAGTTTCACCAAGATTAAAAAAGACTACTTATTTTATTTTAATAAGGGGAAATTGACACAAAAATTACAATTGATTCTAATGTAATCAACTATATAATTTTACACTTGCCACTGGTAAACTATAACATGCTTGTGAATCCAAATGAATTACGTATATATTAGGCCAGATTGTGGAGAACAGACCGTAATCTAAGATTCATGTTCAAACAATGGCAGACTTGATCGGTTCTTCCTCGGTGGGACGCCAGAATTTCTTGCGTACGCAAAGGAATCCTTCGCCGTCTTTCGAATAAATCATTCGGATCTCCCATTGCAGAGATTTAGCCATGCTCTCCACCTCGCTAATCGTTTCGGCTGTGTCTCGTACGATCAGCTTCCCTTCCGGCCGCAGAATTCTATCGGCTTCTGCTATTACTGTGACCAACTTGCACCTGCAGACAATGAACCAAACGTCATATCATGGAGGTGATCTTGGTTGAGAAATAACATCTGCAAGAAATATAGCATGGAAGATAGTAGACCTCTTTTGAATGCTGGAGAAGAGATGATCTGCATGAAGAACATCGTACGTTCTCGGGTATGTGTTAAATGATTCACACCAATCATGATGTATTCCGAACAAGCCACGTTCGTAGATTACCGGAAGTGTATCGGGAGAGTCGATTGGGACGACATTCATAACCCACAATTTCAAGTCTTTCAGGGCCGCAGCAAACCTATAAACCGAAGCACAGAAGCATGATCGAGTAAGAACTAAGATAAAGAAAGGGCCTGATGAATAATGTCATCACTAGAGAGAGGTTAAACAAAATATACCCTCCGTAAACAGCTTTCATATCCATGACATTTCTCACAGAAGACCAGTCGATTCCCATCCCGTTCAAATACGACTGGGAGACGACTGTTTTCCAGTGATTGTAGTCTGCAGTGAAATCCTCCTGAGCATTCAACCAATATGGAGGTTGTTCCAACCTTTCCGGCCATTGTGCAGGCCAAACGGATCCTCTCTCAGTTGAATCTTCCGGTACTTTGTGCATGCATGCCTGAAGGGGAACATTCCTGAAGACATGAACCCGAAAATGTTCATCCATTGAGAGTATTGCAAACATTATTCATCAAGAAAATTCGGAGTACACTTACCAGGCTGCATTAGGATCATCAGATTCTTCACAAAGTGGAGGTACATTTTTAGACCTTTTCTCGTAGCAGTCATTGGAAGTCGGCTTCCGATATATTGCAGCTCCAACTGCGTTCAATCTGTCCTTCTTGACAGTCACCAGATCCCAGCACATTGATTTTGTTAGCCGAGACATCTCTGCCATCAGAAAGCCACAGCCCACAAAAATTAAAAACTTGTTAGCAATCCAAATCTCATTCTCCCTTAGGAACTACATTACTAGGTTATAAAATATTTTACCTTGCAAAATGCCAACATCTTCAGGGAGCTTCTGGTAAACCGGAGTAGCAGACCAAACAAAGTAACCACCGGGTCGTAGGACACGGTTGAGCTCCAACAGAAGTTTTCCACCTGAAACATGCATCCGGATGTGTCTCCGTATTAGCAAAGAATAAAACAGTATAGAATCAAACACTGACAAATACAAAAATGAAATCACACCTTCAACGTGCCAGGGGACCCTGCAACGTGCACAGTGCACAAGATCGAAGACGGAACTAGGATAAGGTAGTCTTTTGGTGCCCATCACATTTGATATAGCAGGAATCCCCCGTTCGAGAGCAAACTGCACTTGGGCTTCATGTTCATCCTTCGGAGCAAATGACATGGCAAGAACATCTCTTTCGAAGAGATAGCCTCCAAAGCTAGCCACCCCACACCCAACATCAAGTATCACACGGCTTCTTTTTCCCCATGCAATTTCAGGAACAGACTGCATTGTCGAAGCAGATATGTCGTCAACTTGACATGATTAGACGAAATAATACTTTACATTGTTAAAGCGAACATATATACATGCATGAAAGTACTTACCTCTTGAATAAAATCAATGTAATGAAGAGCCCCATTCTTAAACTGAGTTCCACCACCGGGAAAGGTCAGGTATTCGCCCGTTACTTTAACCCAATTCTGATGCCCCTTGACCTCTGCAAGCTTGGTGTGGGGGACATTGTAGTACCATATCTGCACCAAGCATCAAAAGAATAAATTTCAACCAAAGTAAATACACATAACACATACACTCTTTCAAGCTTTTGATAGGTGTTTACTTTATCCCGGCTTTTAGGCCATTTTATCGAGCGCTTATATCCTTCAGGTAGAGGGACAAGACATGTAGGAGCTTCATCCGGACAGTGCCTCTCTCGATGTTCATAGTGCTTTGTGCTTGGAAGCTTTTTGATAACTTGCCAATTGTCTAGGCACGGTATGTAGTCAGGCCCGGCAGTTGACTTACAGACTTTCCACTGGTGAACATTATTTTCACTGGATGTTGAAGTTTGCTGTGACTTCTTCTCATCCTGTGATTCCTCTGCTTGTGTCGACCAAGCTCCGATCTGAGTGGTAGACTCGGTCAAAATTTCCGACTGAGCAGCCGCAGGGAGAATCTCATTTGAAGTTTGATTGTTTTCCTCGCTTTCTGCATTGTTCTCGACAGCACTTTGTTCCGAGTTCTCGTCTTCATTTTTTCCTTTATTTGAAGTTTGATTGTTTTCCTCGTTTGCTTCATAATAGTTTTTACCACCCTCGGTGGACTCGGATCTGTTTTCACCTGAGCTATCCTCCGCTTCTGCCTCGACATTGTTATTCATTCCAACAGCTTCATTCTCTGCTTGTCCGGTTTCCAAATTCGACTCTCCCTCTCTTGAATTCATTTCCCCATCTTTACCATTTCCATTCCCATCATCTCCATCCGCCCTTTGTTGTTCACTTCCTGTCTCGGTTGTCTCATCAGAACTCTCGTTCCCATGATTTTCTTCCCGGTTTTCCTCAGCCGAATTCCGAGACTCCTCATCAGTATTCCCTGAAACTTTACTAGCCATACCAGTGCCATCTTCTTTTGTTGCATCATCCGATAAATCACCAGAGGTATCATCAAATTGCTTAGAAACACCTTCTTGCAATCTCTGTTTCACCTCATTCCCGGTCTCCTGCGACGACAATTCCAAATTCTGAACCGGAACGACGGATGAGGACATGAACATCCAAATCCCAACCAAACAAAAAGCAACAAACACAACTATAGCAGCCGTCGAACAGAAACTCGACTTCCTCCCATCAACTCTCGAATACTTCCCCATGACCATGTTTCTTTTAAACGTTCTCTCTTCTTACATATACCTGGAAGAACAAAAAGAAGTCGATTACTACCGGAAATCGACTTCTAAAACCAACGAAAACAAGTAGATCTAAACAATTAAATCTTAATATACCGAAAACAAGCCAATGGTAGCTGAATTATATGTATCTATACATAGAATTTTTCTTCTTTTTTTTACAAGAAAATCGAGTAGCTAGAAAACATTAAAAACAGCCTGTTCTTGAACAAGATCTTTCCCAAAAGTTATTCTAAAAACTAAATCTTGATCTACGAACGAAACCCAGATAAAAACAATCCACACAAAAGTGATTTTTTTTTCAATCTCCGGCCATTAAAGCTCAACTCAAAGCATGATCAGCTAAAGAAGCAAAACAGTAGCTTAAAACACCATTTGAGGCACTTTAATTACATGCAAAACTCATAACTACCAAATCACCTTAACTGATCAAAACATGGATAAAAAAAAGAATGTTGAAAAAAGACTGAACCTTTATTGTTTTTGCTTCGATGGGGCTGTTGCAGGCTTGTTGTAGGGATCTGGGTTCGGAGAATTTTAGGTGATTTTGCTCATTTTATTACAGTTTTTGTTAAATGAAGATGGAGATAGAAGTGGAAATGGTGCAGAAGCTGATTGTTTATTTATAGGCAAAGTTCAAGTATTGATAGCATAGTATTATTGCAGCTTTTTTTGTTGGATTTTGGTTGTCTGGATTCTTTTTTCACTAAAGGAAAGTGGACAAGTTGGATATTGGTACCATAGACATTTAATTTTATTAAAGAATTATATATAAAAACAAATTAAATACGATTATAATATTTAAAAATATGAAAATAGAGTTTAAATATAAAAATTATTGAAGTGAGAGATCTGTTTAACATTAAAAAAAATGTTCTTTTCGGGGCACATGCTTGTGTTTTAAAATATTCTTTTTTTAAATCTTGTCCTCCTTTGAAAATATCCTTTTTTTCATTTAAATTTCACCGACAAAATATGAAATTGAAACCCGTCTTTCATTTTCCATTATGCTTTTGAAAAATCATTCTATCTATATTTTTTAAATAAAATATTTGTAAAATATTTTATTTCTTTCATTATTAAAATCGTTTAATAATTTAAATAAAATTTTTATCAAAATAATGTTTCATTCAAAAATTTATTCAATTAGAGCAAAATACACCAATGATCTCCTACTAAAATATATTATTTTATTCAGTCTCCGACTATTGAAAATTATAAAATGATCCCTTAATTATAGGGAGTTATTTTGTTGAGTCTCTCTCTATTATTAAAAGTTACAAAATGATCAATTGACTATTAATTATGTTTCAAACTCATCATTTTTTCTTAAAAAAATTAGCGACAGACTGAACTGGAGGTTAACTTGCTGACTGTGATATAAAAAAATAGGATCTCATCATCTTAAACGACTATCATATCTCAATTAACATATTAACGTCTAGCTCAGACGATTATGATTTTTTAATAAAAAAAAAGGACGAGTATGGAACATAATAAATAGCCGAATGACTATTTTGTAACTTTTAATAGTAAAGAGACTCAACAAAGCAACTCTTTACAGTTGAGGATTATTTTATAAGTTTTAATAATCGACTGATTTATTAAAATAATATCCATAGTTAGGGGACCATTTGTGTACTTTACCCGTTTAGTTATCACATGATTCAGCAAGACAAACGTTAATTATAACATAATTACAAGAAGCAGTGCACCGACACTAAATTTAGATGCATGCAAGTCAATGTGTAGAACATGGGGAAAGGCCCCACCTAAGCCTCCATTCAATTCATAAAACACATCATTGAATTTGTATGAACGCAAGACTTTCATTGATTGAATCTCCAACATGATTTTATTGAAAAATCAGTAATAATTTTCCTATGAAAATATCACATAAAATGGTCCCATTCGGCATTAATTCTAATCTATATGGTTACGACTTAATTACAACTTTTTCAAGGGTTATGGTGATCCAGTCTAATTCGGACATAGACGAAACTATGTATAATATCGGACCAGCCCAACACTCAACACTCAACCGCAACCCAAAACCTTTACAACAATTATAATCGGCTTGGGTCCACGGTCCACCACTTACTCCTACCCTCCCACCCTGACTCAACTCCTCAACATCATTCGACCAAGTCAAACCGGCTACATATAATCTTGGAAAAATCGATGTGTTTAATCAGATCAGTTGTACATATGCTGCTGGTGATGTTACTTAATGTTATATAGACAGCATCAACACCAGCAGCCGCTTCTCAGGCAAAACCCGGCTTCCAAAGCCACTGGCGACATTATCATCCCTTACCAATTCGGTACCGGCTGTGATTGCAACGTCAACAAAAAAAAAATCATCACATGTACACCAGTTACAACATCCCATACCCAACAAGCCCTTTGAATCCACCACTAACATCGAAGTCATCGACATATGTTTCAACGATCAGTTGGGAATCCTCAGTGGACATGTTTATAAATCCTTTGACAGAATACGAAATCGTCAATGGAAACCATGTTAGTGCATAAGAATAGACATAAACAACATCTGCAACTTTGTTGCCGACCATGCAATACGATTTGCTGCCTACTGTCATAGTCGGACGGACTGCTTTTGTTACTTTGAGCATTAATTCCCGAAAGTTCACCGAGCAAAGACTCTGTCTCCTTCGAATCATTTTTCATCCAAGGATGCTTTAGCATTGTTCTTAGACCGTCCAATTCCATTGCAACTTCCTTCATTGAAGGCCTATCTTCTCCTCTTAACTCTTAAGCACCTGTTTGCCAACATGGAAACTTCCTTTATCTGTGCAGTGTTCCCCTCAGCTAGCACATGATGATCGATAATCCCGAAAATCGATCCTTCTTCAGTGCAGAAACAAACTGCATTGCTAGATTCCGCTCCTCTTCCGGCATTAAAAAACTAAGTGCCTTTCTCCCAGTCAATAACTCTGCAAGTACAACTCCAAAGCTATACACATCACTCTTTTCAGTTAACTGACCCGATTGAAAGTACTCCGGGTCTAAGTAACCAAGTGTGCCTTACACTAATGTGGTTAACAGTGTTTGATCCAAGTGAACTAACATTGAAGCTCCGAAATCCGACACTTTTGCAATGTAATTCTCGTCCAAAAGAATGTTAGTAGACTTGACATCTCTATGAATGATCGGAGGATAAGCAGCCGAGTGCAGACACGAGAGTGCTCCGGCAGTTTCTGCTGAATTCTCAACCGACATTCCCAGGATAAAGATGCATTGCCCGGACAATGCAAGCGCTGGTAAAGGGTTCCATTGGATATAAATTCGTAAACCAACAAAGGGACTTCGGTCTCTAAACAACATCCCAAGAGCTTCACCACATTTCTATGGTTAACCTGAGAAAGAACAATAACTTCATTAATGAACTGTTCGACTTGACTGCGATTTGCAATCATAGATTTTTTAATGGCGACAACTCTGTGGTCTCGCAGTAATGCTTTATAAACAGTACCTTGGCCTCCTTTGCCTAGAATTCGAGTTTCATGGAAGTTGTTTGTTGCCTTCTTGAGCTCTTCTGACGTTAAAATCTTGGCTGAAACAGGACCTTTAAGCTTTAAAAATTCTTGTAAGATAATTCCACATTTTGTAGGAAGAACTTTTCTCTTTGTCGGATGAGTTTTCTTCGCCAAAGTCCCCAATATGTCCAGGAAATGTTCAATATGACCACTAAAAGGCCTATGCTTACACCTAGACCGATGATAAGGAAAGGAAGGCCTTGTTCATCAATAGGACTGCAACCTGTTCCATATCTTTTTCCTGGTAAATTGTAGCATATTGCATTTTCCTCGCAGGAACTCCAAATCTTGCACTCATCCACATCTGCAAAAACATGTCAATCAGCAACAATCCCGAAGCCGGTAAACGACTTAATCGAGTTGCAGGTGACAGCAGATACAAAGAGACATGCCTAAACAACCTTCAGGGAGGTATGGATTCCCATGGAAACCGTCTGGACATTTGCAAAGATAACCCGAACCAATGACAGGTTCTTAACACTCGCTCTGATGACATGCGTAATTCGATGGATTCTTACCAGCTTTGTCACATGTCTCATTGCTTACAACCCAATCGACGGACACTGGAAACTTTTTATTTAGAGGTATAGATCGAACATAATCCGAAGAGAACCGAAATCTACTTTCTTCAACGATAAAAGCATAGCTGCACCGGTTAAAATCTGACACATTCACATGGCCGTTAAAGCTATTAGCTTGAACATCAATTGTTTTCAGTCCATCAGGAATCTGAGTCTGGCAACATCCGAATCCCGAACAAGATCCATTGACGAAGTCCTCAAACTGGTTACATATGGACATACATCCGGTACTGTAGCTTTTGTCTCCGATGAATCCCTTGAGATATGCATAAGTGTCGCATCCCATGGCGGTGAACTTGTTTCAGTTGTTTGAGACATTGTAAATCGACAAGGGAGACAGGGATGTTGTCTGTGGGATCACATCGGTCAGGGGAACATCTTAACAATCTCGAACAACTTTGGTTAAGATCTGCAACTGACCTTCCATGGTGATATCGGTGACAATAAAATCAGTGTGTGCTAAGTAGGCTATGGATTAGGTGGCTGATTCATTGCAACTGATACGAAAGTTCTCGTTTAGAAAACAGCCTTCCTCTGTGCCAAATGGGTATGCCATTTTTGTGCAACACTCGATTTCTTGTCACCGGGTATTACTGTTGCGGCCATTACCAACGATACGAGGATGTTTACTGATAATCTCGTACGAGGATCCATTACTCTCTCATTTAGAAACATGTAACTAAAAGTTTGATTAAAAGAGGAAAAGAAATAGTGTAAATCTTTGGATAATACGATGTATGGCAGCTTTGAACCATTTGCATTTTTCTTTTGGGATAAAACAGATTGCACATTGGACTTCTCTAATTAAGATCGTTTATTGTCATGGGATTATGTCTGAGACCACATTGTTGCCGGCTTTATAGCGAAATCTATTTCATTAATAAATGGACAAATTCAGCAAGACATTCTTATATAACTGGACAAAATCTAGGATGAGAATCTATACTGATTTGTTTATCTAGAGGATCCAACTGGCAATGTTTGGTTCAGTCTTTTCGTTTTGATGCAAATTGAATTCTAGAACCAGTTTGTGAGGAAGTAATTCACGCAAACTACAACATTACGTCCTAAAATCAATCAAAAGAATTGAGAGCCTCCACTCTAACGAGTGTCGAGATGTCCTCACCCTAAAATCGTTGAGATGCTTCTAAAAATCCGACTAATGTAGAGATGTCCAAAGAATGTTGAGACGTCTCTGCTATGGCATCAAGATGCCTATTCCCTGACAAGGGGAGAGTTGGTCTATTCCTCCTTGTCTTCACCACGACAAAGATGTCTCCACCCAATAATTAGATCCCTCGGAAGATGACGAGATATCTCCTCTTTGACCAAGGATTTTGAGAAATCCCCGCCCTACCTATTGATACAATAATATGACACTTCTGCTAGTGACTAACCAAAAAGAGTCGAGAAGCCTTTGTAGCGTCGAAATGTTACTATATTCTCCTTAATTCTCTGCGTGAGAAAGAGTATTGATAAAATTTCATAGAGAAGATTATGTCTTTTCCTATTGTTTCTCCTGCTACGTGATAAATACCTTTGCTTCCAGCATTGAGAGTCTTTGTGCGAAGATACCTCCGTTCAGTCATAGTGTCGAGACCTCCACCTACTTTTATACTGGAGCATCAAAACACATCTGATTACATATCCGCCTTAAGCGTCGAGATTCTTTACCTTAAAGATTTCTGCAATAAAATCACTATTTCAAGCATGAATAGCTTTTACCGATAACATAAAGCAAAATTTCATGGTACACACCCCGGAACGTTAAAGATAGCTCCACGTTAAGCAACAAAATCTTCCGCTGTCAGCATGGCGATAAATAATCTTCGAACGATATTTTACGAAGTGCTAAAATTTGTGTTAAATGATTAAAATACCTCTTTTTAGAACGTTTCAGATGACTAAAAACTTCTCTGCAATCATGTGTCGGGAATCTCTAAGCCGAGAGGCCTTCGTGCCATGATATATCCACTAAGGTTACTAGGAGATACCATTAATCTCCACTAAACAAAGAAATAACATCAATCTTATAACTATATCGTTTAAGCGTATATTATAGGACGCAGAGATATCTCTGCCCTGATCCAAAATTTTAAAACAAATCTGTAAGGACATAGGGATCCTGTAAAACATAAGCGTTAGCATACCTTTGTCCACTTAATAGCGTTAAACGCCCCATGAATAAAGATACAATCTAAAAATTCATTCAAACAACGAAGCATAAAAACAACAATAAGACCTGTTGACTTGACAAATTTGAAAAAGGTGAGGCATAAAAAAGGCCAATATTTTATTAAGATCATATACAAAAAATAATAAAATCGTTCATTACATAGGAAAATCAAACTGGATGATCATCGACATATGCCTTTTGATCAATGGCTCGACCTCTCAGCTACCTCTAGAGAAGAAGTAGAAGCATTCTTTAGAGATGATTTACATCAAGCTCTGAGTCGAAGTTTGTATCACCGTCATGTTAAAGAAAAGTCATTTTGGGCCCTTTTTTTTAGTATTTTGATCTTTAATGTTTCATTTAAGGATAAAAAATTATTTCGTGGATAGAAATTATTAGTCAACAAACGATTAACAGCCTTAAATATTTATCTTTTTTGTCTTAAAATGAAATATTATGGGTCAAAATGCTTTAAGAAAAAAAGAGAGAGTTAAAGTGACTATTTAATTAAACATTAAGGACCTTTTACCCTAAAATGAAACGTTTGTGTTAAAATATTCTAAAATTATATATATGAACTAAGATGATTATTTAATCAAAAAGATAATGGACATTTTGTAACATTATGCTAAAATAAAAAATACTTTTGTTTTTTTTTCCAGCAGAATTTGATTTTGAGCATCTGGTTGGCTATGGAAAATTAAACCATTGGACTGAATCAATGCCACGCCATTACATTATCCAAAAGTTATCAAAACTTCAAAGGAATGTCGATGACATGGCGCAATATTCCATCCCCCAATGCATGCAATATTTTCAAAAATTAATAAAACAAATATGTGGATGAAAGGACATTATTGCAAAGATTTTTGACTACCGGGTTCTTTTGAATACCAAATTCATCAATTCTCCACATTTACCCCATCAATCCTTTCTCCTCTGAAGAAAAAAGTTGTCAGAGAAGACAATGGTGGGCTTTGAACGATGAAGAAGAAGAGAAAGTGCAGGTTATGCTTGTTCCATGGCCATCCATTCTGCCTACCATGCTTCTTCCATTTCACCTTCAGTTCCATTGAAAGGCTTTGGTGCCAAGAATAGAAAGTTCAAGCCTTTTCGAGTTCAGTTTTTTTCCATTAGCAACACTGTTGGATCCTCCTACAATTCCCTTGTCTCTGAGGTTTTCCTCTTTCCTCTCCGTGTTAATGTAAATTTTGGAATTGATAGTTTGGTTTGTTCTTAGCCTGCAATTTGCTTGTGAAAAAGGCATTTTTTGCTGTGTTTCTGAAATTTGCATAGATTTTGTTCATGCACCTTTGGCCATCACCTGTTCTATCATTTTGGTTTGCTGGGATTTGCTTAGACTGTTGTTTGTAGTGAAAAAAGACATAATCTAAAATCTGGTTTGTGTGTTTGATCTACTTCATTGAATGTGTTGAAAAAGATGTGAAATACATGCATTGCTTCAAGGAGCTTTTCTGTAAATTATGTATGCTTACTCTGCTGCAATTATTATTGAAGGTCCCTTGATTTTCCAAACGGATATCAACATTTACATTCTTAGTTTTCAGGCTGTAAGGCTCTTGGTTCCTCCGGCGATTTTCGAAGCTTCTAAACTCGAAGTTGTCTTCATGGGAAAGGGGCTAAAAAGTTATTCTGCAATAATCCCAAGAACCTACATTCTTTCCCACTGTGACTTCACTGCTAACTTAACATTGACCATCTCGAATGTCATCGACCTCGATCAGGTTCGGATTCCATTAGTTTCAATCTCGGTATGCAGTTACCATTTTCTGAATATAGAAGAACTTTGATTTGGGGCTTTTACACATTGAATGATTTCCAATGGCAGTTGAAAGGGTGGTACAACAACGATGATGTGGTTGCCGAGTGGAAGAAAGTGAAAGAAACCATGTTTCTGAATGTGCATTGTTTCGTAAGCGGTCCGAATCTCTCGCTCGACCTTGCTGCTGAATTTAGATACCACATTTTCTCCAAGGAGTTACCTTTGGTAAGTTTTCCTCCTTAGCTTCGATGTTTTGGACTTTGACACCGTGTATTCGCCGTCTCGATAAGGATTTTCTCCATCTAGCTAGCCATTCTAGTAGTGGTACATGGTAATGCTTGCGGAACTTTTGCTGCAGGTACTTAAAGCCGTGCTTCGTGGAGATTCAGTCCTTTTCGCCGAACACCCTGAGTTAATGGATGCTTTAGTTTCTGTTTACTTCCATTCTAGTTTGCCGAAGTACAATCGAATCGAATGTTGGGGACCGCTTAAGGAGGCTGCAGAGGTAAATATATCAAACCCTTATTCATAATTTGTCACATATTACCGATGCCGGTTTTCGAACTCGAATAACCGAACCGAATGTTGGTCAGGGAAAACATAGAGATCAAGATCAAGGTATGTTAAGTGCAGATAAACAAAGTTCATCTTCACCAGCAAAATGGGGAAGAATTCCAAAATCCATCTTTCAAGCATTGTTTGCCTTTCTTCTTTGATTTGTGGATAACAATACAATAAAAGAAAACAAGGTTCAATTTCAATACCAAAGAGCAGTGAATTCCATGAAAGAAGGCTGTTGTTTTCTTCTGGTATTCTTTGCTTCTTGCTGATGCATTTGCTGAAAAATGTAAAACGCATAATTCTTCTGCAACTCAGGCCATTTGTTCATTCATTAAGTAATGGCTATTTTCTTTGTTGATTCGTAAATCAACATTAGAGCTACATTACACTCTTATTATAAGCTTCTAAGATCTGATTTATTTGTCATTCAGTAGCTGGACACTTGTACATGAATTACATACATAAGTAGGAACCGACATGGGTCGGGTCGGGTCGGGTCGGATTGAATTTTTGTCTCACCCGAATCCGGTCCAAAACTAAATTCCTCCACCCACACACGATCTGAAATCCAACTCCATTTTTTAGGTTAATACTCATACCCGAACCGAACTATAGTGGTAAAAAGAAATGTTGATCTCCTGAAGGACCCAGGTTTGAGCGTATACCTCTATATGGTGTGTATACTGTCAATAGGTTAATAAAATTCTAAATAGATACACTATATGCAATCATATTTGTCCACCCTAAATTTAAACTTGACTCGCATGATTACACCATTTGACAAAATCCAACTTGATTCAAATTTGAATTTTTAAAATAAAAGACCGACCCCACAGGGAGTTGCCCTTTAGCATTTATGCTCAAAAGGAGAATATTAGGGGTGTTCAGATCCGATAAAAAAAATAACTGAAAACCGATCTAAAAAATCGATAACCGAAAAAAATCGAAACCGATTTAGTGTGTTTGATTTTTTTTTAAAAAATCAATCGGTTTCGGTTTGGAAATCCGGAACCCATCCAAACCGAACCGAACCGATAGTATCTTACAATGAATGACTATCTCCCTACGCAGAACGACACCGTTTCAAGTTCAATAAAAAATAAAACCCTTTTCTTGGCTCGCGTTCACTCACTGGCCAAAAATTAAAACCCTATCACACTTTCGTTCGTTCCCAATTGGATCGGACAAGCTTGCATTTGTTAAAATATATATTCTCTTTGTAACATTCACAAACTTCACAAGCTTGCATTTGTTAAAATATATATTATATTTGCTTTTGTTATACATATGATGTTTTTTTATGAAAAAAACTCAAGAATTATTTTGAAAAATTAGAATCCAAAAACCGTACAAATCCAAACCGAATCAAACCGCACTTAATTGGATCGGATCGGATTTTTTTTAGAAACATCCAAACCGATCCAAACCGAAAACATTTATACTTTTGAATTGGATGAATTTTTTGCCAAAAACCGATCCAAACAGACCGCGAACACCCCTAGGGAATATATTGAATTTTAAGATTCGTCCTATTAATATTATAATTTTTAATTGAATTTTGTTAGTGAAATTCTTAAGCTACTTAAAGTTATCATTTAAAGTAATTTATTCTAATTTAGTGTACGGAAAATGACTAATAACGTTATTATTACTACTATTGTATTTTTAACTGTTTACTAAAATGATAAGATATATTATATTTTTATGAGAAAATCATATATACTATTTATTATAATTATGATTTTAATTGTCAGAACGTACATTATATTTTCTACAAGAGAATGTAGATTTGAACCTTAGCAATAATATTATCATAAAAAATAATTATATATCTCTAACATAAATTATAAGACATTCTCTCATCACTGTACATTTTTAATTAATGCAGCTAATTAATTAATCAATTATTTAACTAATAAATAGTTGAATGGTTATTTTCATTACAAAAGCCAAATAAGTGGCAGAAGCAAGATTTTGCAGCCGGCTTGTATGTCCATATCCTAAAGTAGTTAACTACTTAGTTAAAATATCTATTTTTTAATTAAAAAAAGATATTTTTTATAATATATATAGACACTTAGATAATAGTGAAATAAACTGTCAACATTTATACATACAATTTTTTGTGTTATTTTATTTAATTTTTTTTTATAAAAATGATAAATATTTTTTCGGGTTTTTATAGCATTTTTTATTATCGTAACACTTTTTTAAGATTAAATTTGATGTCTCTTTTTTATATTTATTTAATTATCTTATTGATTTACTTCTAATTTTGATCTTTGAATTGATTCTCTCACATTAGGTGCTTGTAGTCATCTCAGATAAGTTATGTATGCTTGAGTTGTGATAAGATTAATTTTCAACATGTTATTATCATTATATTCATTTTTATGTTAGTATTTATGGTGTTTATCATTCATTATAGGCAATGGTGTTTGTTTGCATCTTTAATTTTTCGAGTTGTTTGGTTAGATTTTTTAAGCCTTTTCATGTACGATCTTATTTTCTTACTTAGTGATTAGTTTGTGCTCTTTGATTGCTTTACGGGAAATGACTAGGTAATATGATTAGTGTAGTTTAGTTTTTGTAGGGGTTTTTTTTATTTAGAGGTTGTAATTTATTGTATTTTTGTCTCTATTTATTTAATAAAATTAGTTGTTTTTATTAGTAAAAAAATAAACAATAAATAATAAGACTCAAAACTCATGTACGATCGATAGATTAACAAGCGTCGGAAACATTGGTAAGGCACATTAAATTCATAACGAGAGAACTAACTTATATTCAAATTTTGGAGAGAACATTATTAGAAGAGAAATCTAATTTTAATCTTACTAAGAGAGGAGCAGACTCGATCCTGACATTTTAAGGGTCTTAGGCCAGGACGTGATGACAAGAAGACAAGTGGGAGCTCACACTTGATTACCCTCCCAATCATCAAAATGGGGTCTATTGGATTACCATGTTTCCGAGTTTTTAAATAAAAAATGATGTTTAAAAATATTTTTTAATTATTGGGGCCCACTTTTCGAGTGTTTGAATTAAAAAATATTTTTTAATTATTAAACTTAAAAATATTTTTAAAAAATTGGCACCTCCAAATCTGGCCCCCCTCGCCTATGCTCAGGGTCGGCCCTGGAGAGGAGGAGAAGTAAACTTTAGGGGAAGGAAAAAGAGTGTTTCTTGTCGGTAGCAGATATAAAAATCTAAAATTGGGAGTCTAAAAATTTTAATACTCCTTTTTTTTAATAAAATGGGTATACAAATATTCTTTTTTATTATTATTATTTCCCTCAATGTATTGAACTATATTTAATAATTTATCTAAAGACCAAATGCATTTACCTTCCTCACCTAAGGAAATATAAGAGAACAAAGATAAGAAGCTTAACCAACAAACCCAATGTGTTTACTCAAAAATATAAACTTAAAATACAAAAGATAAAAGAATGTAATGAGATTAAACATCTTGGATTTATCTAATTGTAGCATTCAATAGATAGCCAAGAGAGTGCATTCGATGTTTACTATACATTGTTATATATGTATAGACCAAAATCAAAAGAAGCTTCCTGTTGTACCCGATTGGTGATGGGTCATTGGCATGGCATTTACAATGACATTCATTCTTCATCTTATATATATATATATATATAATAAATATAAATTTACGTGTACCTTATTGATCAAACTCTCTAACTAAAAATATATAACAAATCACCCCTATTTAAATATTGCGTTTATAAAGAAAGAAAGAATGAATGAATGAATATTTGAGGACAAGTCGTAAAGATTAATCGTTCCTAGTGAAGGCCATGCAAAGTAGACCAGCGGTAAAGATGAAGAAGAAAGACAATGCTCCGCCAGTGAGAGGCGGCGTAAAACGTCGGATCTTCAATAATATCTCTCGACTGCTTAAAGTCTCGACCGGAAAGATTACTCGTCTTCTCTTCAACCGTCGAGAACGTCGTTAGCCTGCATTTCGTGGACCGGAAGCTTCATGAAGGGTTAAAGAAGAATTTTTCATACGTACGTGCTCTGTGACATGCATGCAATCTTATTATATGGACCGATTAAGTTCCCGATCATACTTTGTGAGCTATGTTTTAAGCTTTGAGCAATATTGGGTTTGATCAAATAAAGTTAGTTCCAGAAAATGAATGAGTTCTAACCCTAATCATATAAATTCCAATGATAAATGTAAAATAAAGAAATATAAATAAGGTTACACTCCTTGAATTTGAAGAGAAGGTTCTTATACATGTGTCCTTTAAGAGAGATATGGTTATAATTCTTTTCAAAATTTGAGTTGAGTTGTGATGGATCTAAATCACTTAATTAATACTCAAGTAGATCGTTTTTATTTAATTTTATTCTGCATTTGTTTTATCATTAAATCTATATATTTTCACGAGGAGTTTGAGTAGACTAAACTTCGAGAAGTTCAAAGAAGCACTTGAAATAGTCTGCAAATCATCTAAGGAAAGAAGTTTGCATTGAGGGGAGTCTTGAAATCCAATGCAACTTCTAGATAAATATATAATTATCATTTAGGAGTGATATATTAGGAATATTCTAGATTAATATAGAAAGAGGAGATGGCTAGAAATATCCATAAAATAATTTAGATATTTGTAATATTTAATATTATACCTAGAATTATTTACTAGAAGAACTAGATATATGTAATGTTAAATGACTAAGATGTTGACATGTGTTAATAATCTATTGATCACTAAAATATATAAATAGGGGTTGATTTTACCATTGTAATAAGAGTGAAAAATAAGGAAGACAGGGCCAAAAGTGTGAGTTAAAGAAAAAGAATTTAGAAGTAGAAAAGAGAAAAGTAGTGGAGTAAGCGTGTAATATTGTAATTATATTTTGTATTAATATAAGTGTTCTCTTCTCTTAAGTTTCTTGGTTAGTGCACTTGGGTTAGTTTTATTATATGGTCGGCAATGCCGTCTAATTGGTATATGATAGGCAATGCCGCCTGATTGGTATATGGTCGGCTCTGCCGCCTGAATGTTGTAGTGTTCTCTTTCAATTTAGTCCTTATGAGAACAGAATACAAGCGGTGTGGCATGACGACTTTTTTCGAAGTGTATTCGGAATAAGTTTACAAATTAGAATTGAAAGTCAAAATTTTAGAAAATGTTTGAAACGTTTGAGGTCGCCATCAACCCTTGAGATTATGTAGATTGAAAACCTGAGATACTCCCTTTTAAAAAAATTTAAAAAAGACGTGATTTTGTTTGCTTTTTAAAGATTTTGGGTTCGGGAGTCGATTACTTTTGGGAAAAGATTAACACCCCACAACACCAAATAATTGGTACCTTCAATTAAGAATTTGTCCCTATATTGAAAATTAAAAAAATTTGAATATTTATTTAATTAATGATCATTTTATTCCCTAAAATAAAAATATTCTAATCTAATTAAAGAATTTTAGAGAGACACGCAATATTTGTCTATTTCCAATTAAAGAAGAAATTGACCCTAATCAAAATTAAATCGATTATTTTTTATGTTTTAATCGAAATAATAAAATATTATCATCCTTAAAAATTATAGAATTAAAAGAAAATTAAAGGTGACACTCCAGTCAAATTATTATTTAAAAGAATAAGGATATTCCTTGATTTAAAAAACGAAGGTCAAGCCTTTGACATTAATTAAACAACGTGTCTTTAGCAATTTAAACATAGGAACAAACATCTACCCTTTTATTTTAATTAATGAGCCTATTTAATTTTTTAAAAATAACCACCAGTAGAATATTTATCCATTTAAAAATATTGAAAAAGAAATATCTAATTATTTTAATATTATTCATTTCAATATTAAAAACAAATAGATATTCTATTTTAATCAAATTATGAATTTAAAACTTAATTAATTTCTAAATAAAGAACTTAAACTAAGACTCTAATTACTAACTAAAGCTAAAACTAAAGAACTTAAAATTTAAGGTTAAATTTTAATATTAGTGTTAAATTAAAATATTTAAAAAATCTAAAGGTTCTACTCTATGATTAAACGTGTGACTATTTTAAAGATTCAAGAATTACGAGTGTTCAATATTAATAATTAAACAAATTTAATAAAATATAAAAGCAATTGAAATAAAATTGATTATTAAATTGAATTCAATCAAAATTCGGGAACAAATTACAAGAATTTGGTGACTACAATAAAACAAAGGAAAAGACACAGCCAATAGAAAAAACACGCGTATTATAGGGGTTTTAATGAAGCAATTAACCTAAAAATTACACACTATCAGTCTAAAAAATTTTAGGACAATCTTCATTTTTGTCTTAAAAAATGTCTCTTCCGCCAATTCCTCTACTTAGCCGAAAATTCTAACCAAACTCTCCCAAATTCGTTAAATCTTCATCATGTGTTCTTCCATATTTCATCCCAAAACACAAGTCTAGATCCAAAAAAACACCCAAACCATCCGAAAAATTATTTTTCAAGATCAAACAACACTTTTCATCTCGAGTTCTATCCATGTTCTAACCCAACAAGCCACTTTAATCCATGTAAACACCCAAAACCATTTTAAAACTAGTTTTTTTATATTAAAACTAGTTTTTTTTATATCAAAACACCTAAAATCTCAAAATCTTCAACCTCTTTGTTATTATACCCCAAAAATCTTCAAGAATAAAACTTAAACTACACACAAAATCCCAACTGCATCCAACCTAAATTACCCAAACCTAAACCACCACCACCCTAAATACCAAAACCCGTCGGCCCCCTTGCATCGCTACCGCAACCCGACGAGGGACGGCCACCATCTCCGCCTCCAACAACCTAACCGACGCCGACCACGACTAGTCGAGCCGAAAAAAGAAAGCCACGAAGCAAGCTCACCTTAACGACGAGCTGCAGTGACAAAATCCCGAGGATAAAAAGGCTTATTTTCCAACTCTTTCCTTTGAAATCTTCAGATTAATGCCTTGATTCTTCCTCTTGATGATGATGTCCTCTTGTTGTTGTGATTAATTGCATTTTATAGTAGGTAGATTCATTTCTTCCCGCCTATAAACGGTTATAACTAATTTGGGTTTAAAATTTCCATGTTTGTTTTCTTGTGTTAATATTGGCTTCTTGATTTTGTGCATGTTGAAAAATAAAAAAATGAAGACAACGGTGGACTTTTCGGTCGAAAAAGGCGATGAACGGCGGTCGCCGATAAAGATTCCGGCTGGTAGCCATTGGATCCAATCTAGATCGAATGATTGAGATTGTTTTGTTTTTCTTTCACATGGCTTGATGACGTGGGTCAATATGAACCCTTGAATCTACTCCTCATCCAATGACTCTAAAGAAATTGTGCTTCTTTGACAAGGATGGATAGTGTCAAAAAGCTAGGCCATTGAATCTATGGCTCATCAATGGTCCACAATGGCTTCACAAGGATAAAAAAAATATTATCATCAAAAACCTAAAAAGCAACACCACAATTAATATGTTGTCTCGTTTAAAAATTAAAGCAAAACAATTTACCCCATTTCCGACAAAAACCGGAAGGATAAAAAAATATCATCATCAAAAACCTAAAAAGCAACCCCACAATTAATATGTTGTCTCGTTTAAAAATTAAAGCAAAACAATTTACCCCATTTCCGACAAAAAAACCGGCTACTTTTGGGCCTAGAAAAAAAATTATGTAATCGACATATATAACGAAATGAACTATTTTATTTGGATTTTAATTTATTTATTTAAAAAGAAATTAAAAATGGACTATTGTAACATGAACTATTTATTCTAACATGCAAACTATATAGTATATACAAACTATATAATATAAACTATGTAATATGTTAATTATTTAATATCTAATATGTAATATGCAATACTATTTATAATATGTAATTATTATTTAATATGTAGCTATCATTTAATATGTATTATCACATGCAATTATTATTTAATATGTAATTACCTAACAAAAATTATATACTATATGATATATAATTATCTAATATGCAAATTATACACTATATATTATACATGCCCACACATTTAGTTTTACTATTATATTATATTATAATATGTTACGTGTCACCATCCGGACAAAATGGGTGATGACATGGTAGAATCGTATGTGTGGTCAGCTTATTTCTCTTTGACTTCAGCTTGATTGAATTGATGTTGAGGAGCAACAACAGAAATATTTTGGTTCCTTTATCAGTTGTATCACTCATATTTGGTGGGTATTCTTCGTCCTTCAATTCTTAAAGGAGAACCCTGCATATATTCAGCGTAGAGTCCGCCATGTGCGGGTGTGCCACTATCACCTGAAAGCTGCCGTGTGCGGATGTGCTACTGCCACCTGAAGCTGCTGCTGCAACTGAATCTTCTCCAAGTGAATCTCCTATCACTGCCATTCAATGAAATTTTCTTTAATCTTTCATCTGTAATAAGACATTAGTTTGCTCATTTCCTTTGTAAGAACTGAAAATGTATTTGGTCCGAACATATACTGAAAGACAATTGTATTGTATTTTACTTGAACGTTATCTTTGTGTGACTATAGATACACATAATTGTTAACCAGTTAAGGTATGCTATCTATTATATTGTTGTGCTGACCTCTTAATTGGTTAGTTATGATCACTGGTAAAAAGTATTTCAAATTTACCTTGTTCCTTTAGCAAGAATCTTGGTTGAAGATTTATCAAGGAATCAGAGTTTAAATCCGTAACTTCCACATTACACAATAACTAATAAAAGAATTTTAGACACATATATTAAATATATCTTATATATGAAGGTATCTCATTTAAACGTAAGACATGACAAGTAGATCGACATTATGATTGGATTTAATGATTCAACAATCCATATCAAATTTACATCATTTTTTTTCTTTTATTGGTAAGGAGCTGATGAGTGGGATTCAAGAATAAAAGAATGCTTAACTTTGACTAAATCAAAAACAAAATTTTAGTATTAACCCAAAAAACTTAATTATTAATTATATAGGTAATGATGACAGAGGTGATTTGATTATACACCACTCTTGCAATCAAAGCCCTCATGTCCCTATTCTTTCTAGAAAAAGTAATAAACTTATCAAAAAGACAACCATTCCTATGACACCAACACCTTAAAATCTACAATATATTATACGATATTGACAAATTAAAATATTTAAAAAAAAATTGTTGTCCTCCCGGTTCTAAGGTTTCGTCTTGACTAATCTAGACATGCATCACACACTTGGTTTTGGTGAGTGAGTCTCCCAGCATAGATTTTCTGCATACACAAAGACTTAAACTCGAGATTTTACTTAAGCGATATCAAGTTGCTTACCGTTTGAACCATTCCCTATTAGTAAAAATTTAAAAACTTTGATATCACATAAACATGATTAGAAATGGATATGAAAAGTTTTTTATTTAAATAGTATATTCTTCACTCGTCGTCTGACACGATCATAGTTTTGGAAGACATATTCTTGAAATTATCCTTGAACATATAGAGGATAAATTATATTATTATCTCAGGTCAGGTTAAGTTGGATATTTTCACGCAAAATTCAAATTCAACTTGACCGTATAAGGGTGAACAAAATTTGACTCAATTAAAAAAATCAAATTAAGTTTAAGTTATAAAATAAGACTCTAATAACTCAAAATTTTTAATAATTAGTGAATTGGTTTTTAAGTTCGTAAAAATATATATATATATGTTATGTATGGCTCATAAAAAGTCTCGTTGTGGGGTTACGAATTATGTGGGTTGGGGGTGTGGGGGCGCAGCCCCCGCGGTACGGTACAGGGTTGATTTTGTAATTTATGTACCAGGGTTTTCTATTATAAATAGAGATGTAACCTAGACCTAGAATATCATTGAATAAAACTTCTAGCGCCGCCTAGGCACTGAGGACGTAAGCACATTGCCGAACCTCGTAAAATTCTCGTGTTCTTTCGTTTTCTTTACCCGTTTTCGTCAACAATTGGTATCAGATGTCAGGAGCAAAATTCGAAGTCGCGAAATTCGATGGTCAGGGTAACTTCGGATTATGGCAAACGAGGGTGAAGGATCTATTGGCGCAGCAAGGGATCTTGAAGGCTTTGCGACCTACAAAGCCGGCGTCGATGGATGAGGAAGATTGGGAAGAATTGCAGCAGCGAGCGGCAGGAACCATACGATTATGCTTGGCGGACGAGGTCATGTATCACGTCATGCATCTATCGTCTCCAGATGAAATTTGGAGGAAGTTGGAAAGTCAGTTTATGTCCAAATCCTTAACGATAAAACTGTATCTGAAGCAGCGGCTGTATGGGCTGAAGATGCAGGACGATCACGATTTGGCGCAACACGTGAATGTCTTCAATCAAATCGTTTCTGATCTGGCTCGGCTTGATGTGAAAATTGAGGATGAAGACAGAGCGATGATTCTGTTGTGTTCGTTGCCTTCCTCTTACGAACACATGGTGACTACTCTTACATATGGGAAAGAGACTATCAACGTTGAGGAGATTACTGCAGCCTTGTTGGCTCACAACCAGCGGAAGCAGAATGCAGGGGAAAGCTCTCAAGCCGATAGCTTATATGTCAAGGGTAATCGAGATCGTGGACGGAAGCCAGAGAAGGCAGGGTCCGGGAAGCGGAATTCCAGATCCAAATCCAGGGATAAGAAGACGATTCACTGTTACAAGTGCAAGGAGGCGGGACATATGAAGCGAGACTGTCCGAAATTGAAAAAGCAGACCGATGAGAAGTGTGATGGCTCATCCAAGTCTGTGAACGTGGTCGAGGATGATACTTCTGATTGCAGTGAGGGTGATATGCTTTCTATTTCAACGACACAATTGACGGATGCTTGGATTCTTGATTCTGGATGTTCTTATCACATCACGCCAAATAGGGAATGGTTTTCGACATACAGGCCGGTTAATTCTGGTTCGGTTTATTTGGGTGATGATCGATGTTGCAATATTGTTGGTATTGGTGATGTCAGAATTAAGATGCACGATGGCTCCGTTCGGACGTTGAGTGGTGTTCGACATATCCCAGACTTGAAGAAGAATTTGATTTCCTTGGGCACTTTGCACAAGAATGGTTTTATCCCTAAGGCTGACGAGGATAGGGAAACCATTCGGATTGTTAAAGGAGCATTGACTGTGATGAAAGGCAAGATGACTGCAGGGAATATCTACAGATTGTTAGGGAGTACCGTTGCAGGTGGAGTTCACTCTGTTGAGTCCTGTGATGATACGACAAAATTGTGGCATATGCGCCTTGCTCATCTTAGTGAACGTGGTATGGCAGAATTACACAAGAGAAACTTGTTGCATGGTGTCAAAAGCTGTAAGCTCGATTTTTGCAAGTATTGTATTCTTGGTAAACAGACTAAAGTCCGTTTCAAGACTGCGAAGCACACAACTCAAGGGATTCTTGATTATGTGCATTCTGATGTATGGGGGCCTTCCACGACATCGTCTTTGGGTGGATCTAGGTACTATGTTACTTTTATTGATGATTTTTCACGGAAAGTTTGGGTGTATTTTTTGAAACAGAAATCTGAAGTTTTTGAGAAGTTCAAGCTGTGGAAAGCTGAGGTAGAAAACCAAACAGGACGAAAAATCAAGTGTTTGCGGTCTGATAATGGTACGGAGTACACAGATTCACAGTTCCTACAATTCTGTAAGGAGCATGGGATTCAGAGGCATTTTACAGTGCGCAAGACACCACAACAGAATGGTGTTGCGGAACGAATGAACAGGTCGTTGAATGAAAGAGCCAGATGTTTGCGGTTGAATGCGGGGCTTCCCAAACACTTCTGGGCTGAGGCTGTTAACATGGCGTGTTACCTTATCAACAGATCGCCAAGGGCATCGCTGGCTGGGAAAGTTGCAGAAGAGGTATGGACTGGTCATGATGTTAGTTTTGATAACTTATGGATTTTTGGTTGTCCTGCTTATGTGCATGTACCTGCTGATGAGAGATCCAAACTTGATGCAAAATCGAAGGAGTGCATTTTTCTGGGTTACAAGAAAGGTGTCAAAGGATTCAAGTTCTGGGATCCAGTTGCGAAGAAAGTTGTGATTAGTAGAGATGTCGTTTTTGATGAACAGTCTATGTTGCAGCAGAAGCAAGACACGACAGTGGTAGATTTCGAGCAGTTTCCAGTTGAGAAACCAGAAACTTCTCAACCGAATTCTGGTAGTTCCACTACGGATGATTTGCAGGATTATAGTCTCGCCAGAGACAGGGTGAGACGGACGAATATAAAGCCTCCGAATAGATTGGGTTTTGAAGACTTGGTATCTTTTGCACTTACTGTTAGCAGTGATGATCCAGTTACTTTTCATGATGCCGTTACTAGTCAGGAAAACGACAAGTGGATGGCAGCCATGGTTGAGGAGATGGAGTCTTTGAATCACAATCGCACATGGGAGTTAGTTCCCCTTCCTGAGGGTAAGAAGCCGATTGGTTGCAAATGGGTGTATAAGAAGAAACCAGCAGTAACAGAAAAAGAGGGGGAGAAGTTCAAGACTCGTTTGGTAGCGAAGGGTTTTTCACAGCAGAAAGGAGTTGATTATGATGAAATCTTTTCTCCTGTGGTCAGGCACACTTCAATCCGAGCAGTACTTGCATTGGTGGCTAGTTGGGATTTGCATTTAGAGCAGATGGATGTTAAAACTGCTTTTTTGCATGGTGATTTAGAGGAGCAGATCTACATGCGGCAACCTGAAGGTTTCACTCAACCTGGAAACGAGCATTTAGTTTGCAGATTGAAGAAATCTTTGTACGGGTTAAAACAGTCTCCTAGACAGTGGTATAAACGGTTTGACTCCTATATGATCAAGATTGGCTACAACCGATGTGAGTATGATTGTTGTGTCTATGTTAAGAGCCTTGATGATGGTTCTTTTATTTTTCTATTACTGTATGTTGATGATATGTTGATTGCTGCGAAGAACATAGATGATGTTATCGGTTTGAAAACTTTATTGAGTCAGGAATTTGATATGAAAGATTTAGGTGCTGCAAAGAAAATTCTTGGAATGGAAATTTGCAGGGACAGAGACTCAAGGAAACTGCGGCTATCTCAACGGGGTTATGTTGAGAAAATGCTAGAAAGGTTTGCGATGAGCAGCGCGAAACCAGTTAGCACTCCATTGGCGAATCACTTTAAGCTCTCATCAGAACAGTGCCCTAAGACAGATAAGGAAGCTGAAAATATGGCAAAGGTTCCGTATTCTAATGCTGTTGGCTGCTTGATGTATGCGATGGTATGTACTCGTCCTGATTTAGCTCATGCTGTTAGTCAAGTTTGTAAGTACATGTCTAAACCTGGTAAGCAACATTGGGATGCAGTCAAGTGGATCTTTCGGTACTTAAAGGGTACTGTGGGACATGGAATTGTTTTTGGGAGTCAGCGGGATAATCCTTTGGTTGTAGGATATGTGGATTCAGATTATGCAGGTGACTTGGATAATAGAAGATCTACGACAGGGTATGTGTTTACTCTTGGTGGAGGGCCTATTTGCTGGAAGTCTACTGTTCAATCTGTCGTGGCACTATCTACAACTGAAGCTGAATACATGGCAGCGGCTGAAGCTGCAAAAGAAGTTTTATGGCTTACTGGTTTAGTGAAGGAGTTGGGTGTTCAACAAGGTGGAGTTCAGTTGCTTTGTGATAATCAAAGTGCTATTCACTTGGCTAAGAATCAGGTGTATCGTGCTAGAACTAAACATATTGATGTAAGGTTCCACAAGATCAGAGAGTTGGTTGCATCTGGAGAGGTTTTGTTTCAGAAGGTACATACTGATGAGAATGCCGCTGATATGTTCACCAAGCCAGTTACGACAGACAAGTTCAAGCATTGCTTGGACTTGTTGAATGTTTCGAGTTGTTAAAGAAGTAAGGTAACCCAACCCACATTGAAGTTTCCAAGGGGCAGGATATTCGCCAAGGTGGAGATTTGTTATGTATGGCTCATAAAAAGTCTCGTTGTGGGGTTACGAATTATGTGGGTTGGGGGTGTGGGGGCGCAGCCCCCGCGGTACGGTACAGGGTTGATTTTGTAATTTATGTACCAGGGTTTTCTATTATAAATAGAGATGTAACCTAGACCTAGAATATCATTGAATAAAACTTCTAGCGCCGCCTAGGCACTGAGGACGTAAGCACATTGCCGAACCTCGTAAAATTCTCGTGTTCTTTCGTTTTCTTTACCCGTTTTCGTCAACAATATATATATTGTATGTGGTTATAAAAGTCATTTAAATTGAAATCAAATAGTACCTTAACATTATAAATATTTACAATTAAATTTAAACAGAAACTCAAACCTCTACTCAATTTCATTCAACTCGAATTTTATAAATTTGATTTGACTTGAAAAATTTTCAAATAAAGTTTAATTTATAAAATAAGATTCATCAGATCGATTAACTCAAATTTTTTTGAATTGACTCGATCGAATACTCACCTTTACGACCCCACATTATTTTCTAAAAAAATCCAAATGAGACTAATTTTTTTTAGAAAAAACATAATCCTATAAAATTGGATCAGATTAAAATCCATCGAATCTAAATTTCATATCCATCTCTAAATATTATATGTGAATTTTTAATTTAGATTTTATTTTAATTTAATAATTTAAATATTGTTATGTATGAATTTTGTTAACTATATTTTGTCTAATTGTGATTATGGTAATTGATTTTAGTTATCATTATTATTCATATATAATCAATTATAAAAAAATTAAGTAATTTGGAATTCAAAATATAAGCATAGGAAAACAACAAAAAATTTATTAATAGGATGGGACATATCATATGAAATAAATAGTAAGAAATAATGTGCCAAAATTAAAGTGTGAATGGGCAACCACTTTGTTTCCCTTCACATATCCCCTCCAAGCTGCCATCATATATCAAATTATCATAATATTATATATTTTATTTAATATTTTCCTACCTCCTAACGGTTTAAAAAAACTTTAATTTATCTATTCATGAGTCCGGTTATTAGTTTGAAACCTTAAATTAGTTAACTCTTTTTTCGATATGTAATGGGGTAAGGGGAGATATGATAGTAGGTTGCCCTCAACGCCAGGTTAAGGGCAGTTTCCGTGTGAAACCTCCGAATTATGAAATACCCTCCGTGAGACTCGATCTCACGACCACAAGATTAAGAGCCTTGTGCTCTATCAACTAAGCTGGATAGGCATCTCTATTTGTTTGAAACCTTGTGCATACCTAATTCTTTGGGAGTTTCGACTATTAAAATTCAATGTGTAACATGAATCGATCTGAATTAGTCATAATAAAATCTTAAAAAATCACAAAGACAAAAATATAATAATAATAATAACTCAAATATCAATCTGTCCCAAAACAATATGTGCGGTCTTGTAGCTTTTAGGGTCCTTACATTTAGGTCCAATGTAAAAAAAAATGTTAGTAATTGAGCCTCCAAGGTTTTAGTTCTTTTGACTAAGTCCTAATTTGTCTTAAATGAATTAAAATCCGGTCTTAGTTTTACGATCATCTATAGTTAGGTCCTAATTAGATATCAATTGGTTAAGATTATGGCTTTAATTAATAGTTCAATTCAATTTGATATTTAATTAGGAGATATTTATTAGGAATAATTTAGATTATGGTTTTCTATATTTAATATAATTAGATATAAATTCGGTCTTAGTTTTACGATCATTTATAGTTAGGTCCTAATTAGATATAAGTGTCGTGAGAGTGCTTCAACTTTCCTCACATGTAATCTATTCTCTTACTCAACTATGACTCTGATGTTGATGTAACTAAGATTTTGTGGATATTCATGATATACCGTTGAATACCTTAATGTGACATTATTTTTTAATTAAAAATAATTTATGTATCTAATGCTACAAAATTCAAACTCAGGAGTATATGTTTAGAAAATAAAAGTAAATTTTACTAAAATTTCCATTTGTATTAGATATTGAAATGGTTTTATTTTATATTAATTTTAATTTCTTATAAGTCGTAAGAATTACTTAGGCTATCAATTTAAATTTAATTCTGAAATAAAAATGTATGGTATTAAAAAACAACTTTAAAAATGTGAGGGGGCTAAACATAAATATTACTTTATTAAGCGATAATATCAGACAAAAGAAAAAGTTGGACAATTGAGGCGCCATGGCCCCTGCCTTTAGCTTCTTTCTGAGCCACTACTTTCTTTTCTTTTTTGGCTTGTGTACATTGAAGGCATTACCAGGGTTAGGACCGTAAACGAGTCGAGTTGAGTTTGATCAATTCAAAAAATTTAAAATAGAACTCTATTGATCTCGAAAGCTTGCGAGCCTACAAGTTTCAAGCTCGACTATAACTCTAAATCATGAACTGAAGCTAGATAAAAAAATCTTAAAATTAAGTTTATTTAAGCTAAAACTTGAACTTGAACATTAAGTATATGAAAACTTTATACTATATATATATATATATATATATTAAAATCAACACATAAATGTTAATATTTAAATAATTTAATTTTTCTAAAAATAAAATTTAATATATTATTTTTTTTAGAGTTGTTCGTAACCTTTTTGAGTCGAGTATCAAATAGTTCGTTTCGGCTCATTAAGAACTCGAGTCGAGTTCAAGCTCAAATCGAGTCTATTCAAATCGAATATTTATCAAACTTTAATTGAGTCAAGCTCGAATAATTTACGATATGTCTCGTGTCATTTATAGTTTCAACTAGAATAACTGACATTAAATCTGATAATCTCAAAAAATACAAAAATATGATTCAAGTTTAATATATTTAACATATTTGAAGAAACTTTTAATTTTACTTTATCTATAAATTTTTCAACCGTAACGTATGTTATATTAATTTATTTTTCTCATTATGAAAATTCACGTGACAATAAGAATATGTCCCGCAACATATAATATATATTATTATATTTTAAAAAACTCAGAAAATATAAAATTCCAGCAAAATGAAATTTGAAAAATCTTAATTTTTTAAACAAATTGATACTTTTTACTTTTAAAGTTTTTTTTATAAATTTCTTTAAATTTTTTGAATATATTATGTTTTGTATGATACATTTTTAGAGTGTAATGTGATTTTTTGTAATGACAAAATATGATGAGATAATGTGCTATCACATTTGAAAAGTTTAGAGAATAAATTGAGAAAATACAAGTGTGAAATAGATTATGAACATAGACGGACGTATGATCTTATACTAAGATGATGAATTTCTAAAATTTTATGAGACGAAAATATATTATCAATTAAAAATATAAAAAAAATATATAAAATATATACTAATATGAAATTTTCAAGCCCTCGATCCATTCCTAATGATGAGGTGCAACTTCAAGGCCAAAATATTATTTAACCTTCTTTTTTCTTTTTACAATTTTCACCTCTTTTGTGATAGCTCACATAAACATTTCAATAATTATAAAATAGTTTATGATAGTTTTAATTGTTTGTTGTCATTCTATTACATTTAGGTCAATTTAATAAAAAAAATAGAAGTTCAAGGGTTAAAAGAGAAATAATAAAAGTTTAAGAATTAAAATAATTAAACTAATAAATTTAAAGAGCTAAAAAGTTATTTTTCGTTTTTTTTAGTTATAAAAGAATAGGTAAAGTATATAAATGGTCCCTCGATTATAGGACATTGTTTTGTTGGGTCCATCGATTATTAAAAGTTATAAAATGGTCCCCAAACTATACACTATTGCTTTGTTGAGTCCATTGACTAGTTACAAGATGGTCATCCGACTATTCATATGTTCCAACCTCGTCCTTTTTGGTTAAAAATTGACTGTTGTTTGAGTTGAATTTTAACATGATGACTATAATATGATAAAAATATGATCGAAGAACTGTTTGTATTGTATAGTCGTTTGAGAATCTGAGATCATATTTTATCATATCTCAGTCAACAGGGTAACGTTCAGCTCAGACGACCTTCAATTTTTTTAAAGAAAAAGAACGAGTTTGAAACAGTCGGGTGACCATTTTATAACTTTTAAAAGTTGGAAGACTCAACAAAGTAACATCTTATAGTCAAAAGACTAATTTGTAACTTTTAATAGTCAAGAGACTCAACAAACTAACGTCCTTGAAGTACCATTTATGTACTTTACGCCAAAAGAATTTAGAGGAAAGGAATAATTCTTGGACATGTCATATGGTATAACATCAGACTTCAAACGGAAATAAAATCCTTTTTATCTTTTTTATTTGATAATAAAGTTGGGTATGGAGATTCAAAATTTGAAACATCTTAAACCATATCCCCTGTTCTTAGCACCTTTGCAATCCCTTAGAATATTAATTCAAATATCATAACGGGAAAGGACATAAATCCATAACGTTCTTATTCTTTTTCTTAGGTAATATAATAATAATAATAATAATAATAATAATAATAATAATAATAATATGTCTTATATATATATATATACCGTATGTATTTAAGAATTACGATTCTTTTCTAATTATATTGTCTATTTGTCTTGAAATTTAAACTTAAATTGCTTAACAATTTACATGTGGTATTAGTGTTAGACCTAGAATTTTTTTAAGGATAAACATATATATATTAATAACAAAAAATTTTCATATAGGTTATACACAAATAAAATTTTAAGGTGAGCACTATTAATAAAATAAACGATTAGCATAAATAAATACGAATGTCAAGATAGACACACATTTAACCTAACAAATCTTACATTCGCCACTGTATATTGTGTGTTGCTACATTACGCACCCGACCAATAGGACACAATTTTAGCTAATAGTTTTGAGTATCAGTGTATCAATAATTCAGAGATGGATGTATCATCTATGATTTTAAATTAACGATATGAATTTTTAAGAAATTATATTAAAACTCTAGAGATATAAATTTATAAAATTTAAAATTATAAATTTAATTATCAATAAAAAATTTAAAATATATAAAAATTTAAAACTTTTGAAGATATACTCACCCTAAATACCCTTTGGTCAATCTCTACACTCATTAATAGTGATGATATAAACTTACAAAATTAGATATTAAGTTGAAATTTTAAAATATTTGAATGAACATAACTTGTTAAATACGTTGGCAACATCAGACTGAGAACTAAAAAGTCAGAGCATGAACACGAGGGGGGCAAGGGGTTGTTTTTAAATCCACATAAATAAAACAAGACATAAGCCATAATCTCATCAAATCACATACATATCTACACACACGTATATCAAGAAAAAATAGTAATATAATTTCGGGTAAACTACAACATTACTCACTAAACTTTACTTTCTCTCCATATTTTACTCATTGTACTTTTAATTGTTCTAATTTTTTCAGTAGACTTTCACATTTCTCATGTTTTGGTCACCATATATTATTTTATTATTATTATTGTTATTCTATGACGTAACATTTTTATTATTATTAAAATATAAAAATAATTTAAAATAAAATAATATTTTTCACTCCTCCAACATTTACAACATCACCATCGCCCATTCTCGTCATCGTTGATCACAATCGGCTTTTGAAACCGGTAACTGTTGATCTTAAATTGTACCAGGAGACTTGCTTTGACACGTGGAGTCTGAAAGTGGTTGTTTGATCGAAAAATGTCCCCAAAACCAATGATTATCTACTAAAACATTTCGGTTCCTCACTTTCAATCTCATATTCATGGACTTCGAAGCATGTTCTGACAAAATGAAGGTCAAATTCAGACTTAGGGGGTCGAGGCAAAGCGATCATGAAATATAGGATCGAACGACCACCATCTAAGGCGGTCGACGACGACCAGTGTTTTGGTTTTCTCACTTTTGATCAAATTTGGAGTATGTTCCAACAAAATGGAGGTTGAAAACATACTCAGGTGATCGAGACGAAGTGACCGATAAAATTTAGGATCAAACGACCACCATCTACGACCATTGATGGTGGTGTTCAACACGACGAACAATGGACAACCACCATATGTTTTATTTTATATTTATATTATTTTTATATTAAATAATAATAATAATAAAAATAATATCATACCAAAATAATAAAAAAAATAATTTAGAGTGACCAAAACAAGAATAATTCGAAAGTTTAGTGAATAAATTAAAAAAAATGAAATATAGTGAATGAAATAAAAGAGATAATAAAATTCAAAGTTTATCCTATAATTTCATACAGGGATGGCCCTCTAAAATTTTTTGACTTTAATGCCCCCTAAAATAAAATAGAAAAAAAATCGAATTTCTAAAAAGAAATCAAGACACCAACTTGTAAAATGTTAAAATTTGAGGGCACTTGTCGCCATTTAAACCAAGTTTTTGTGGAGACAAATGAACAAAGGGGTCGGTGAAGAGAATGGCTCCGCACCCACCTTTTAAGCAATCTGCGATAACTCCATTGCCTCTTCCTTCGCCTCTCACCCCGTTTTCTTCCCAACAAAACATGTTCGATCCCAGCAAAGAACACCCCGATTCTTTTGTCACTTTGTCGGATCACTTAAGATTCAGTAATAGTTATGGCGGTTATGATGGCCATTCCTTGAACAACGATTCCAAACCCACAAAAACAGCTCAAAACCATGCAAATTACAGTAGCTGGAACGATGAATCTGGGATTTCCAGTCCTCCGTTATGGAAAACTAGTCCTCAGCATGAAAACAGAACCGATTACCGATGCCTTTCGCCGTCGTCGAGAGCTCAGGCCATCGCTAGAGGCCAACGGGAACTCATGGAAATGGTTAGTAAAATGCCCGAGTCTTGTTATGAACTCACGTTGAAAGATCTCGTTGAACATCAGCAGCAGCCGGTAGTCGATGAACCGAAAGAGGAGAGTTTCGCCGGAGGAAGAAGTTCGAGTTACAAGAGCGAGAGGCAGAACAGTCGGAAGCAGCAGATTAATAGGAGTGGGAGCTTGGATAATGGAGGGTTTCTTTTGAAAATGGTGTTTCCAGTTTCCTTGGGGTCTAAGAAAAAGAAGAACATCATCAACAACAACAAGAATGATTGTAACACAAGTAATAAGTCCAAAGTTTCTCCAAAGCCAACTGTAGCAGATGCATCTGCTAAGACAACAGAAAAAGATTGGTGGAAGAAGAGATCGGGATCGAGCGAGAGCAACAGCGGTGGATCGACTATAAACAGCGGAGGCACCAAGAGTAGCCGTAGCAGCAGCAGTAGCAGCGGCGGCAGTGGCAGAAGCAACAACGGCCGGAGCATCAGCAGTACTACCAACCACAGGTATGAAAAAAGACCCTTTTTTATGTACCAATTAAGCTTATGTAAGAGATTCAATTATAGAAGTTGAAATAGGATGTTGTTTTGGGGTAAATGCAGGCATAGAAGGAAAGGTTGCTTGGCTTTCATCTTCTGCAGGAAAACCAAAACACCGCTGTAAAAGGGAAACCTTGAGAGTTCAGCCCATCTTTAAACATGACGTTTCAACGTGTAATTATCTATTCAATAATGTTAAATGTTTAGGTTGAAGTACATTCAGGGGATTGTCAGTCACAGCAGAGGAATGCAGCTGTTTGTATAATATTCAGAGATTCTCATTAAAGTGTTTTTTTTTTTTTGGGCTTTAAATTGAAGATGAATCATGATTTTGCTTCCCAAGATGCTCTGCCTTTTCTGCCTTGAATGAGTGCAACAAAATGATTGTAAAGCCATTGCCAAGCAAAGGATTTTTCTTGCCATATCCGTGCCTAACCCGTATTCGGATAACATTCGTGTCTTACACATATTCGAATATAAAATATAAATTAGATAAATATATGAGGTGAACGGTGATTACAATATAATAATTATTAATATTTTTTTAATATATTGATAATGCATATAGATACAGATTTAACTATTTAAATTTAAGATTTCTATAGAAAATAAGTTTTTACCAAATAGTCACTTGATGGATTTATGTTCCATTTTTTAGATATATAAAAAATTTAAAAATTAAATCACATTTGATGATATAAATGTAATCTACCTTTTTACAATGCTGGATGTACTAAAAATTTCAAATTATTATATTTTTTAATATATTTTCGACTCTAATTACATGTTTCCAGCTGACCCATCAGTTCAAAATCTGCCGGTTCAAAGTGGTTACTGGTTAGTGAATCGTTTCATTCTTGTCGCCATTTATATTTTTTATTGTTAAGAGACAATCACAATTCTTGAATATGGATAGGACATAGAAGATAATATATATATAGTTTACAGTTTCAGAAAGCAAAGTGATAAAATCAACTACCGCAGACCAAATCGCTATTTCGCATGACCATGGAGCTTGATCACCAATATTATCGTCGTTTACTTCAATCCTGTACAACTCGAAACTCCATTCTCCTAGGAAAACAGCTCCACCTCTTTTTCCTCAAAAAGGGTATCCTTAGTTCCACTCTTACAGTGGGAAATCGCCTCCTCCAAATGTATGCGCGGTGCGGAAGTATGGCCGAGACTTGGAAATTGTTCGATGAAATGCCGCAAAGAAATTGTTTTTCTTGGAATACAGTAATAGAAAGGTACATGAAATCAGGAAATAAAGAGAAGACGTTGGATTTGTTCAAGTTGATGCCACATAAGAATGATTACTCCTGGAACTTTATTATTTCCGGGTTTGTTAAAGCGGGGGAGATGGAAGTTGCCGGGGCTTTGTTTGATAGCATGCCGAGGAAAACTGCCTTTGCTTGCCATTCGTTGATTCATGGTTATGCTCGAAATGGGGATGCCAAAAAGGCTGTTGAGCTGTTTAAAGAATCGGGGTCTTTGGGTGATGATGCGTTTGTGTTGGCAACTGTTATTGGGGCATGCGTTGATTTGGGAGCTATTGAATTCGGGAAGCAGATTCATGCACATATGGTGGTTGGGGGAATAGAACTTGATCCGGTTTTGTGTAGTTCTCTGATAAACTTGTATGGTAAATGTGGTGATTTGGATGGTGCAAGTCGTGTTCTAAACTTGATGGTGGAACCAGATGAATTTGCTTTGTCCGCGTTGATTTCAGGTTATGCAACCTGTGGCAGAATGACTGATGCAAGAAGAATATTTGATAGAAAGATCGATCCATCTGTTGTTTTGTGGAATTCTTTGCTTTCAGGACATGTTTTGAACTATGAGGAAATCAAAGCACTAACTCTCTTTAATAATATGCGGGAACAGGGGGTTCATGGAGACTTTTCATCTATTGCAGTTATTTTGAGGGCCTGCAGTAGTTTATGCATTTCAGAACATGTCAAACAAATCCATGGTCATGCTAGTAAAGTTGGTCTGATTTCCGATGTCATCGTAGCCAGCACTCTGATTGATGCTTACTCCAAATGTGGAATGCCTAATGATGCTTGCAAGTTTTTTAGTGAGCTTCAAGCCTATGATACAATCTTGCTTAATTCTGTGATCACTGTATATTCCAGCTGTGGAAGAATTGAAGATGCAAAGCAACTTTTCAATACAATGCCAAATAAAAGCCTGATATCATGGAATTCAATGATTGTAGGTCTGAATCAAAACGGTTGTCCGATTGAGGCATTAGATCTATTATGCAAGATGAATAAATTAGACCTGAGAATCGACAAATTTGCTTTGGCTAGTGCCATCAGTGCCTGTGCTAGCATCTCCAGTATTGAACTTGGTGAACAAGTTTTTGCTAAAGCAACTCTCATTGGACTTGAATCTGATCAAATAATATCTACCTCCCTTGTTGATTTCTACTGCAAGTGTGGTTTAGTTGAATATGGGCGAAAAGTATTTGACACAGAGACAAAATCTGATCAAATCTCTTGGAATTCCATGCTGATGGGTTATGCTTCTAATGGTTGTGGGTTTCAAGCACTGGTTTTGTTCAATGAAATGATAAATGCGGGTGTAAGGCCAACTGAAATAACATTTATAGGGGTTCTGTCGGCATGTGATCACTGTGGACTGGTAGAGGAGGGACGAAAGTGGTTTAACTTGATGAAATGGGACTACCATATTGATCCTGGGATAGAGCACTACTCTTGTATGGTTGATCTTTTTGCCCGTGCTGGTTGCCTTGAGGAAGCAATGAATCTCATAGGAGAAATGCATTTCGAGGCAGATGCAAGCTTGTGGCTATCAGTTTTGAGAGGCTGTGTTGCTCATGGAGACAGAATTCTTGGAAAGAAGGTGGCAGAGCGGATTATTGAGCTTGATCCTGGAAACTCCAGTGCTTATGTCCAGTTATCAAGCTTATTTGCAACCTCTGGTGAATGGGAAACATTAGCTATTGTTAGAAGGATAATGAGAGAAAAGCAGATTTTGAAGAACCCTGGTTTCAGTTGGGCTGATAGTTAAACAAGCATTGTTATGGTGGCAACTGGCAAAAGAGTTGCTAATGGAAAGAGATCATTTTATCCTTTGGAAACATAGTTTGATACGGCATGCTAGATGCATTTAACAATTTCGTCTGCGCCAGGGTTTTATTGGGCCAGCTTCTTTTACTTGCTTCACACATCAAGCTCTGAGGAGAGATATGTGTTTTTCTTTTCTTCTCTAGGACATTGTATTTGACAATTGCTTGTAGGTATGTGTTCTCACAGGTTGCTTTAGATTTGATTGTTGTTGCTTTGATTTATGAAATGCAATAGAAACATTAAAAAGATCGAATCCTTGGTCCCTCGAAATAGAGTAAATAAAACATCATGTATCCTTAGTCCTTACTTTGTGAAGAGAGCAAAGAAAACATTTGCTCCATGCATGCGCCCTTTCCTAAAACCAATTTATTGGTCTCATTAACCCACTGTTTCTCATTACAACAACCTCATAACCCAATGTTTACCCTTGAAGTCCATTCAACTCTCCCAAACAATCCATGCTCAGTTGATCAAATTCGGATTCAGTGGCATAAACTTTCTGAGTAATTGTTTTATGGACTTGGCTCTTTTGATGATGCTTCCGAAGTTTTTGAGGAGATAAATGACGAAAATGTTATATCTTGGGACATTTGGTTGAATGGGGTGCTCGAGAAAGATGTTGCTACTTGGAACTCGATGATCTTGGGTTGTGGGGGTTTTGGGGTTATGGATTGGAAGTGTTTAAGGGAATGCAGAATTTTGGTGTTAGATAGAGTAAGTTCACGTTTTCAATTCTGGCAACGTTTCAGTCTTGTGCTAGTCAGGGGAAGGAAATTCACTGTAACATGATTGCACATGATCGGCAATTCGTTGATTGATATATGGTAAGCTTGGCTTGGAAGAGTATGCTTTTAGTGTATTTTAGAGTAGGGAAGAGGTGGATACCGTGTCTTGGAATTCATTGATTTTGGGGTTGTTGTAAGTTGGGTCATGAAGACTTGGCATTGAAACAGTTTGATCAGATGAGATTTGCTGGTTATTTTCCAGATGAATTTACACTTTCCAATTAATTGCTGCTTGTACTAATTTGAGAAATTTGGATAAGGGTAAGCAAATCTCTGCTCTGTTTGTCAAGATGGGGTTCATCTCGAATTCCATTGTTTCAAGTGCTGTTATCGAAATTTCCTCGAAATGCAACGCATTGAGGGAATATCACATGAGTTTCACAGTTAACAGGTAAAAGGACCCTGTGCATGATTATGGTTCTCACATATGTTTTTTAACACATAAATGAAGGCCAGCTTGATATACTCAAAATCAAAACTTGATGGATTTGCATATGTTTTTTGTTTGAACTTTTGATACAGGGTGATTGTTCAACTTTAATTTAGCTTGAAAACGCTCCAACAATGGCGGAGCCCATCTTTTTGGCGCTTTGTTTTCTCTCTCTGTAAGCATTTGGATTGTCTCTCCCTTCTACTATGCCTTTGATGGTGCCTTCAACTTTCTTTACTGGCATTTATTTGACAACTATAACATGTCTTTGAAGACTCGACTATTGATTTTATGTGTCATCTCATCTTTTTAGCACTTTTCTTACAGAGAATACAGAAAATGTTCTTGACTAGCATCAAAGACGTGCTATTACAATTTGGACTGCAAAGGGCTTGCGTTTTCAACATGAAGAGTGCCGTGGTGGTCCTATGCTCACACATGACTTTGTCCCTATGGTAGGTTAGATCTATCCATTAGGCGAATCGAATAAGGATTTTCTATGAACCCGAATGCTCATTAAAATGATTGTTTTTCATTACACAGCTAGGTGACATTGGTCTTTCCAGATAGAAGATAGATGATGATACTCTGGAGCAATTGAACCCCGAAATGAGGCCATCAATGGTGAAGGTAATGACCGTTGATGCCTTGGAGAAAATGAGTCCGGATAACATATACTGTTGCATGATACATATGATGGAATATATGAAACTATGAACCATCATATAATGATCAATAGATAGAAAAACAGAAAATATCTGCATTAGCGGAAATCATAGGTGTTTTCTAACTAGAAACATCTTCATTGTTCATCCTGTTTATGCAAATTCTCTGTTTGAATAATAACATTTAATTGATGGGTTGTCCCACAGGAATTGCCCCTTCTTGAAGGAGAAACCGATCATTTCCAGCACTGGAAGGATAAGTTTGTGCCTCATAATACTAAACAATGAAGAATATTCTGACTCCTGACAATATCAATAGCTGGGAATTCGATCGATTGTCTGATGGATAATATATTTCAGACTATTTTTGGAGTCGGAACATCCGTAAAACATGCCCAGATCCATGCAGAACCTAAGTTTTAAAATGTGAAGTCATTTCGGTCATAGCTACAATCAGGGATTTAAATAGCGGTCTACTATTAGAATAGTAGCCGTTACATGGTGATAAAGGTGCCACCCGAAACCGTTATTTCACAATCGCAATACTTTCTCACTTTTTATTGTTAGTGACATTTTGTCCCTTTTGAGTTGATATCCTAGTTCCGTCCCTATGCATGATATGACGCTGCTATCATGATAGTAATGAATGCAAGTGTTGCTCAAGGTGAAAAGACTTGAAAACATCTTCATGAAAGTTTGTCGAAAGTCTACAAGGAGATAATGAGACAAGGGTTGAAGGGCTGAAATCAGAGTTGAAAACATGTACGTTTGTTTCTGTAAGTTAGGACCAAAGTACAGTGCTTCCCACAAGCTGGGGCATACTGGGGAAATCATTAGCATTTTTTTACATAGAAAAGAACCCAAGGCGTGAGAGCCGTCTAAAGTGTCTGCTTGGCATTTTTCATGGACCCTCTGCAATCATATATTGTATGCATTTGCAATAATGGTCACAAATTAGTAATACAGATGTCAAATTTCAAGTAATTAGTTTGCAAATTCGATTAAGTTTTTTATTCCTGTTCCTTGTTGTGATAGATTTTCATAACGTTGCATTGGAAGGAGGTGAGGATTAAAAAAAGGTAAATTATACATATGACCACTTAACTATTGATCCTTTTCATTTTGACCATTGATCTTTTAATTTTGTCAATACCACTTGACTATTTAAATGATCAAAATAGTTGACATGACAGTTGACAAAATTAATACAATTGTACATTTTGTCTTCAATATTTATACAGTCTATCAGTTTGGTCTACATTTAATAGAAATTCACTTCATTTTAAAATTTTAGAAATTCATCCTTAACATAAAATTATACATTCAATCTTAGAGAAAAACGACAGATTATACAACAAAAAGCAAAGAAAGATGGTGGTTCAGACCTCAAATGGTTGGCATTGATGGTGGGATGGCCTTGGAAAGTAGAAATCAACATGTGGTGGAGTACCAACGTCTCTACAAATCCCCTTGATTATCCTCATATGCTTTTTGCAACTTGCTTTGCTTCTCTCTAATATTTTTTAATAATCGCAAGAATAGTGAATAATTTGATTGTTAGTCACTAAATAACTTTTCTATTACAAATCCCCTCTAATAATTGATTATTAGTCACTAATTAATAAGAAAACATAATTATGCTTAACAATGTTGTACCATGTGCCCAAAACCCAATTAATTAATTTCAAACCTTTTATTATCTCTTTAATCCGAAACTTAATAAAATAATAAAAAAGTTTGATTCATTTGCATCCTTCCCCTTCTTTAAGCTGCACCTCTAATTACTTATCCATTTTCTGTACACAATTATCATATTAAAAATATATGAAGTCGAAAGGCTATTCATTTCCTGAATTTTAGTGATTTCGGTGATAAATGAATTATTGTTATTTTTTGAGATCTTAGGTTCGAACATCAAAAATATCAGGAGTACGAGCCTTTAATGTCAAAAGATTGAGAGTTATATCGAATTTAAATTAAAATAGAATTTAAGAATATTTCGTATATTGTTACATGATAATAAAAATATAATGATTAGAAAATAAAAGAAACAATAAATTTTACCTGGAAAATCTTTAATAGAAAAGATCTTTTAATAGTCGACGGTGAAGCGTCACGCGCATACCGAGAGTGGGTTTAAACTTAAACTCACACAAAACATAACAAAAATGGAATTTGGTCGCCGCGTCATTACTGAGTAATTAACAAAATATTTTAATCATTATGTATTATATTATATTTAGTTATTTAAATCCCAACGCCACTCTCACTTTGTCTGTCCATGACCATCTTTGTCCTCTCGTTTGCAATGAAATATATTAGAAAGCAAAGCATGGCTCAATGAAAGTGGTATTCCAACGTAGAAAACCATAGAATCTCTCTTTTTAAAAGATTCATTCATTCACCAACACGAAGAAGAAGAAAGTTTTCTCTTTGGGTTTTCCCTTCTGTTTCCACCATAGAATGTGAAGAAGAAAGAAGAAGAAGCAAAGTTGTATAACTTGAAGGCTTTTTCAAAGGTAATTTACAGTCTTTTCTCTAACATCTCTATGGGATTTCATTTTCTAGCTGAGAAATGTTTTTTTCCCGTGTTTCTCTTAAGAATTTTGCAGGTTTCCTTCTGATATACAACTCAGATAAAGGAATATTCAGCTTGTCTTTGGTGTTTTATACCACGAATTTTGCAGCTATTACAAAATTTATACATAAATTTCCCACTTTACTAGTGTTACTTATATTTTTCTTAAGAATTGATGGTCGTGATAACATAATTAGGATCAGACGGTGGTGACTGGTGATGCTTCTGATAGTTGTTTTTAAAGGTTGTATAGACACTGTTTCTGATGCAGATGATAGGGAAAGAGAAGAGTAAACGTGTTAAGAATCAAATCCTTATGCCAATTCAAAGATATTTTGGTCAATTTTGTTCTGTTCTTTTTCTTTGGTAGTGTTAATTCTAATCATACAGTACTTTTGGTTCCCGGTTCGGTTTCGTTTTTCCTTGTGTAATAAAAAAGTGCGACACCGGAACTAACTATATAGAAACTAAGCATTTTCGTATGGAGGAACGAAAGTCGAAAGGTATCTTACAATTAAAGCTAGGATTCAAGAGGAATGCATTGCATTCTGTTCTATGATTTGTTTCTGATTTGGAATCTTGGAGGGATTGATCCTTTAAGTTGAAAGGTAGGGTATATGTACCGTCGCAAACACGTTTTATGATCGATCGAGTTAAGATCACAAAGCAAGAGCTTGAGGATGACCTTACAGTAAGTAAAGTAAAGGCCTCAAGTTAAACATAGTTGCATAGCCTGCATTGTTTTCTTTAGTGATCTTCTTTGCTCTATGAATTGTATAAAGTCATCTTCTGTGATCTTTTACATTGCTATAAGTCAATATGATGATACTAGAACGATTTTGAATCGTCCGTGTAGCTAAATGCGCATTAGCTTATGTATATTTATTGATTTTTCTTCCACTTTGTTTGCAGATATTTGTTTCCATAACGTGAACCTGATTTTCATCAACCTGGGATTGCCACATTAGGCAACCTTAACTGCAAGCTAAATCATCAAAGAAGACCTTTCTTGTTTTCTTCGGGAACGGTAGTTCTCTTCCTGTCGTAGGCAGATTGAAGAAACTCTCCGCCATTATAATTTACAGCTCCTCGATTACATTCCGTTTGGTATAGAACTTGTGAAGCTTGACCTTTTCAATTTGTTTGTTCATATTAGGTAAATGTTCGGAAACATTTGGATTGCTACTAACTTTACTTTAATTTGATGCTTCCACGGATAACTTTTGTCTTGATGATTGCATTACCGGGCTTCTTATAAAAGATCAGCTAATTCATGCATGATGTTCTCCTCCTCCTCCATTTTCGGATGGCTTGCAATACTAGAGTGCATTCTGTGAAGGGATTACTTTTAGCTTTAGAGGGTTAATTATGGATATATTTCATATGTTTATAGCGGTTGGACGAATATCTTGTATCAACATGCATAAGTCAAGATCGGTCTTGTATCGACATGATGCATGCCATCTGGTAATTAAGCTTATGCCTGCTGTGGTACAGATCGAGAAACACATTCAGATTATTGTGAAGCTGCGGTTTAAATGGCAAAAGTTTGTTGGCCGTACTTTGATCCCGAGTATGAGAACCTGAGTATCAGAATCAATCCTCCAAGGTTGTCTCTTTATCCACTTGAATTTTCTTTTTCATACCAAAGGACAGACACAGACCATTTGAGAAGATTTTCAAACACATTTAGCAGTGAACATCTTTGCATAGTTGTAACTCTCTCTCATACCATTTCCAGCAGGGTGTCCGTTGATAACAAGAGTTGCAGCAACTGTACCGTCGTAAAAGTAAATTTTCAATTCAAAACAAATTTAATGTCTCACTAGATTTCGAACGAACATGTGTGGAATCAAACATTTATAGTGCTAAAATCTAAATCACTTTTCTTGCGTATAGGTTGACAGCGTGAATTTATTGCTGGAAGTTGCGCAAATACTAACAGACCTTGATTTCATGGATGGTATGATAATGATATATATGTATATATACACACACTAATATTTTTGTTTCTTTTATGTTAGGCTGTAGAAATTTTCTTCCTATATTATAAAGCGGAATGTGGTTTCATTCTTATTTTCGAGTTATCAATAAGCGCCGTCTCACATATTTATCGACAAGTATTGACTCATTTCCTACGTGGCTGTGGATGATGATACCACAGGCGGGGCTGTGGATGATCCGAACAGACTGTCTATTATGGAGGAGCAGCTTAAGCACATCCTACGTGGTTGTGAGGACAATGACAATATTGCTCGTACCAGCTTCTCCATGGGATTCACACATATCGACCGCCGGCTTCATCAAATGCTGTTTGCAGATAGGGATTATGAAGGTGGTGAAGTGACAACGGAGTTGGACTATCCTCCATCCTTCAAGCCAAAGATCACAATCGAGCCTTGTGAGGAGAAAGGGTACTCAGTTGTTAGTGTCCGGTGCAAAGATCGAGCTAAGCTCATGTTTGACATTGTCTGCACACTCACGGACATGCAATATGTAGTTTTTCATGCTAACATATCATCCAATGGTTCCCATGCTTCACGGGTAAACCCATCATCTGTCATAGCCTTTCCTAAAATGGTATCGGATACGGTTATATGTACATAAATGATCTTAATGTCTTCTGAATCGTAGGAATATTTTATTCGCCACATGGACGGCTGCATACTCGATACTGAAGGAGAGAAAGAAAGGGCCGTTAAATGTCTTGAAGCCGCAATTCATAGAAGAGTAAGCGAGGTGAGTAGTTGTATGTATCTAACTGAAATGTTCTGTTCATTTTAAGCCATTTTTGTCGTTAAATTCTCTGAATTCCATATTCGAACGGTTAAAATGCTGTAGATGTTCCTCTCATGTGAAACTCTAAGAATGTTTCCAAACTCTGAAATTCCATTCAGAAGAATATGAGTACTTGGAAACCAAAGCTAAGCCATTTCTTCAATAGAGCATATTGTTTTTCAGTGTATATTTACTGCAATTTTCGTTGACAGTCCGCTTCGAATCTCTCTCGTGAACACAGAAAAACTAGTGACATGACTCATGACATGTTTAAGATTTATGGTTTAGGAGAAATATTTAGTTTCCTGTCGTTTCAAGATGCATTTAGCGAATGCAGGGTTTAAGCCTGGAGCTTTACGCAAAGGACAGAGTCGGTTTGTTGTCCGAAGTAACAAGGATTCTCGGAGAGAACGGATTGTCCGTTCGAAGAGCAGAGGTCTCAACGGTCGGGGAGAAATCAGTGAGCGTCTTCTACGTGAGAGATGCTTACTGTAATCCAGTGGATGCGAAGACGATCGAAGCACTTAGTAAAGAAATCGGACACATGATGATGCTTAACGTGAAGAAGGATCCGGCAAGTAGGAAAGCAGCCGAGGCCGAGAGCAGTGGATGGTATAAAACAAGCTTCTTCTTTGGGAACTAACTGGAAAAATTCATGGGTTGGTAAGGGTAAAAGATCAACATCACAGAGATCATGAACTGTATAGAATAATGCACTTCAACCATGGGAAAAACTTGTGAATTGTGAAGCTTGGACTTTGATTCTTCCTCTTAATCTTCATTTACAAGATACTTGTGCTTGTAACTTATTCGGTTTCGGCATAAAAAATCATCAATTCGAATATTATTGAGTTCAACTTGAATAATTATACTTCAAGTCACTTAAGTATATGTTTTGTAATAAACAAATCACCTCTTTTAAAAAAAATAAAAGTTACATACAAGTCACTAAATTAAAATATTGTTACTAGCATGTCACGGAATAGTGATATATCATAGTATAATAACAATTTTAGTCCTCAAAACATATATAATTTATTAATTTAGTTTTAATTTAAAATAATTCAATAAATTTAACCTTTTGTATAAAGCTCAAAATCATTTATTCTTCTTAAAATGTTGATATATTAGATGTTTGTTTTAATTTAAACATATAATGGTTCATTTGTAATAATATTTTAATGAAATGACATATTTATAATTTTTAAAAGAAAAGTGACAAATTTATTATGAAACCCATATTTAAGTGACCTTAGATGTAGTTTACCCTATAATAAATCTATGATAACTATCTTATTAGCTGTATTAATCGTGGCTTTCCTTAATTCATGGTAGATTGGAGCTCAATTCACATCCCCTTTTTTTAAAAAAATTTAATAAAATTTAATATAAAAATATTAAAAAATAAAATCAACATCACCCATACCTTAATTTGAGATTTTGTTGAATAATTTAATAAACATATAAATATTTACATCTATACGCATTAAACAAACCAATATAGATATATATAATTTTAAACAAATGAACATAAATATAAAATTAAAATTATTAATAAATATAAATCAAGATGTATAAAATTTAAAATAAACATGATTTGTTGTCCTACTGTTACCTGGGAGTGAGAATTCGATCGAATAATTTTTTTTTGAGTTATTTAAGTCTTATTTTATAACTCAAACTTTATTTAATTTTTTTTTGAATTATTCGTTTTTCTCTTTAAATTTAATTGTAAATTATTATAATGTTATGATATTATTTAATTCTAATTTAAACAGTTCTCTATAACAATATATATTATAAATATATCATATAAAATTAAGAGACTCGACCCAAATTTAAAAACTAATCTAATAATTATTAAAAAAATATTTATTCAAATTATATTTAATAACTCTACTCAAATATTTTTTTAGTTAAATCAAATCTATAAAATTATAAATTATAAATCAAATCAAATTTTTTTAGTATCGAATCAAGTAAAAAAAAATTAATGATTAAAATTAAACCGTTAGATATTGGACACGTGGCATATTTAACGTCGCAAACTCTCTCCTTGTACGTTTCTCCCTCGCTTTTCTTTTCTTCATTCTCACTTGTGTCTTTTTATAAGCTCTTTTCCCTTTGCTTCTTTCTCTGTTCTCTGAAAGAGAACAGAAGCAAAAGGCCAAACGAATTTGTAGACAATACGGGAAAAAACAAAGAAAGCCCAGAAAAATAAGGTATATGATCATATCCACAATCCCTTTCTTTTATTTTGTTCCATGTTTTTGTTATAAAATCGAGCTGCTGATTTTGCAGCTGTTTCATATTCCAATCTCCTTTATGCTATGAAGTTGTGATTTCTTGTTTTGCTAGAAATGTTTAGTTTACAATGATACAATCAAATAAATTGGATTGCTTTAGTTTTCCTTTTTAACGGATCAGTTTCTGCAATTCTTTTCATGGCTAAAAGATTAAGGAAACAAAAGAGGGACTGAAATATGAGTGCTGAAGTTAAAGTGGGAAATGAAGACTTGAACTTATGCTTTGAGAAGATGATGATGGTTGCAGCTGGAAATGATGGGGTTAAGGGAGTTAAGATGAACGGTGTCGATATCACCGAGTGGAAAGACATCCCCTTAGAGCTGCTGTTAAGAATCGTTTTGCTCGTCGATGACCGGACGGTTATCGTCGCTTCCGGTGTTTGTAGCGGGTGGAGGGATGCCATTTGCTTCGGCCTCACACGACTCTGTCTCTCATGGTATAGCGTTTCTTGTCAACAATTGTTTGATGCTTATGTTTTGCTGCTGTGTTGTGCTTTAGCTATTAGTATAGTCTCTCGAGTAGTTGCAAGATTAGGACTAATATGAGGCTGTCTGCACCTTCTTCTTGGTGCTATATCCTCGACGGTCGCATCTGTGTGCTGTGTGCATAATATCGATTCTGCATACGGTTCATGTACATTAATCTGAACTCGATGAAGCTCTGGTTGCAGTATGTATGCTTAGCTGCATTTAGATTTGTCTGTGTGTTGTGGAGGTTGATAGGTTTTTGGACCTTTTTCAACCGTTAATGTCACATTTCTGGACCTCATCATTGATTAAGATAGACGTAGGACCTACCCTTTTGTGTCTTTATTTCCTCTATATCCCACTTGCTGATAACTGCGTTGTCTACATCTTACTATAGGTGCAGAAAGAACATGAACAACTTGGTTCTGTCTCTTGCGCCGAAATTCACCAAGTTGCAAACCCTGATATTGCGCCAAGAGTATCCACAGCTCGAGGATGATGCCGTTGAGACTATTTCGAAGTCCTGTCAAGATCTGCAGGATCTGGACCTCAGCAAGAGTTTCAAGCTTAGTGATCGCTCGTTGTATGCATTGGCTCACGGTTGTCCCAACCTTAAAAGGCTTAACATCAGTGGCTGCACATCGTTTAATGGCGAAGCTCTTGCGTATTTGACCAACTTTTGTCGAAAACTAAAAGTATTAAACCTCTGCGGATGTGTTAAAGCTGCAAGCGACCATGCGTTGCAGGTAACGGTATTATGCCGGGTTTTTGTTTACTTGCTGATGAAAAAGATAACAAACTGCTTGAATTGAATATATGCACAGGCTGTTGGACGAAACTGTAATATGTTGCAGTCTTTAAATCTGGGATGGTGTGACAATGTTGGTGATATCGGAGTCATGAGTTTAGCATACGGATGCCCTGATCTTCGGTGCCTGGACTTGTGCGGTTGCGTTCGCATAACAGGTATATTCCTTGCATTTAGTGCTTATTTTACCATGTAAGAGGTAACCATGGCAGATCAAGATTGACAGAACTTATTACTGCAGATGATAGCGTGATTGCTTTAGCAAACGAATGTGTCCATTTAAGGTCGCTCGGACTGTACTATTGTCGTAACATCACTGACAGGGCTATGTACTCGCTGGCTCAAAGCAGAATGAACAAGGGTTCAATGTGGGAGTCGATGAAAGGTAGATACGATGATGGTGGCCTGAAAAGTCTGAATATAAGCCAGTGTACTGCCCTGACTCCATCGGCTGTCCAGGCATTATGCGATACATTCCCTGCACTTCATACCTGCTCTGGAAGGCATTCCCTTGTTATGAGTGGCTGCCTTAACTTAACGTCTGTTCATTGTGCTTGCGCGGTTCAAGCTCATAGGTCGTTCAACAGTATTTTCCATACTGCTCATTGACAGGGATGTAGAATGTTCATTTCTCTATATGTGTATGTATGTATGAATGGAGAGACTTTCGAACTCATGGTAATAATCATTATCATTGTAAATATTTTTATTATTTATAATATAAATTTATGAGAATATAGATTTTAAACTTTCAATAATTACCATTGTATTGGATATATGAAAGTATTAATCCATCAAAAATGAGATGACAAAGAAGGTTCTGCTTAGAAAAGCCTATATAAAAAAAACCATAATTTTTTGCCCCTCAAGGTCTCAACCAAACAAAATAATTGCCAACTCCAATTATTTCCAGCATCCAGACATAATAAAAGGGTAAGCATTATGTGTGACATAATGTAATGCTAGTTAAAACAAGTTTTGGAAGGTCAAACTTTTGGAACCCCTTTCTGTTTAGCATGCACAGACCTATATGTAGTTGCTATCGAGAAGACTCTGCAACAGTCGAATCAGACTACTTGGACTTTCCTCTTTTACCACCTCCACCTCGACCGAAATTTTTACCCTTTTTCTTGTTGGCTTTGCTCTTCATATATGACAATTTATTTGCCTTTTCCTGCCTTTCCTTTCGCACTTGTTCCAAATCTTTGATCTCTGAACGCACATGAGCATTAGGCACAGAGTGCTGCGGTTTCTTATTTCCTCCGAACTTTCTACCATAACCACGCGACCGGTAATCTCCTGCATGAAATATTTTTTCCGGAATAACTAATGTATTCTTTGTATCATGAGAATACTAATAGCAGTACAAATCAGTTTTTTTTTTTTTTGGGGGTGGGGGGTGGGGGGTGGGGGGAGTTCATAATCCAACCTGATGAACTTGCTCTAGCCTCAGCATTCTCTCCATTAATAGTTCCTTTGAGATTAACTTTTCTGTGAGATCGTTCTTTCCACTTCTTGTAGATTCCTGTTTTCTCAGCTTTTACTCTGGCACCACTCTCTGTCTTAACCTGGAAACAACAGAAAAGAAAAGTACTAAAGTTATGTACAGAACACCAGGGACATATATGAATGAAAGAATGAGCATGACCATCAGCACCAGAACAGCTCACTGGCTATGGTTGAGATACAGTGATAGCATCCAATTTAAGTTAAACCAATAAGCTTGAAAAATGAAACTAGAGGGAAGTGAATATCCAGAAAGATTAGCAGCAAAAAGTACCTTTCCGCTAGCTGTAACACGTTCACCGTTATTCAATTTAACATACTTTTTACCCCTCTGCATATAAAAGGTTCAGATGAGTTGACTTAAAAAAACAACGTTAATTTATTTAGGATAACAATAAAAGATCAGTATTCAAATAGTTCTATGCACCTTATCCCAATGATATCTTGATTTTTGTTTGTGCATGCCTCCACTATCGTCAGCAACAAGATCCAGTACAGCAGATTCCAACCTGAAAATACAAAAATTAACAGCTTGAGTGCGACCAACCACTCTGAGAAAGGGGAATAAATCCCAAATTAAATGTATATATTGCAAAAATAAAAATCATCTTCTAATCTCGTTTCCCACAGTAAGAACTAAGATAGCATAGATGCACATCTTAACTAAAGCAGAATCTTGTTTCACAGCAATGACTGCAAATTAAGCTGCTATGCCGAGATATAACACAAGCCAGAGACAGAAAGGGGCCACATAAACAAGGATTTTAGATAGCGTAATAAATAAATGACTTATCATGAAGCATTCTCTGGCATAAAAAGGGCAAGTTACGTAACTATTGCAGAAATTTAAATGTCTACATCACCAACTCCTCACTAGGTAGGGGAAAGAACAAAACTGCAAAATGAGCTAAAAATGTATCATCAGGATCTGAAATTTACCTATTTGATCCAAACCCTTCATTACTTCTTACTGAGAGACCAGCCTCTGTATGCTGAAAATGATAGCAATATGCACACAAACTTGTTAGGCATTAGCAAGCTTCACAAATTGTAAGATACAAATTAGACAATACAATCAAATAAATATTAAATATTATAGACACATTGAGACCAAAATTGAAAAGAATGTTTGTTGGAAGATGTGAACATACGTGATTTGTTGGTACAGAACTTATGTAATACTCCTCGTCCTTGAAATTTCTTGCCTTTCTTTTAGAACCGCGTGCTTATAATATAGAAAAGGGAAAAAATATATAATTATTGAAAAAACCAAAACTAACTAATGCTCCAAGAAGATCCATCATTTATCAATGAATATATAAATAAATTTTTGGACAAATACATGTATATACATGTATTTTATTTAGCAAGTTTTACTGGCTTTTACTCGTTGGTTTTCTCCCACTTGAAGGCAACTCGCCTGTGATAAACAAATGTGGCAGAAAAGACCTAGAATATTTCCTGTGAGCCTTGATAACCACGACAATTCAAACCAAAAATATAGCTACTGTTACCCTCTTCACTTTTCGACTCCCAATAAAAAATTAATAAATAAATAGATAAAAAGCACCTTCAACGTTAAGGTCTTCAGTCAGGAAGTGACACCTCCAATTAGAAGAAATTAAAAAGTGGTAAGGAAAAAACCTTTTATCTCATTTATCTTTGGAGAATCATCGTCAGATTGAATTTCCTGCATGCATAAAAAATGATCTTAAATAGACGGGAGTGATGAAATGTGACCATATAATAAAATTAATGACCAAAAACTTCAAAACGAAGTGTAAGTGTTCCTAGTAAATCATATTTGTGAATGGAATAGGTCTAAATCATCTTCTTCTATCAAAACCATAGTTTTTGAAAACTCTCAAAACAACCACAAAATTTGAAAATCGACCAAAAGATAAAATTCACACTACTTAACTAGTTCCAAAAATGACTAAAATGTGTGGAAACTAATAAGAACGCATACCAATTTCAGAAGTTCAGATAGTGTGTGCTGATGCATGGTGGGAGGGGGTGAATACTTGATGGGTTTATTGTCATGTAAATCATTTCCAAATAGTAAAGTTACCTTTTCCACATGTTTGCTAGAGCGCTGCTTATGAACCAAATTAATGATCTTCTCATGTATATCTCTCTTCTTTTTCATCACATCGACCCACTGTATGACCAAAGGAATGCATCATAATTCTCAAACCCGCTTGTAAAGTGCAAGAAAGCAAGATATTGAAAAGAAACCATTTTAAAAAGGGCTGAAAGCAAAAAAAATAGCAATTTAAGGAAAAATCATCAACAATAATGGAAAGAAAATGCCATAATATAAATATTGCAGAGTTACCTGCAAATGCTTTGATTTAGCGGCTTCACCTTCAGCTTCCAGAATGGTTTGCTTGGGTCTAGTGTAAATCATTAAATATGTTAAAATGTGACTGCTTAACATGGAAGACAAAAAGACAGAAGCACTTAACCAAGAAGCACACTAATTTGCAGATTAAATGATTTAGAAATTACCTGAAAGCTTTCAAACGTTCAGAAAATGCAAGCGCTGCCAATTCACCACCTTCCAGCACATTTTTGAAGATAGGATGCAACCCTTCACGGGGCAAATCCTTTGCCCTTTTAATAGACTCCCTTGCAGGCAAAGGTTTAGTCTTGGAATACAAGCGAAAAGCATTTGTACATGTCCTTTGCAAATTATTTAGTTCTTCAGATGAATCAATCATGTCCCTGACCCTATCCGAAATAAGATCAATAATGTTTTGGGGGAAACGACCATAAACAGATTCTCCATTTGCAATTGCTTGATCAATTTTATTCATCACCCCATCCATGTCTTGCAAAACCTCCTCTTCAGTAGGTGCAGCCCTGATTGGTCTTGACAGAAATAGATGAAGATCTAGAAGGTACGGCATATCCTCAGATGTCAAAAAGGAAAAAGCAGTACCAGTCCTACCTGCCCTTGCTGCTCGTCCAACACGATGAACAAAAATTTTGGGCTTTGGAGGGAAGTCCCAGTTGATAACATTATCTAGTAAAGGTATGTCAATACCCCTAGCAGCAACATCTGTCACAATAAGTAGCATAGTTCTCCTTGATCTGAATTTTGAAATATTAATTTTCCGAGCATCTTGATCCATATCACCATAACACACGGAAGGTTCGATACCCTCCTCTCGAAATAAACTATTAAGGAACTCTACATGATGTTTCGTGGAAACAAATATCAAAGTTTGCTCATCAGAGCTAATGTGGTCCCTTGCCAAATACAACAGTGCGGCATGTTTTTCTTCCTGGCGTAAGGTGAAGAAAACAAGCTTTAAGTCGGGACTAATCTTGGTTTCTAAATCAAGCCGCACAAGCTGAGGGTCTTGTAGACCGGCATTAGCAAACTCTGCAAGGGCACTTGGTAAAGTTGCACTAAAGAGCAAGGTCTGACGGTTTTCACTAAGCTGGGTAAGAATTTTATGCAATTGTTCAGCAAAACCCATGCCAAAGAGGGAATCCGCTTCATCAAATACCACATATTCCACAGTTCGGAGTGACATATCATCAACTTCAGCCAGGTGGTGCATCAGTCTACCAGGAGTAGCAATTAAAATATCGGGGTTCTGTGCTAACTCCTCAAACTGGCTTTCCATGCTATCACCACCAACGAGTAAACTAATTCGAAGATCTAGAATAAACGCAACAAATTCTTTATAAGTTGCCATCAATGGAGGCATGCCAATCAGAAAACAAAATTCTGGTTTGAGTGCAAGTAAAATAAATTACACGATATAACAATAATTAAAGAACAATGCAAAGGGCTTTGTTTCCCAACATTTTTTCAATCCTCAGTGGTCTCTAAAACTCATTGGTTAGTAATCATATTTGATTAAAAGCAAACTAAAAACATGCATTTTGTTATTAAAAAATAAAAATTCTAAACTTTTTAGTTAGTCAAAAATATAAAAACCAAACATTAACGTTAAATTTCTAGATCGTAACAAAGAAGTAACCTGTAAATTTTCCCAATTCCTTGGTAAACTTCAATGTCTGTAAGGCCAAATCCCTTGTCGGAGACAAAATGAGAGCCCGGACACCGCCCTGAGGCACATGCTGCTTCAGCTTCTCCAGCATGGGGACCAAAAAAGCCGCCGTTTTTCCCGAACCTGTCCGGGCCATGGCAACGACGTCGCTTCCAGCAAGAATAAGAGGCATAGTCTTGCGCTGAATTGGCGTTGGGACTCTGTATCCCTTCCGCTTGATTCCTCTGTAGACATTAGGGCTGAGGTTTAAGGACTCGAAACCGCCAGATTTTGCCTTCTTTTTTTCCTTCTGTTTTCGTTTAAGCTCCGCTTTGGAGCTTATGAAAAGCTTGTTTTCCCGAGCCATGAAAGGTTTAGCGAAGAAACAGAGAGGAAGTGAAGAAAACGGCTATCAACAACCTAAAAGTTAAAACCCTACTCTGGCCAAATCCCATATAAACTTGGATAAATTACATAAATCGTCACTAAACATTTTCTCTCTCCTATTTTACTCACTTAACTTTAAAAAAATTCAATTTACTAACTGAACTTTAAATATTGATTTTTTTCACCCTCCTTTTATCTCTCTAAAATTGTGGTGATGTGTTATCTTTTGTTACTTTATGATTTGTCACAAAAACACTTATTAATATTTTATTAATATATATTTTTTATATTTTTCATTGAATTAAACATTTTATCGACACCATCGTCTGTCATTTCCATCTATGTTACATCGCCTATCGAACAACCATTTTTGTTTGAATTCAAATCAATGTCAAGCAAATCTTTCAACCAACAACCAAAACCCTAAATCAAGAACAATTCAACTACATCATCACCACCACCTATCATTGCACTCTTCTTATTCTCTTGGTCACCTCCAATTCACCGTCATTGAATCCTTTACTCATCCAATAATCATTATAGTCCATCAACAATCTCTCACTGTTAAACAAAACACAACTCCCAAAATTATTCTATCACCATTAACTGTCTTAAAATCCAATACCCAATGAACTAATACCTAGTACCTAAACTGAAACTCAACACAAATCTTGAAATGTTAAACCTTGTTTTCTAATATTTTGATATAATAAATTAAGGTAAAATTTCCTCTTGAAAGTTTTCGGTTGATCCATAGAGTTTAATGATAACTCCGCAAAAATGCTACTTTTAAGATCTTGTTCACTTAAGTTATTGTTTATCTAAAGGGTCATTTAGGTCATTTTAGATGCATATAATTGCATTTGTGGTGGTTGTGTTATTTTATTTCATTAAGGTGTTGTATGAAGGGAAGGTGTAGCTGTTAGTGACATGCAGGAAATAACGAGTAAAAGGGCGAGCTGGGAAAGAATGTCGTGGCATCATACATTGCTAAAGCAGACTGTAATGCTTTGGCATTTCTGGCACAGAAAAGGACAAAAATATATTGCTACAAAAAGACAACTAGCGAGGCACGTGTCTATTGCTTGTAACCGCCTGTTGGGGACCACTGCCACCTATGGAGATAGATCTCACGCACAAAAAATGACTATAGGGGTATGATGGGTATTTTAAGTGTAAAATCCCAAGAATACCCTTAGATATTTTTATTATAAAATGACACCTCACAAGAGAGAGTGGGACGGTTACACAAACTTATAAGCCATCATCTTCTTCATCATCTCCACCGTTCTTTTTCCTCCATTTTTTTCGTGTTGTTCCTCCATTAGCAAGCTCAAAGGAGTGGCGAGCTAAGCATCCGAGAAGAGCTAGCAAGCTAATGCGGTTAGTGGTGACTGAGGAGAGCTCCGACAACGCGCGTCGAAGGCTTTTCCTCATTCTTTTTGTTGATCTTTCTCATTTTTCATATTCGGGTTGCAAGGAACGAATGGATTTTATGATTTATTTCATGGATTATTCGAACCCCGCCATGTACTAGCGTTATTGGTGGGAGTTCACTATGGATGTTTAAGTTGTTATTTTAATGGATGGTTGCTCTTTTATATGTTTTTATTTATTTTGTTTATGGTGCTTAATGACTTAAGGTTATAGGAGCTATAAGAGTAGCCATTCCTTAGGAAAATATTAGTGTTCGAGAAAAACTAAGTAGTTCATCTTTAGTGTTCGAGAGAAACTAAGGAGGATCAACATATGCAATGGGTTTTAGATAGTAAATAAACCTAATCCACCCTTAAAACATAGGGCTACGATTTCAATCAACTAAAAGGAGTAGTGCTCGGTCGAGAGGTTATATTCTAGTGCTAATACTGAGTGGTATTGTCGTGACATATTCTATTGAACTGATGAGATCCTTGCACCTGCTAACGCCAAGAGGTATTGCCATGACATCTTCAACCTGTTGAGTCCCTTGACTAGAGATAGCATAGGGCATTTTCGTAAACTCTGTTGGGCAAGTAAAACATAGAAGTTAGACCATCCCGAGAAGTTAGACTTAAGTTTCCTAGTAACTCCTATCATTCATTCCCATAGTAGCTTGTTGTGTGAGGATTATCAAGTCATTTTATTTAATTCCAATAGTTACATTTTGTTTTGCTTTCGCATTTTCATTTGATTGCACTGCACACAGATTATTTTATCACAACAATTATATCATTTTCACTAAGACATCTCCATTTGTTATCACATCACACCATCATTCCATCTCCGCCAACACATATTGCCTTGACATTCTCATTGGTACATACCATCACACTAACTATACTTAGATAAAGTAGTTCTTTGCTTTTGTTAAATTCATAATTTCCACCAATCCATGTGAAGGCGATACTCATTCATTATTATATTACTTATTCGATTGTGTATACTTGTACATCATTTGCGTATAATTTTATAGTACTCACAACATGCAATATTTAACATGAACCAAACACGATATTGTAACCATCAATGACATTAAAAAAATAGAGTAAAAAGAAAAAAAATAAAAGATACTTTTTTTGTTCACATGTCTAACCAAAGAATGACTTGCAAAAAAGGGGGAATCCCATAATCAAAGCAAGGAAAATAGGAAAAGTAAAAAAAAAAAAAGCACCACCGTCATATTTTGGGTTTTTAGAGCTTTGACAAGTTGCTTAAAAATTCAAGCGGTGAAAACCACCATATCCCGATTTGATATTGGTTCAACGGTGGAGGAAGACGAAAAGAAACAAAGAAAGTCGAAGAGTTTTAGTTTAGATTCGTCTACTTTAGTGGTTTTTTGTGAAAAAGAGGTCAGATTCGTGCTTGGGATATGAAAAATGTCTATAATAAAATTTTGAATTTTAACAATGGCCACATGAAAAATGATGTGGTGGCGAACAATAAAAATTGATCATATTATGAGTAAATAGAGAGAACGAAAGGGGAAAAAAGAAAAAAAAATGAAGAAATGGATGTGAAAATGAATTTTATAGAGATTCAAACGATATCGTTTTGGTATATATTTGACTTTTCCAAAACGACGTTATTTTGATACTTTTACCATGTCATAACCTCGTTAATATAATTAATGGCAGAGTAACCCAACTAGGAATAATTTGAAAATTTAGTGAGTATATTGGAAGTATTTAAAGTTCAATGAGTAAAATAAGAGAAAATAAAGTATAGTGATGATTTATGTAATTTTCCCTATAAACTTATGGGCTAAACTTGGCTTACAAGAAAACTTGTAATTCGGTGTTTTTCTCATATTTAAAACTAAAAATTAATTGAGCGAGCTCGACTTCAACCCTAACTCATTCAAAAAGTCGATGTTCTTCTCAACTTCAAAATTAAAAGTTTATATAAAATCTTGTTGCAAGTTATCTCTTGTAAAGGATTTGGGAATTCTGACGGTTGAGAAGGTCGTGAGTGATGGCACCCGATGCTGCTTCTGCGCCTACCAAATTCTCCGATGATATCGAGAGGCTCCGGCCTTTTAACAGCATCAGGAAAGCTCCCGTTGGAGCTCAGATGAAGCGTGTTATCGACGTTCTTTTCCAGACAAAGCAAGCGTTCACGACGGAACATATTAACGAAGCATGTTACGTCGACGTCAACCGCAACAGAGATGTGTTTGAGTACTTGAGGAAAAACCCTAAAGTAAATTTCGATGGAAATCGCTTCACTTACAAGGCTAAGCACAATGTGAAGAACAAGAACGAACTTCTTGTGTTGATTCGAAAATATATAGAAGGAATTTCTGTTGTCGATCTCAAGGATTCATACCTAAATGTGATGGAAGACTTGTAGGCTCTGAAATCTGCGGGTAAAATTTGGATGTTATCAGATATTTTCTTCCCAAATGATCCGAGGGTACTGATTAAGGTGGACGATGACATTCAAGAATTATTCAGATCGATCGAATTGCCACGAGACATGCTGGACGTCGAGAAGGATCTCCAGAAGAATGGAATGAAACCTGGTACAAACACAGCAAATAGAAGATCGGCCGTCCAAGTGCAGGCCATTTCATGCAAGCGCAAACTCAAGCAGAAGGACAGGGAGTTGTCCAAGAAAGCTAGACTTACAAATGTCCATCTCCCTCAACTTTTCCAGAATCGAACCCTCCATGTGTATTATTTTAGATTTAAATTTTATATATTCTATCGATTAAATTTTGCTTCTCTTTTTTTATTTAGATTTTTTATAGTTTAATCATTTTCTTTTCCCGTCTTAAAAACTAATCATATCAAGTCGAGTCAGATCGAAATCCATTAATTTTAAATTAAATTATCATCCCTAAATGTAAATAAGTTAATAATACTTTCTTTTTAGTTACTTACTCATCAAACATGAAAGGGAAAAATAATTAACTTATATTAATGTAAATATATTAATAATATTTTTATTATAAATAATATCAATCAAATTACTGTAATACTTTAAAAATGATAATATTAAGTTAGTTTACTCTAAATAATATTATTTATCGTATTAAATATTTATAATAAATTATTTTTAAAAAACTATTAAACAATATAAAATTATTTACACAATATCATTCAAACATCATAAAATAATTTTTAAAAATTATTTTCAACCAGTTGATTTTCGATCTGACTGAAAGTGTGATGCAAAGTGGAAGCCAATTACAAATGGAGGCATTTCATGCACCTGAATCAGAAAATGAATGGCGACGAAAAGGTCACGGCAGCGGGAGATAGTTTGGAAGGTACCACCTTGTGGTTGGTATAAATTAAACACCGATGAAGCGCGAATGAACTCGATTGGGCTGGCGGTTTGTGTGGTGGAGTATTGAAAGATGCAACCGGCAGCTAGTATCGGAGTTCTCTAAATCAATTGGATGTTACTCGATTTTTGATGCAGAACTATGGGTGGTATTTGAAGGGTTGCAGATGACATGGGGTTCGGGTGTAAAAAAACGTTATTGTGGAGAAGAATAATAAACATGCACTTGCTTTCTGTGTGCATGGATCGTCCGCTCTGGCTCCACATATTATGATGTTACGCCAGTGAGAATGGAGAGTTACGTTCCGATATATCCCTCGCGAGGGCAATAAAATGGCGGATGTTATGCGACTGTATGGTCTAAAAATTTCGTTAATGGTGTAAGATAATTGTTCTCATGACAAACAAGTAAATCTTAGAACACATACAACATCATCATTTGTAACCAGTTGAAATGAATACTTTTTGCAGTAATCAATCTGAACAATGCCCAAACTGAGCTTAAAATTTGCATCCATAAAAGAGTTATATTTCCCTGCTTCTGCTAAACAGTGTCCTCAATACCTGCAAAGGACGAATAAGCCGGTTAAGAAAGTGCTTCGCTGAATAAACCGATGAACAAGCTAGAATAACATGATCATTTGTGGATTAGTTACAAACTACTAACCAGTTTCACAGGCTGTCAAACCGGACAACAATGCAGGTAATGTTGTCCGAGCTCCCTCTTGTATATGCCTCTTTTATAAGTTTCCTTGCTGCAGCCTCGGCATCTGTTACATCCTGCACCAAGGCCACGGCATCCTGCAAGTGAAACAACAAGTACAAGTGCTTACTTTCATGGATGTCGATTACAATACCTCGGAACAAGAAATATCAACATAAAGTTTTCTCCGTTTTCTTTTGTTTTGCATCAGAAATGAACTTCATAAAAGTTCTCACCTGATTCGATATGACATTCCAAAGCCCATCACTTGCAATGATTATGAAATCGACACCATCAATATCTTCTTCCTAAGAAATAGAAAACTTTAGCAGTTGAAAAACCCGAGGTTAAAGTTCGATTATCTTATCACGTTTTTAGGTTTTACACCAGTTGCCACATTTCGTTCACACTCAAGTAATTCCGCTGAAGTAAATGATAACGTGCACATTTTCACAGTATGAACCCCAATATACCAACCTGAATTTCAGGCTCAGCAACTACATATGGTTTAAGTAGTTTATCACCGAATGCACGAGAAACAGCAAGAACACCGCCAACTCGCCACGTCCCTATCATCAGAAAAACATGCAACACAAATTTTAGTTAACTTCTGCAACAAATAGAAACAATCCACTAAATCTATAATAGTTTAGTGCAAAGAAGTGCAAACGCAATTCATAAGCCAAAGATACAAGCATACTGAGAATGGAATCTATAGAAAACATGTGGAGATGAAAGACTGCAAAAGGCATATTACCTGCCCAAATGATGAAACCTCCGGCATCTTCGATCCTTTGACGTTCATCGGATCTATCAGGCTTATGATCAATTGACAGAGGGACAGCTGCAGAAAGCACAAAAGTAACTCAACGCTGTTTACGCACTTCAGATTTTAACCCTTTTTTTTCATATAACATTAATCTTAAAAATTAAGTTATATCGTCAAAACTTTATATTTGTAGTTTTAAATGGAGGAAAAATAGTAAAGCCAAAGCCTTTGAAGTCCTTCGACAGCTAACATGAGAATGGCATCTCTAATGAATAATAGCCATCAAGCAATTACTCAATGGTGTATAATACACAGCTGTAAGAAGATTTTTATTCTCATTTCTTCTATTTCCTTTTAGAACTTAAACCAAGCCAATTCTAAGACTAAACTATTCGAACAAGTACAATCCTAAGCAGAGAAGAAAGCAACCTGATCCAGCTCTAGAGGCAATCACTCTAGAATCACCAACATTTGCAACGAGCAGCCGGTCACCCAATAATACAGCAGTTGAGGCAGTTGAACCAGCATCTTTCTTCTGGCCTTTCTCTTCATTGAGGTAGTCATCATCGGTTTGTTTAAATGCTTCAACTGTAACGATAACATTGTCATAAACAAATAGATACATAAACGTTTCCAGATACATATTCATCGACATATAGTAAAGTGAAAACTTCACCAACTTCATACCTATAGCTGTCTTGGTGTCCTTGATAAAATCAGGATGGGTGCTTAGATTCTTAAAAAGGTTGTTTTTCAGATACTCTGCAGTTCTCGAACCTCCGTGACCTATAGTGAAAAGATAAAAAGGGCAAACCAAATTAACCATAAACCATTTTATACATCCTCCCCTGATTTTTCCTCGAGATCCTTTTCCCGTAACATAGCTAGTAAAAGAAGAATGTGGAGAGAACAACGACACGGGTTAGCAATAATGGCATACCATCAAAAACACCGAAAAAGGCAACCATCTGACCATCAACTTCAGATATCCTCGTTTCATAAAAGTCCTCCATCGAAGGCCTTTTGCCCTTAAAACTGGAATATCCATAGCTGAATTTAGGAGTTCGACTTCCGGTGAGAAAGCTGGCAAAAGAACCAAACATTTTAGCCACTTTTTAACTTCCCATATGCAGGACCATAGAGCCTCTAATGCTCAGTGTGTTTCGCAATTTAACCGAACTTCATAGAAACTAAACTTTCGAAACTAAAAATCTGATGATCTACACAATTCACTATCTAAAACCATGAAGCAAAGCATGCTGTTACTCCATAACACCAAAGCTATGTTGATTAAAAAAAAAAAAACCAATCAATCTATAAAGTATGACTATGTCATTTAGCAAGTGCATCAATGGAAGTTCCATATCAACAAAAAAAGGTCCCAATTTGAGACCTTGAAATGTAATTTTACATTGAAATAAATTATTTTATTGGATAATTAATGAAGGGTCATTCTTCAAATAGAACAAGTCATACAATTATATGATAAATTACATAACTTGGAATTAACAAAAAGAAATATTTCACTAATTGTGAAGACAAGTTATAATTAAATATGCTTATTATATTCTTTTTAAAGTAATCGTCCGAACAAAAAGCTTTGGTTTTTTTTATTATTTTTGTGCGATACTCTTGCTTGATAAAGTTATACGACTATTTAGTAAAAAAAGAGAGAAAATGGAGAACCTGATGCCGCCGCCACTGAAGAGCGCGTCCGGGTCCCTAGATGAAATCATGACGTCTGAATGAGGCGGTTGATGCGGTGGAAGTTGCGGTGGGTCAGCCAATGTGGGATGGCGAAGAGTCTCAACATCGGCATCCCCACGCGGCGGAGAAAGGGAGGAGGAAGCGGCCGCCACGAAAGGGTTCGTCAGGTTTATTTCTTTTTTTATTTATTTGGTAATAGATGGTTTCAGCTAGAAACAAGTAAAAACTCAAAAGTAAGTGCCGCCGCGTCTTGAGAGGAAAGCAAGCAATGGAGGTGTGGTGGAGAAGAGACGAGAATGAAGGTTTGAAGACTTTGATTTATTACTTCAACCACGAAAAGAGAGTTTGTAAGAAAATGTATACAAGGCCCAACAACATCAATTATGCATGTTCGGATTAGATCTGGATAGAATTTTCAAGATATTTTATTAAGTTAGTTATACTCATGCTTTTAATATTCGATAACTAATTTCATAAAATTTTAATAACAATTAAAATTAATTTTGAAAATTTTAATATTTTTATCTATTTTTTTCACATCCCTCTCATAATTTTATTATATATTTTACTGTTCTCAACTAAAGGTGAGCGTCTAATCTAGTCAAGTCAAAAGATTTTGAGTTATTCGAATTGATAAGTCTTATTTTATAATTTGAACTTGACTTGAATTTTTTGAGTCGAATCGAGTCAATTTTTCGAGTTTCTGTTTAAATTTAATTATAAATATTTATAATATTATGATATTATTTGATTTTAATTTAAATGATTTTTTATAATCATATACAATATAAATATATATATTTTTTTTCATATATGATATACATATATCATACATAGTCGATGGACTTAACTCAAATTTGAAAATTAATCTACTAATTACTAAAAAATTTGAATTATTCGAGTTATATTTTACAACTTGATTTGAACTTGAATTTTTTTTATATTGAATCGAGTTTATGAAATTACAACTCTAAAATAATTTGAGTCAAGTGTAAACATTGATTTTTTCTAATCCGAATCAAATTTTACTCACCATTATCCATAACAATATGAATCTTAAACAAATTAATGACCATTGTTTTTTTTTCTTTTTCTTGTTTTTTTCACATATAATCTAAATTATGTTATATTTTCTTAATTTATCTTTGTTTTCCGTATAAAGATGAGAATTTTTTTCTATTTTGTATGTTCTTTGTTCACCGGAAGTTATATCGTACGACAACTTTAATATATGACTAAGGAAATGCGTTATCGATTTTGTTATTATTTTTTTAATAAATCTGGTAAAAAATTACCTAAAACATTATCATTTTTACATAAAACATCAATGTTTTTTAACATTTCCGGTAAAGTAACCAATAATAACGAAACTGGTAGAAAAAAATAACAAAATCAGTAACGCTTTACCAGATATGTTAACAAAACCGGCAAAGCGCCCAATAAAAATAAAACCAGTAGAAATAATAATGTTTCCGACAATTTTTTATCGATTTTGTTAAAAAAATAATAACAAAACCAATAACATATTTATTTAACTGTATATTAAGCATGTCGCACGTGTTTCCTTTTGTTGACAGTTTTTATTAGGATTATAGTTGATGTTACGACTCCACATTCATGACATTTTTTAAATTATTCTATTGATTTATCACTATTTTAGGCTCTTAAATTAAATGTATTACGATTAATGATAGATTAAACAATATCAATTTATAACAAATCATTATAATTATATGCAATTTTGTACTACTGCTAGTTATATTTATCTTTCGTATTTTGTAATGATATTTGTTTGTATTTATTAATTATTCAATTTAATTAATTATTTAAAAAAAAAGATTCATATATATATTTTTTCTTAAATGATTAGTTTATACGCTTCAATACTTAAAAGAAAAATATGTGAACAACGTAATTTATTTAACTATATTGGACTCGAAATTTGTAATTAATTTATTAGAGAAGATAGATCTCAAACTCAAAGAATTTGCTTCATCAGATCCAATGAGCTATTGACTTTAAAGGCTTGTTTCCACTCATGTCTTCTGAAATAAATGTTTTAGATCTTTGACTGCAATTTTTTTTCCTTCTAAAATCCCATTTTATTTGGATAAATTTAAATTAAATCGGATAGGAACATGAAAGGGATGGTCAGAAAGTGAGTAGACATAAGCAGGAACATGATCTTATTCAATTCTGGAAATTCAGGATCAATGTACATTTCATTGTCGCCCACCAAATGAACAAGTGTAAAGCTGTATCAAGAATCGGAGAAGTCCGGCGATAAAACCACCCCGAGCAACAGCTACCGGTCGTGTCATGGATTTTGTTTGAAAATGTTCTTCTTCACTCCAGATGATCCCTCAGCCACGAGACTCGGTGTATCCAATATCTGCAAACCAGACATTGACTCAATGCTAAACGAACTATCTAAGCATGTGTTTACATATACCACATCGACTCGAGACGGCATAAGTAGATAGATACCTTTAAGTCGAGCTCCTCGAAGCATTGCTCCACATTGACTCGTGCTTTCGCGCTGCACTCGATGAATAGGCATCCGTATTTCTGAGCAAACTCGATGCCCTCTTTCTTGCTTACCACTCTTTCACTTTCCTACATACATGAAGGGTGTGTAGATGCTGCAGAGAACCGGTGCAATAGTGAAACATAAAAACAAACAACCTCGGTCAAAACTATACCTTATCAACTTTATTGCCAACAAGCATCTTGATGCAGTCCTGATTTGTCGAGTACAGATCGATTTCTTTAGCCCGTATATCAGATAGATTCGTAAATGTGTCTCGCCGCGTCACGTCATACACTACAATAGTACAAATATAGTACTTGCATAATTTGAGGAACCTCCTCTAGGACAAGGACCATAACAGATGAATAAATTAACCACGAGTAAATACCAGAAACAAAGAGCCCCTACTCCCCACCTTAGTTGAAGGGAATGCCTATTGTAAATCTTCTTCCAGTAGCTAAATCAATCTATGGTCAAGAATCTGATATCTTAGACAGCAATTACACACAACTACTAACAAGTAAAAACATCGGACCGATACTGTTTCCAATAGCAGTGTTCAGCTAAATCACCACAGCAAGTCAGCAACCTTGAGTAGGAGGCCTAACTTACCCAACCTCTTCATCAAGAACATCAAAAATGTTTCTCAATCCCATGTAGTCCGACCTAACAGACCAGCGTAAAATGAACCAAAACGACCCAACCTACACCGCCTTGTGAAGCTCATTCCGCCGATTATAGGAAAGTATGATTCCAAAATATCTAACAATTATGATATTTAATTAACAAAAGGCAGTAAGAACTTCAAAAGCATGATTGCTGATTAAAGAAGAAAAAGAAACTTCATGGACGAAGTGAATTATTACTATACACGATCTCATGGACCGAGCCGACATGTTCATCGTTTTTAACAACATATACAGATACTAGCAACTGATGTGCTATGGAAGTAACTAAAAGCAGCTGCTAACAAGAGATGAATGAAGTCCATACCCATATTGATTCCATGTGATCCTCTGTAATATTAACTCGTTAGCGTTCTAAATCTTTCCTGTCCGGCTGCACAAAATGAACACAATGCATGAACAATACCAAATTCTACAGAAGTACTATGGGAGTACAATGTCGAACCTATACATGCATGCATACATACATACATGCATACATACATACATGTATATAATGTTTGCAACTTCCACAATCATCATGATCCAAGACATATTACATTCAAATGTGCTCTAAGAACTCAAAATAAAAATATATAATGGAACAGGAAAAAGGAAAGAGACCCAACAACGTTTTACCAGTGTCCCAAACAGCGAGTTTCAGCTTTTTCCCTCCAAGAGTGACGTGCTTTACCTTAAGATCCACGCCTAAAGAACCAAAAAAGAAAAGAAAAAGAACCCAAAATCATAATCATTCATTCTTACATTTCTTACTGAACAAATTAGGCAAGAAAAAAGAAGATAGAAAAGGTTACCAATGGTGGGATTGAGTTCCTCAGAGGTATCGGAAGTGAAGCTCAAGAGCAGATTACTATTCCCCACACCAGAATATCCTATCAATAGCAACTTAAACAAGTAGTCAAACTCAGGTTGACTCGTCGACGATGACACTCCATCTTTTCAAATTTTCCTGAAAACTACAATTGTTGGTGTTGCAATATGGATTCGGAAAACAATGCAGAATAAGTAGAGTTTGTTTGCAGAGAAAATCAAAAGCAAAATAGTACGTAAAGTGTAGGAAGAATCTAAAGTCTTCTTTTATGTCGGTTTCTATCACAAAAGCTTAAAATTATCCGTTTATTTTTAAGGGTAAATTACATAAATGGTCCCATATTATAAGATATTATTTTATTGAGTCTATTGATTATTAAAAGTTATAAAATGGTCTTTCAACTTTAAAAGAGTATTTTATTATATCTCGACTATTAAAAGTTACAAAATAATCATATAGTCGTTTGAGATTGTGAGATTATATTTTATCATATCGCAATCACCATATTAATATCTAACTCAAACTGTTGTTAATTTTTAACAAAAAAAAACCGAACAAAACATAATAAATAATTAAATAATTATTTTATAATTTTTAATAATTGATGACGTAATAATATCCAATAGTGAATGCCTATTTATGTACTTTACCTTATTTTTAAACACCCGCCCGATTACTTGCTCAAGCGGTCTGGGATTGAATTCGGTGGGAGATAGAGTACGCGGGGCAGATTGTTAAAAAATTGAGTAAAAACAATCTTTGTTGACGTGTGAGTCGGTACATAAGTGTAAATTAACATATCTTTTAAATTATTTGTGAATTGTTTGAATAATGTTTATATATAATTTATCTATTAAATTAAATAAATAAGTATTAATAATTTTTTTATATTTGTTTAATAAATGAACATAAATATATGTGTGTTTAGTTCGTTTATATAATGAAGTTCGTTTATTGGTTTTTTTATAAGTTTTTTTATCGACTCATTTACTCAATTTTCTTTTCTTTTTTTATTTGAATATTGGTGAAGATAAAAATTGAATTGTTTGAATAATGTTTATATATAATTTATCTATTAAATTAAATAAATAAGTATTAATAATTTTTTTATATTTGTTTAATAAATGAACATAAATATATGTGTGTTTAGTTCGTTTATATTAATGAACAAGTTCGTTTATTGGTTTTTTTATAAGTTTTTTTTATCGACTCATTTACTCAAATTTTCTTTTCTTTTTTTTATTTGAAATATTGGTGAAGATAAAAATTAAATTAAATATAAGATAAAATTTAGAGTTCAAATTATGAAACCTAAAGAACTTAAAGACTAGTAACGTAATTTCACAATTTTTCTTTGATATATAAATAAAATGATAAAAAGAGAGTGTTGGTTGTTGAAACGAACGTATAAAGAACATGTTAGCAAACATTAAATGAACATCTTCACGAACATTAATTGAACATTTTCGTAAACGTTAAACGACCAAATAACTTTCTAATAATATGAAATTTTATGTAAAATAATTATTTTTTAAAATGTCAAATTAATAATTTATTGAAAATAAAAGGTTTTTAGTCTATTTAAAAAATTTCTCTCAACACTTATATATATATATATATATATATATAATATTCCATATACATTTTGTTATGATTTAAAGTAAAATAAATAATATAATATAAACTTAATATATTTATAATCTTTATGCTATTTAATATGAATTATTTAATGTGGTATTTGACAAATATAAATATTAATTATATCATGCCTGATAAATATAAGTACGAAATTTATTTTTGAAAAACACAATTATGACACTTATAAAATAAAACAAAAATTAGTATCAAATTAATTAAAAGCACTGGTATCATATTTATGAAGAACAATAAATTTAAATAATAAATGATATATTAAATCTTAAAATTTTGATTAATTAAATAAAAATTAGCTAACATAGGTTTCAACAAATTAAATTAGTTGGGTGATTAAAACAGAATAAAAACTTAAGTTTAGTGATAATTTTGGAGAAAAAATAGTTAGGTGGCTAAAATGAAACTGCATGAATAGTTGAGTTACTACATATGTAATTTACCTTTGTATTTTTTCAACAAAATTAATGATATGAGACAAATGAGGTAACAATTTAGACTATATAAAATAAAACGTTGGGGGAAATATTTTAAAAGACAATTCATTACAAAATACATAATTTAGGGGCATTTATGGAAGAAAAATATTATTACACTGCATTAATGGCTATCTTCATTCCAGATTCACAGTGCCCAGCAATGTTGCAAATGAAGAAGTTCAATCCCTTGTGCAGTTTCACCTCATCTTTCCCTGATTTATACACTTTTGCACCCGCCGCCGGCGTAATGCAACGCCGGTAACCTCCCCTGTTCACGGCCACCACATTGTGGAGCGTCGGATCATATTTGAACACTGCAAACAAATCAAATATGCAACTTCAAAACTCGTTTCTAGATGACGTGTATGTGTGTATGTACGTACTTACGGAGTTTGTCACCGGCCTTGAAATGCTTCCCTCGAGGCCAAGTGGCCGTGTTAAAGGTCCAACCATCGGAGCCTCCGACGGTATAAGTTGTCGCGTCGACGGTTTCCGAGAAAACCAGGAACCAAAGTAGCAATGGAACCATGAACTTGGCTTGATTTGAACTGCCGCTTCCCTGCGCCATCTCTAAGAAAAAAGCTTGGAATGTCAATGATGAAAATGGAGTTCCTTTTATGAGTAGTGGGTTAGGTGGGAAAGCTAAAGTTTGATGCCTTTATAAGCCGTTTAAAAGGAGCGATGTGTGGTCCACTCTCCAAGCCATTTCTAAAGAATCGAAATAACTCATTTGTTTTATAAAAATATTTAAAAAATAAGAAAATTATTTTTTAAAAATATTCTTTAGTGGATATAAATATATGATAAATGGTTAAAAATAAGATAAATTATATTTGCAGTCATTGAATTGTGAGGATACTTTCATTTTAGTCACTAAACTTTTAATACTTGTATTGCAATCACTAAAATTTTAATTTGATTTTATTACGGTCATTGTTAGAAACTGTTAAGCAATATTGACATGACATGTTAAAGTCTTCTTTCTAAAAAAAATATTAAGGTTCCAAATTTACAATAGTTGCAAAAGGCTAAATTTCTTATGAACAAAGCGGTCATTGATAATTCCAATGGTCGAAAGGATTCGTTTTGACCATAATATAACATAGCTTTATTTCAAGTTGATCTGACAATTAATAACGATATATTGAGAAGTTTTAGATTTTCAGTTTCTCTTAAGATTTGAAAAGGTTAAAAGGTTATATGATGAGTTTGAATCGAATGAATGAAAAAGAAGAAAATGAGAAGTTTGACGATCGTTTTGATCAGAGAAACTATCAAATGGTGAAAAAATGGTGAAAAAATGACGAGAATCTAATAGAAACTAAAAGTTAAAATTTTTCTATATGTCAATATTAATTTCCGGGTCAATTTTAAATCGTAATATGTTAATCTTCTGGACAAATTGAGCATTTTCACCGTTGGATTGACTGAATACCACTTTGTTGATCCAAAATTTGGGCTTTTGCGATGGCTTTCAATTTGGAAAGCTAATTTTTTTTTTGGGAGAAAAAGACTTTAACGTGCTACATAAACATTTGTTAATAGAAGCTAATGACAATGATCATAATGAAAGTGAATCTAAAGTATAGTGACTATAATGCAAGTTTCAAAAGTTTGGTGACTAAAGTGAAAGCATCCAATAACCAGAAATATCAAACTGAAATTATCATAATATATATCGGCAAACGATTTATATTGATATAATAAAATTTAAAACAAACAATTTCTAAACCTAAAAAACCATAACCAGAAAACGCAATACCACAAACACAAAAACCCTAAAACCACCAAAGCTAAAATTATGAATTTTACTAAAAGGACACATTTTGTAGGACATATCTTTCTTTAAAATAGTGATTACAAAAATTATGTTTTTCATGTTAAGAAAAGCCTTCACCACAAGTGTTCATTATTTTTTAAAAATATTTGAAGCATTATATCAATCACAGAAGTAAGCATCGATGAGTATTGACATAAGTGGTTGGGATTCAGAAATTTAAGTTTATAAAGTAAAAATCGAATCCTATCACTATCGTTCTTTGCGGGTAATTTATAAATTCATATGTAAATCTCAATTAGGTTTTAGGTATATCCTAACCCTGAAATAGAGGAACCACCCTTAACCTAAACTTTAATGTAGAAGAAAAATACGACGGAACTAGGAATAATTGTTTTGAATATATATTTAATAAATAATAATAATAATGCTTCAATCTTTAAGGCATTTAAAATTCTGATACTATAGCAACTTATATATTTTAATTGTTTTATGAATTGAAATACGAAAAAGTCCAGTGCCTAAATTATTACGTGTGGACTCGGAAGTTCTTGGACGAACTTCCAGGTGCTCATTCCTTAAGTTAAATACCTCATTTAATAACTCTGAGTTTAAGTCAAACAAGAAACAATAAATAGAATTTTAAATAGAATTAAATCTTTCTAATTTTCTGGAAACAAACTTGGATTTTATTTTCTTTTACTCGATTCAATTTTTATATTTTAAATTTATCAATATTGATTGTTGAATTTAATATTTTCTTTTAGATAAGTTGATATCATATATCACATCACAACATTAATTATTATATTTAACCTGTTTAGAATTATTAATTAACTAAGGGTTTGTTTTCTATTTCTCTCTCTCTTTTTATATTAGCTGTTAGTTTTTTTTTCTTCTTCAGCTTTAGGATCGATAGTGACATCAATCTTGATATTAATTACAGAACGTTGATATCCCTAATTGGGATATGCGCTTTGCGTTCATGGATAGTATCTTCACATCGTTCGATTCTGATTTGCGGTATGTCGGTGATCTTCCAATAGCTTTATTCTCTTTTGTGGTTCATTTGTCGATGCAGTCAGATCTATTCATATTTATCTCTTGTTCGAGTTTATTTGGTTAAGTTTTTTAACATTTTCCTTGTATGGTCCTTCTGTGTGTTATTGAGTGGCTAATTTTCTTGTATTTAAGAAAATATTCTTATTATATATGTTTAGTTTACGGTTGTGATTGTAAACTTTTATTGTAATTTAAATATTTTCTTTTTTTTTTTAATAAAATTAACCGCTTCTATATAAAAAAAATTAACCTTCCTAGATCAATTGATACTGGGAAGTTCTACAGTGCGACACCCTTAATATACGGATAAGGAAATGCGCTACCGGTTTTGTTATTATTTTTTAACAAAACCGGTAAAAAATTACCTAAAACATTATTATTTCTACCTAAAATATTAATATTTTTTAACGATTCTGATAGAAAAAATAACAAAACCGGTAGCGTTTTACCGAACATGTTAATAAAACCGGTAAAGGGCCAAATAATAACAAAACCGGTAGAAATAATAATGTTTCCGGTAATTTTTTTACCGATTTTATTAAAAAAAAATTAATAACAAAATCGATAACGTTTCTTTTTAGTCATATTAAGGCTGCCGCACGTGATCATTTCTCATTGATACTATATATCATATTGTCGAGTGATGTTTTCATAAATTTACTATTATTTTAATAAAATTTTAAAATTTTATTTTATTTTAAAGGATCTATAAATTCTACGTGGTAGATTTGCAATGTGTCGCATGCTACTAATATAAGAAAAAGCGCTACAATTAGTAATTAAAATTTTATTAAAGGATTTAATTGATTTAATTTTTTAATTGGAAAGTGGTTTCAAGTCCTGATTTAAGTGCGAATAGTTCTACAATACGAAAGTCTCAATATATCCTTTGGAACAGGCAGGTGTATGTTGGATGGTATAAGATCAAGTAATGAAACTCAATAGTGGTCGAGAGCAGGCATCTTCACCGATCGATTAGTCAAACATGTATTCTCATGAGATCCTAAGAAATTCCGTAAACTAAACCAGGTTTCAAATAGCATATGTGGCTTTTGCGAGTGAGAGAGGCCTAGATTAACTTTGACTTGACTCCTAAGGCATCAAGTATATGTAATATATAATACCTTGTTCAGTCATTGATCAGGTAAAAGGAAAATACAATGCGACATACTAAACATGAATCACTTTGCCCCTTCTTCAAGTAATTCAATTCAACAGGGATTTTTCAGTCTCATTCCAAGCTGTTTCACTTGTCACTTTCAATCAAAACTTCAAAAATAACAATAATTCAACTGGAGTTTTTCAGCAACTGTTCCTATAAGAACAGTAGGATCTCTTAACAGATCAAATTCAAGAAATTCCTTTGTCATCATCATGACCTTCATTTTCCTACTCCTTATTTCTTCCCAACTTCTTGTTATCAATGCTTGTCTTCAACGAGAAAGAGAAGCATTGATGAGCTTCAAATCGAACATGGCAGACCCTTCGAATCGTTTGTCTTCATGGAAAGGCCAAAACTGCTGCAGCTGGTACGGAATCAACTGTTCCGACACGTTTCATGTGACGGTCATCGACCTTCGGAATCCTGAGCCAGAGAACCTTTTTCTGGACATGAATTCCCAACTTGTTTCAACATCTGATGCCCCATCTACTGCTCTTATTGGTACCATCCATTCTTCACTTTTCTCACTTACTCATCTCACATATCTTGACCTCGGTTTCAACAACTTCAGCTTCTCAGAGGTTCCTTCAGGATTCTCAAACCTCACTGCACTCACTTATCAGAATCTGTCAAATGCTATGTTCGAGGATTCAATTACAACTCAGTTTTCCAACCTTACTTCCCTCGTGGAACTCGATCTTTCGTGTTCTTCGGTCATTCTGGACTACTCATCTGTTTACCCTTCTTTGTCGTCTACTATGACAATTCATTCAGGTTCTCAATATGCATTCATCAATAGGGGACGTTTGTATGCGTCGAAATTGAATTGGTCACAGGGGCTGAAAAATCTCAGAAAACTTTAACTGAGTGGTGTTGATCTATCTGAAGTGTGTCAATCAGCTCTATGGGCTAAACCGATATCGAATCTTACCAAGCTTAGGTTGCTTGACGTATCAAATTGTCAAATTTCGGGGAAGATTCCAATTGAACAGCTTCTCTTCCTTACCAGACTAACTGAATTGTACATGAGCTTCAACTTTTTTGCCACGAAAATCCCAAGTAAGTTGGCCAATCTCACCTATCTTAGGGTTCTTGACCTCACCAGATCAAACCTGCAAGGCCATATCCCCTACCTTCCTCAAGTAAAGATACTTTATTTGGGAAACAACTCAGACCTTACTGTCGATCTCCATTCTATGTTCGCGGTCCCCTGGCGCGGATTAGAATCGATCGACATATAATCTCCCCGTGTCATTGGATCCATCCCACCCTCCATCGGCAACTTCACCTCATTAGTCAAATTCAGAGCATACAATAGTTTCATTCAGGGTCAGATACCTACCTCCATGATGAACCTTTCGAGGTTGGAACACTTGTTTCTAGACATGAACAACATGAGTGGTGAGATTTCATCTTCAATATCCAATTTAAAAAGCCTGCAATTTTTATCTTTGATGCAGAACTCTTTTCATGGACCGATACCGGACACGATTTGTACCATTTCATCTGAGGTATCTAGACTTAGCAGTCAACTCTTTTACCGGAAACTTACCGGATTGCATAGGCCATCTCCATAACCTCAGCTGCCTTTCTGTAGGCTCCAACAACATGAACGGGTCAATCCCTTCATTGTCTTCTTTCTTCCGAAACTCGACTCCGTATATTCTAGATCTAGGATATAGTGGACTAACTGTGAAAGTAGACCAGCAACCCTTTCCACCAACATTTCAGCCAGAAATTTTGTACCTAGATTCATGTAATATAGGAGGTAAAATCCCAGATTTCATATCAAACCTGACCAAACTAGAATCATTAAGTTTGTCCAATAATAGCCTATCAGGAACAGTTCCTTCTTGGTTGTTCAATCTTCCCAATTTGGGTTACTTAGATCTTTCTTTCAACACACTCCAAGGCGACATCCCACCTAGCATTAAGCTAAAGTCATTTTTCATGCAGACAACACTTACATTAAGAAGCAATCTGCTTCAGGGATCGATCCCTCGGCGGCTCGACAACATACAAGCCTTGGATTTGTCGGAAAACAATTTCACAGGTAGCATTCCTTCAGAAGTTGGTCAGGGCAACATTAGGTACTTGGCACTCTCTGATAATCGAATTTCTGGTCCGATCCCATTTTCTCTATGTCAAGAAAACAATGAGCTTATGCTGCTTGATCTTTCCAACAACAACTTGTTCGGAACAGTTCCGACCAGCTTCGTAAATTGCAGATCGTTAGTGTACCTTAACCTTGGCTCGAATAACCTTACGGGTGGTATTCCAGGGGAACTTCAACATGCAAGAGGATTGAGATTTTTAGATATAAGTCAGAACCAATTTGATGGTCCTTTCCCTTCAGTTGTTCATAAATTTGAGAAAATAACGGTTATCGACATGAGAAACACCAAATTCAGTGGAGAGATCCCTCAATTCATCGGAGACCTTGAAGACCTTCGAGTTTTTGTGTTGGAATACAACTTGTTCAATGGTTCAATACCGGAAGAGATATGTGCTCTAGAAAATCTTCAATTCATTGGCTTCTCAAACAATCAGCTGTCTGGTCCAATCCCCGATAAGTTATCCGGATTAAAGACGATAGTAAACCGACCAAAAGACGGAGATCTTCTCAGGTTTATCATCTCGGAACGTTACATTGGTGTTGAAGTGGATATGGTGGCTAAGGGATTGTCAATGCAATTCGATGTGGTTCGAACATACAATAACGGAATGGATCTTTCATGCAACAATCTGACCGGAAATATTCCTTCAGAAATAGGCCTTCTGCAAGGGCTCTATGCACTTAATCTCTCCCATAATCGTCTCTCTGGTAACATCCCTTGTACCATAGGAAACATGAGTCTCCTTGAATCTCTGGACCTCAGTTACAACAATCTAAGTGGTGAAATCCCGATTTCATTGACCCTGTTGGATTCGATTTCGACATTAAACTTGGCGTACAACAATTTAAGTGGGAAAATATCGACGAGTCCACACTTTGATACGTTGAGTAGAGATGGATTAGCATACATTGGCAACAAATTCTTGTGTGGAGCTCCTGATGGTATCAACTGTGACGACGACAATTTCCCAGCTCCGGAAACATCTGATGATAGTGAAGATCAATCCAGAGAGTGGAGATTGCTGCTAGCCGTTATGTTTGCAGGGTATGTAGTTGGCTTCTGGGGGCTTTTCGGGGTTGTTTACTTGGTGAATAAGAAATGGAGGGAGGCTTACTGGGAAATTGTTGATCGAATCGTTACTGAAATCATCAGATGCACTAAAATCAGATTATCTTCCGATTAGTGAGCAATTCGATTCGATTAATCAGTCCCTTTCCAAAGATTGTTTTAGTTGTACGTAAGATCTGATGTATTGAGAATGTATAATATTTTATGTATTATCTGTAAGTTATATGATAACACCCATTGATGTGTTTCCGACTTTCTTGAAATTATTCGTTGATGATGTTGCGTCATGACGAGGCTTTTTGCCTACTGATAGTGCTTCTGTGGAACTTCTCCTGCTTCTTTTTCATAAGTGTGGAGGTTCGGGTTGGTCTTTGGAGCCAATTTAGGCCTCACTTCTACCATTTGCAGTCTATTTTAGGACTTTCAACCAATAAAAAATAAGTATAAAGTAAAAAATTACTTTTCGACACATTCTGTGTTTAGGGTATTTTTTATCCTACGCATTTTTTTTAGATAAAAAAGTCTCTATATACATGGAAATCGTTTGTCAAAACGCTCTAAAATAACGATTTTTTTTAAAAAATGAAACGTTGAGAATGAAAATACTCCAAAAGAAAAGTATAAAGGTTAAAAAAATGGTTGTCTCTTGTTCACATATGTAATGGGGTAAGGGGAGGTAAGATAGTAGGTTGCCCCCAACACTAGGTTGAGAACAACTTTCGTAGGAGATGAAATGCCCTCCATAGGACTCGATCCTACGATCTCAAGGTTAAGAATAAAGGCTAAAGTGACTATTTAATTAAATATTATGAAAATTTTATTCTAAAATGAAATATTGAGACAAAATACTCCAAAATAAAAATAAAATCAAGTTAACTATTTTGATTAAACATTAAGAGTATCTTTAAGTGGTATGCCTTTATAATATTGGTTTGTGTATAGGATCAAATATCATCCGAGCCCGCCATGGAAAACGAAGCTTTGGTTGTAAAGAAATTAGAGCACAACGAAGGGACTAATGCCATCGGCAACCTAATTTGCAAGTTGCAACTATTGAATATACATACATATATATATATATATGAAGGTATAAATAGTCATTTTATTCTATTTTTTTAACATTTTACAATTTGATATTTTAATGTTTTGTTAAATAAAAATCGTTAATTAACTAACTACTAAAATATATTACTGACATGAAATTTTCATACGTATTTCATTAATTGCGAGACATGTGTAAAGACATTTGTCTTGGCATCATATATTGGTGCGAGCAGTGTAATTTCAAGCTTGATGAAATGTGTTGCTCTGACAGCTCATGAAATTGGGGTTAAATTAACTTCGAAATATAATCTCATTTTTATATTTTTCTCATTTCTCGAAAAAAAAAATCATATATGATACCCTAATTTGATAACTTTTTAAAAAAATTCAAATACCAAATGAGAATATTTTATAAATTTATATATCTAATTAAACAAAAACAAAAAACAAACACATATACCACGTTAGAAAAAAAAAACGAAAATGATCAAGCACTTTAATTGAAATTCCCAGCATTATTATCTCACAACCCTAGTTGCTTTTATCTTTACACTTAGGGTAAACTACAAGTTTAGTACCTAAATTATTATTTTTATTTTGTTTTGGTACCTGAATTTTTATATTTTTTAACTGTCTTTACCATTTAGTTTAGGTTTCAATTTGATACCCTTCGTTAAAAACAATAGAACTACTGACGTGATATTTTTTTATTTTTTATAATGACGTGGAATTACCCTTTGGTGACATTTCAGCATCACCGTTAAGTTTTTAGTGGTGGGTACCAAAATGAAACCTAAACTAAATGTTAGATATGATTTTAGAAAAAAGAATAAGGTTTGAGTATCAAAACGGAATACAAATAATAATTTAGATAATAAACATGTAGTTTAGTCTTAAACTTATTATTAAATATATGTCATCCGATGAATATTGGATAGAAAAGGCAACATTATCTATTTTCTATATAATGTATTTTATAATCGCTAATGATATATTACGGACATGAAATTTTATCCATACAATACTCATTAGCAGAACTAATTAATTCATAATCCTTTTAGATTAAACATGGGATTAGGATAATCATTTCATTTGACAAAATAAGAGTTCTGCAAAACTTTCAAAGCCCAAATCCCACTATGATTGCTCCCTTCATGTCTTTGATTCTTTTCACATCCCACTCTTCCAACTATAACTTCTATTATTCAATTGCATAAACATGTTTATGGTCCAGCATGGAGCTAATTTTGAATGTTCATTATAAACTATAAAGCTGGTCCAGGAAAAAGAACTTTTTAATCCTCTGTGTTTATGTAAAATTTCAGAGTAGGGGTTGCCAATCATCTAACATTTTTCTTCTATAATATAAGTTTCCCATTTGCATCTTTACTTCATTTGAACTCGGTTCACACAATAACTCGAGCAACATAAGTTTGAGGTCCAATAACGGTCCGAGCCAACTTTTGAGCTCCGTTCGAACATGAATGTCTTATTTACACTCCTGAAAGAATAAGTAAAGAGAAACAGGAACGAGAACTGCACAAGACTCTTAATGAACAACAACAGCGCTATAGAATTCTCATCATAGTTTACAGGATTTTCCCAGTACAGCATCAAAAGAATGATTGTCATTAGTTAAAATTGTAATAGCCTGTAAAACTTACATATTGCTCTTGAAAATTGCAAGACAAATTAGTGCATAATGTTTTTTTTAGTATCTAATTCTTCATACCAATGAAACATAAAGCTACCTCAGCTTGGGCTTGCAGCTCTTCCAATACCTTGATAAGTTTCTCACGTGGAATCTTTGTTTCACTTTGCTCAGTCAGCATTTTCCTCAATCTTCATCCATGCACACCAGAAAAACCGAGCCAAAATTTAAGATTACAACTGAAAATTCAGTGACAAAAAGAAAAAGATCGACTGAAAAGCTAACTATTGACGTCTAGTTATCCGGACATGAAAAATTGAGTACACCCATATCGGACAAATATTCATATTCCTCATTCACCTTCAAGTTCAGGTGACTACAGCCTCATCGATGTCAAACCAAATTATGCAACAATGATAGAATACTTGAGAATGGATCATGGAAACATCATCAAAAGACATAAGCAGTATATAAGTTTCAGGTTAAGCAAAACGTACCTATGAACAATGGCTATGTTCCCGTGTCCAGTGCATATTATAAACATCGAGTTAGCGGGTAATGCAGTGTGGAGACTACGAACCCTAGTGTCAATGCGAGTTAATATTTCCTTTAGCTCAGTTGAAATTTTGTATTTGATTCCTTTTTGTTTATCAGGTTTCTTATCACATGTAAGCAACGATATCATCTCTGCAAGCTTTCCATTCAACTTTAAATCATCCTCGGCTTGTTTTCTGAAATAGGAGTTCAGTTCGGAAAACTGTGTCCATACAAAGTGTACACGATCGTTCTTGACCTAGCATAACACATAATATAATTTGATAAGCCAGACGGGATAGATAAAGGTATACCAGAAAAGCAATAAGCCTTACCTCTTTTCTAGCCTTTAAAAGTGCTTCATCATCAGAGCAAACCGGGATTGCATGGGATGACTCGGAAGCATATCGCTTGACTATGGAAATATCATCAATGAAAGAGCAGGTCTTGCCACACTCACCCAAAAGAGTAAGGAGCTTTCTGCGCATAAAGGATGGTGGCGAACCAAAATCAGGTCCTAACACAAGAAGCAAAGACATTACAAGAAATTACATACAAGTTTATACATCAAGACACAAAAATAACCGTATGATAAACCTTCCGCTATAAGTTATATTTGAGTTCTTGATGTAAAAGAACATAGTGTACAAATTTCTAGATGCTGCATTCCTTGACTCCAGTAAAATATCAAATTTTATCTTGAGATGTTGAAATGTGTGAATACATAGAAAATAATTACTTGCCATTTCTAATCTTTAACAGAGCCAAATCAATAGCAGCTCTTGCATCTTCAATGCTATCATGTCCGGTCTCAGACTGCTGTATTTCCCTAGAAAGAAATCTCTTGGCAAGAACTCGAAGAGCGCTTTTATAAGACCCACCACGAGGGTGTTTGTATAATACAGAGGTATCAATTATCAAATCATGAGAAATCTTCAAAGCTAACAAGTCATTCTCCAAGGAATGCCCGACTAAGATGGTATCTTTGTGAACCAGCTTTAGAAAATCTTCCTGAAGATGAGAAGCAACTATCAATAATTTATATATGAAATAACTTTTAATGAAACATTGATATTACAATATTGCAGTAAATTATTGATTAGTGATGGTCAATGAAGGACAATGAACCTGAACATCTTGAAGAGTCGTAGTAACTCCACTCAACATCTCGTATGTTATTCCACTAAACCTGCGTAACCAATAAAGAAAACTATGAAGTGGCCTATCGAGAGGAGATAATAAAAAGGATATGTGTGTAGAGAGAGGGAGAAAGTTCTCCGAGTTGGGACAGAATATATCAAATCTTCAGATCCAAATTCGGACATAATTTGAAACATGAGAAAATTTTACACAAAAAATAACCAGCATAATCTTGACCAACTAATATCTATACCAATAACATGGCACTAAGAGATTGTAGATAAAAGAAACATAATCTTCATTAAAATGCCTTCATCAGTAACCAATTAAAGCCTCTCGTCAAGTCTGCAATTCAAGAACAAAATATAATATTACGACCCAACTTCAACAGTTGAAATAACATTTACCTTGTGTTGTAATCAGTGATAGGGTTTGATGGTTTAACCAATTTGTCCATTACAACCTATCAACAAAACAATCATTGCAGCTTCAGAAAATTTATCAAGTAAACGAGTTGTAACATTTACATGACGCGGCAACAAGAAGATTGTTCGCTCTTTTTCCCCGTACTTTTTACAGGAATATGTAACATGTTCAGGAAAAAAAGTTGTTAAAAAGAGATATAACACATGAGCTGTATTAGAAAAAATAAATGCCAGTCACAGGCCACAAGCAAAATTATATAAAAGAAGCCAACATAAATTAAATCTACAAATACAATATGCATGTAATATGACTATTATGCAAATAAATAGTTGACAATAAGAGGATACATGAAATTAGAAAAATGAAAAAAAGAAGAGTTGTTCTGTTTAACATGCCTGTCCTTTAATATCAACCAGGGTCACTCTAGTAAGCTCGAAACCCTCACTTGTTACGCACTGCATGAACATAAGAAGACAAAAAAAATAAGAGAAATAAACAAAGTCCATCATGTTGAGCACATAAGATTAACTACACAAATACAAGAAAATCAATAGCCATTTCCAAAGGTAAGAAGCACAATGGTTCAAGAGTATGTAAAAAATTATTTTCAGCTTAAGCAAACAATAACATAAATTCAGACCAGAGATGAACTTTAGTAAATTCAATATTAGATAAGTGATAAAAGACTATCGACCAAATAGATTACTTCCAAACCATAGATGGGGTAAGAAGACAAATTAGCCAACAAAGGCAATTCTAGGAAAGACTCAAGCTCATGTAGGGTTTTATCTTTCTTCGGAAGAAAGTAACACTATCTTGTCACTGTACATTCTCCATCTAATAGTTTACAAGATTTTATCACATTTCACAAATAAGAAGTAAAGAGTCATTATGATTAAGTTTCATAAACTGACACACAGGATTTACCATTTCACAATCAAGTGCTAATATTTCATATGGAGAAGATCCAATCAGGAGCAGGAAGAGTAGAACGAAAATCTGCGTGGAACAAATCCAAGAATGAACCAAGGACACTTGAACAATGAAGAAGCAAGATTAATATGCAAAGAAAAGTATGTGTAATAGTCAGAGAAAAACAATTTTTGGACCTTGTTGATCACAACAAAATCCATTGTCTTCTAGTTCCTTTGCTGTAAGTGTATAATATGTAATGGGGAAAGGAATCTCCTTCGAGAGTTCTGCAGAGTCCATTGAAGAGATGGATGTTTCTGCCAAAAGATACAATTTTATTATCAACATGTTATTCCATTGACAGAGATCCTCAAATAAGTTAAGATAATAAAAGAATAACATTGTATTGTTGTAATGCTGAAAGCAACAAAAGGAATGTCAAGTGGCAACATAAACTATGCAACATAACAGGAACCATCTCATCTCCTAAATATAACATTTTGATAATTGCAGACACTATAAAGAAAAATTTTAATCACAGTACCTATTGATTATTATGATTTTGAATTTACAAATTTGAAAAGGGAATGTGTAGGACATAGACACCAGAAAGCATTATCAATTGTATAACTGAACATAATTGTTTACGATATATATTTCTACTTATTAGAATATTTTTCTTATTACGGAGAATTTACACTCCATTATTTTTTTAAAAGGTTTATGATCACAATACAGCCAAATAAGAGGATTGCAGCCCAACTCAGAGTGAATAGTAAAGAACTGGGAATGCCCACTATCAACAAATGCAGAACAGCTGAAATACCTTTGTTCTGTCTCATAAAAGTTAGTTAAGACCGCCAGATGAGTAAATGTCACATGTTTACTGTCCCCAAAGCTTTGCTTTTCTAGTCACACAAGTTGGGACAGACAATCCTATAATGAAACCCAACTAACCCTGTAGAGAATCTAATTCCACCATACAAGTAAGAAACTCATGCAAGCAAAGAAGTGGACCGTTCAACTTCAAAGATAGATTTTGCACCTTGTTCAGCAAGCTGGCTTATTTCCTTAACTGACTCGATCACATTTCTCTTTCTCTTCACCTTGCAAGTCAGGAGAGCATCTATCGTCTGCATCCCATCGGATACACAGCTATAATAAAAAACAGATTCATAAACACAACGCATTGCAATTCACACCGAGCATATTTCCAATAGACAAGAACTGCAGAAACAAAGTTATTACAAACCTAAGAGCTAAAAGCGGCCGAGGATTGCCACAACTTTGTTTCAAACCAGAAAGTTTCATGGATTGAGCCAAGTACAAAGCTGCATCCAAGCCAGGGACATAAAGCATAACAACTTTCGGAATCAGTGGCTTATTCTGCAAACAATATAAAATAAGAACATGCTCTTATAAAAGTTTTTAAAAACCCCAACAATGAAAGACTTTGTTCCACGCATTAATAAGGAAACCAAGTATAAAGTTCAATACATAAAATTATACTATTTATTTACCTTAATAAAAACCCAGGAAGGCATGAATCCGTCGGCAAGAACCCAGGTAACAAGTCCTTGAACATCCTGGAACCAAAACAAAAAATACCTAAACTTCAACCATGTTTCTTTTTCTTTTTTCCATAAAGTCGGTTTCCATAAACTTACTTGCAAATTCAAAGTATTGTCAGCTTCTGGCGTCTTGAAAACAAGTTCTGCTTTTGCCTGAAAAAAGAAGGCTTTAAGTTTCATCCCATTCCCCCATTATACTAAAACAAATCAACAGAATCCATACAGAAAATATTAAAAGGAAGAGAAAAAAAAAGATGTACTTGAGGTCCATAAATATCAAAATAATTAGAGCTCTCCTTCTTTTCCTCCTCTGAAATTGCCCCATCACTCTTTTCCTTTACAGAGGCCATTTTTTTCAAAAAAATAAATCGTCTTACTTTCTCTTTGATTTTTTTCTGGGAACCCAAACAAGCAAAATAAATAAATAAATAAAAAAGTACAGGCAATTCGGCAGAGAAGGGAATTGGAAGAAGGTACAATATAGTGATCGAAATAGTGTGAACCCTAAATGCTAAGTTGTGGCTCGTGGGTTTGGGTTGAACCGGGTTTTCTTAAGTTCCAAAACGCTGCGTTTTAATATCCTGTGGAAAGAGAAAACTACTTTTAATCCTGTAAACTTGATTTTTTTTATCGATTTAATTCCTAAACCAGTTTTGTTTATATTAATTCTGAAATTATATTTTTTATTATTTTAATTAGGTACGAACAAAACTCGATTCAACTCTGTTAAATTAAACTCCATAATTATGAACATTTTAATGTATATTGTTATCATAAAACATGACAAAAGTTAACTAATCAATTATATTATAAAATTATAAGGTATTAGAAGTGTTATGAAAATAAAAGTGTAGATATTATTAAAGTTATATTTATAATTTAATGAATGACAGAGTTTTAAGTACATACAATAATTGATTCTTAAATCAGTTAATAAAGGGGTTATGATCCCCAAGAAATAAAACTCATAATTTTATAAACTTAGACTCGAAAAAAATTTAAAATCGAGTTTTAAAATAGAACTCGTAATCCTTTTTCTCTTGCCTGTGGTTATAAGTTCACTTCACTTTTAGCATTATTTACTGAAATACTTAAAAGTATTGTCTGCTTGCTCCGTTATTCAAGCGTCAGCATTTGCAAGTTATGTGAAAGTGATTGATTTAATCCATCAAAAGTGTTTTCCGGACCGCCGGCATGATTTTCTATGAAATTGAAATTGGAATTTAGGAGAATGCTTCAATGGCAGTTGAATGAGGTTGGTGTGTTGTTATATTGTTTGTTTCGATTTTATTGATTCATTGTAATAACTACATGAGTAAAGCAAAGCGATGGGAGGTATATAACCAAACATAAGCTTAAACTTTGGCTAGTACACAGAAACTTGTATCCAGTTGGGAATTTTACTATCATAGTAGCTTAATGCTTCTTGCACCTGTAATTCCCTTTTGACACTTCTTCAGTGTCCATAGATGCTGTTTTGGGATTGAATAGACTTTTCTGTGTTACTAAGCTGTATGGTTTATGTGGTTTACGGTTTATATAGTCATTTTCTTGTTCAAGCGTTCAGTCTTTCATTTGCTTGTTTTTCAGATCTGTGAAATTGAACCAGTACTTCCGAGAATGTGATGGCCTTGTGAGGAATTCACAGGGTAGATTGGAAATACTTGCAGTGTCTGTACATGCCGAGGGGGATACACAGGTGGGTAATTATGATGACGAGGATATGTCATCACATCTAGCCTAGGATTCAGCTGAGTCAGCATCTTCACGTTTACCACCGGAATCTTCTGGTTCAGTCCTCCAACTAAGAGAGAAAATGCAAAAACACGCGACCATCTCATCGGGAAATGAGAATGGTGAAGGGGAGGCAAAGCAACATAAGTGCAGCACATGCAATGCATTTGTGGGGGATTCAGGGATCACTTGAAGAGCGAGTGGCACAAGCATAATTTAAAACGCAAAACCAGGCAACTTCCTCCCCTTACTTCAGAAGAGTGCTTAGCTGATATGGATTTGAACGACTCGAAGTCCGATTCGAAGGACTATTCATTTTGAGATTGTGGCTAAAACTTATGGGGGTGCATATGGCATTTCTTCTCTTTTACAATCTTTAGTTGTTTCTTCAGCTGGACATGAACTCAGTTGTAAATTTGGCTTCTTGTTACTCGGATTAGGTGTGAGTATTCGACATGGATATTCGAGTGAGTTTTAGCAACAAATATTTATTTTCCTTTTTAAGATCTTTACATCTTTGTACTTGGTAGTAGACAGTCTCTCTAATGCTCTCATTGGCTTGAACATGCGACTGATACATAAATCAAATGGAAAACGAAATTGTGGGGAAGATATATTTTGTTTTCTATATTTATATTTATATTTATTTATAAATATTAAAAATAAAATGGATAAAATTATAAATATAGAAAAGAGAAAAACTATATTTTTTTCTTTTAACTCCTATGTTAGCCGTCAATAATAAAACTGTATAAAAGCTAGAAGAGGCACCAAAAATATTAAATTAATGATGCAAATTTAATATATAGAGATTGAAGTTTAAAATCTAAAATAATATTTAAATTAAATAAAGATGAATCAATAGGTCTTGGAGAATGTAATTACGCTCCTAAAATTTTTGAATTATTGTATATTTTAGTTTTCCTTTTTTTTCTTCTTTCTAATAATTATTTAATTTCGTAGTTTTTAATATTTTATAATTTTACATCTGTTAAATTTTTAATATAATTTTCTTAAGTATGTAGACTCGTCTTTGTTCTCCCTAAATATAAACCATTTTAAACACAAATTTGAACCGGTCAAATAATTTCAGTGATAAAATGAAATGTTCTTACTGAATTTAAATCATTTAAACACAAATAAAAAAGGACATATTTGAGTTCGAATAATTATATCTATAGAGTGTGTATGTTGTCAATTAATTAAGAAAATTCAGAACACATATTATCTTTTAATCACCTCTTATTATTCTTTAAAAAAAATGGGAAAAGCTATGGTTTTCAATTTTCTGAAAATGAAAATGATGGAATGTTATCCATATGGAATAGATACTATTTTCCAGACCTCACATTCTCAGTTTACCAAAAGCTAGACGACAAAAGTTTCGCAACAATAAAAAAAGAAAAACCCACATCTTCCTTTCCCACGAGATTATCAAAGGATGGCTCTGAAAACCTATTTCCAGTTGAGCTCAGTCTGCAACACCAGAGCTACTGTGCTCCAAAGCTTCCATCATCATTCTCCATCTCTTAACAACATCCATTTGCACACGTTTGACGGCTTGAAATTCAATAAACCCACTTTATCAGTCACCGGTAGAAGCCAAAATTCCAGGCTTGTATGCAAAGCTAGTGACGCTGTTGCTCAAAGTAAGCATCTTTTTACCCCCTATATATTTGCTCTTTTGTTTCAGAGTTTCTAAGTTTTATCTGCAATTTGCAGTTGAGGTGGTGACAGAAGCAAACTGGGATGAGCTTGTCGTCCGCAGTAATACACCGGTTTTAGTCGATTTCTGGGCGCCGTGGTGCGGACCCTGTCGGGTGATTGAACCTGTTATAGCTGAATTAGCCAAAGAGTATGCCGGTAAAATTACTTGTTACAAGCTCAACACCGATGAGACCCCGAACATTCCGACGAAGTTCGGGATCAGGAGCATCCCGACCGTGCTGTTCTTCAAAAACGGAGAGAAGAAAGAGAGCATCATTGGTGCAGTGCCCAAGTCTACCATTGTAGCTACAATCGAAAAGTATATCGATCCCTGAACTTGAAACAAAACCATAGTTTCTTGTAAGAACTCTACATGGTATGTTCATGCCATGCTATGTCAGTTTCTTTTATGTATCATCCATTCAACTTGACATGATCTATGTTCTGTAATTCGTCATCCTTTTTCACTGTCATCCCCAATGCTTGTGCCGTAAAAAGTAAAATGATCATCGGAAACAAATTAATAGGAAACTGGAGCAACTTCAAAGTTGCTTTTTTTAATTGATAAAAACACTATGCTATATGGTTTTTCACTTTCTCTCTGGAATTAGTACACAGCGGGAGGGATCATATATAGTGTAATCAACAAAGAACCCATCATCTTGTTGATCATCCTTCTTCATGGGAAAGGTTTCCAATCAAATTGATAATTATTAAAGCCGTTAACTGCTCCGAGTCCACTCAGTAGCTGGTTTCCGATGTCCTGTCGGTGGTGGTTCATGAGTTGATCCCGAGCCATCTGTGCCATACTGATCCTTCCGTTCATTACAGGGTTGTTTCCCATTGTTGCTCTCATTCCATTCACTATAGCAGACTGGCCGAGTCCGCCACTTATCGAACCAAACCCAACACCACTAACTGATTTATTGTTGTTGAGTGCCCCGTTGCCAATCAAAGTGTTGCCGCAGTTCAGAACTGTGTTGTTGCTTGGTGGTAGCATTCCGTTTACGCTCTTCACATCATTGCCTAGAGTGCCGGTGCCGACCATGCCACCGGTGTTATTAAGTTGGCTAGACATTATTTCATGAATGATTTTCTGAACAGAGCTTTGCGATTCATTGAGGCCGGCCTCACCGGAAAGAGCTGGCTGCTGCATGGGCAAGTTCATTGCTGGAGAATTTGCGGAACTCATGTGACTTGCTGCTAAGGCACCGTTTGGAGCTTGAGGATTATTAGATGAGGAAGGTGTTGGTGACTGAAACGGAGAAGGATTCATTTGTGTTTGCGGTATTGTGGTAGAGGAACCGGGGGACGGAATCTGAGCAGAGTTCCCACCATAGGGACTGCTTGCATTATTCATAGAATTCTGTTGCCTGGAGCTCATGGAATTATGGTGTAGAGGCCCAGAAATGACGCTGGCAGATGCCGTTGCAGATGCTACATTAAGCGAGTTATTCATATTAGCCACACCATTGTTACCGGCAACTTGCATCCCAGAAGCTTGGCCATTACTTTGATCACCATTAGAGCTCTGGGCCATCATTTGCTGTTGCGATGTCTGCTGTTGCAGCTGTTCCTCCGGCTGTTGAGCTTGAGCGTGGAAACCAGATGAAGTGCTCGTTCTTCGAGGGAACTTAGCCAAACTCTCTGAGGAAAAACAAAATATATGAGATCGACCATCCAGCTAAAAAAATCATAGAGCCAACATGAGAACAAATGAATTTGGAGCTACACTTGTGAAGTTCTTATTTCCCACACTTATTTTCAATGGTATATCTAAATGAACACGACGGATCGTTAATAGCCGGAAACCAAGAACCCTTTCACAGTGCAAAATCTAAAATGTAAGAAAGTATGGGGCCTGTGGTCTAGATTTCTGAATATATGGAATGTTTCTTTTGTGGTTCCAAATAAAATGATTAATTTCATTATTGTATGGGATGATTTACTACCGAAATCAAATATTTGGAAAATTATCCAAAGGGCAGTGATGTGGACTGTTTGGAAATGCAGAAATGAGGTAATTTTTCAGAAAGGGAAGGTGGATGCAGTATTACTCTTCTTTCTTGTTCGATTTAGAACTGCTACTTGGTTTGATGCTAGTTTCAAGTATTCCCATATCCCTTTTGATTCATTAGTGGGAGATTTAAAATTAGCTAACTCTAAGGTAAGACAGATTAAGGGCTGTTCAACTCCTTCGTGTTGGGTGCATCCTCCTGATGGTTTCGTTAAAATTAATGTTGTTGGTGCGATGGTGAGGGGCTGGGGTAAAGGAGGTATAGGTGGACTGATTAGGGACAGCAGAGGTATTTTGATAAAATCTTTTTCAGAAAAGGTTGGGGGAGGTCCTCCTATAATGGCAGAACTTTTGGCGATTAAGAGAGGTCTGATTCTTATTGAAGAATTAGGATCTGCCCTAACTCAGGGTTATTTTAGAATCAGATTCAACTACAGCACTGAAGTGGATTAAAAATCCAGACTTATGCACCCCTATGTTTCAGTCCTTGGCGAAGGACATAGCTACTCGTATGGGAGGACAAGATATCATCTCAAGGCATGTTCTGAGAGCTGCTAATTGGGAAGCAGATAAGTTAGCTAAAGATGGTATAGGCTGTTTTGTAGGTTATGTTTTTGGGTATGTTAACATGTACGGAAATTATATTTTTTCCGTAGGGGGTTTGTTTTCAGTCTTATGTATCAGTGTTATGCTGCATTAGTAGGTTATGGTTTGGCTGTGTATTATGGTTCTGATTAATAAAGTTCAAGGGCACTCTTTTCCTCCTTCCTACGTCCTTCATGTTACTGTCGCAACATGGAGGGTATGAAGGGGGTTTTTAATGAGGCCTAATCTTTTATCAAAAAAATGTAAGAAAATATTAGGCGAACACAAGCTAATAGTCAACCAGCTTATAGAACTCCCATGAATTTGGTTAAAGGTAAACTAAAACAAAAATGGAGGGTACAAGAAACTCCGAAGCGCAATTGCAGGATTCCCGGACCGGTACTTTCAAGTGTTCAGAAGTATATTTAAAACTAAGAAGCCAATGAGAAGAGAAGATAAAATAAAATTAGCAAGGTAGATCTTGTCAAAACTTACCCATGGGTCCCGTCCTCGTTTCTCTACTGTAATCAATCAAGTCTTTCATACTATTAACCACTTCAGATATCTGTTAAAACCGCGATAAAAATAAGGAAATAGTGCATGAGGAGACTACATTTCAAATGCAAAATTCTTCAAAAAGGTGTTACAACTATAAAAGTCATCTTCATGTTTTAGTTTTTCCGGTTGCCACTCGTTAACATAGTAACAAAACATTTTTTGTGTTAAGGCACATTTCGATAATATAGTTTATTTGCACTTGGTCTTCGGAAAGTGCAATTTTGCTAGAACAAGTTGAAGATGTGAGTACATTCAGTGTGGAGCCGCGAACTAAAGAAGATTGTAGAAATCGGTAATTTTTAGTGGTAAAATATCGCAAAGTCAAAATTTGGGGGGAAATAAAAAAGGGTAGAGCAGATGCAAATGCAAGAAATTACCTGAAGACACCGCACATATCTCTTTGTATAACCCAAATCATTTACCAATGGCACTTCCAAGGCTTTAGCCAATTGCCGAGCCGATGCTACGAACCTGAAGTTCATTCATAGCTAATTAGAAATCCATGCATGCACAACATTGGTGAAACAAACATGTAATATTATTATTATTCAATTTTGATAAATAGAAAAGAAGTAGATGGATATACTGCAAGTTGATTTTGTCATCCCATTGCCCTAGTGTGTGTGCATGTGTGACCAAGAGTCTAACCAGAATATACGAGACTTTGCATTTACGGTCTTTATCAAAACAAATACTAAAGGACATACAAGTTACAGTTATTCTGCAAATCCAGAGCAGATAAATTTGTTGATGCATTTTGAGTTGCAGCTTGATATTTTTGAGCTGCGGCCCCAAGCTGACTAACCTGTACCAATCAAAATTAGAACCATTAAAAATGAAATAATTCGTTCGTAATTTAGGGAAATAAGAAGAAAAATAAGATAATTCGGTATCATCGTTGATATGATATTTTCTAGATTACAAGACTGGTTCAGAATGAAGATTTCAAGCAGCCGGCCATAAATTAGAAAGACATCCTAACTTCTCGTTATGATACTAAAAGCAGAACAAAAAAGAAATATTACAAGTTGATGGATCCGTGTTCTTAAACTCAATCAACAAATCTTTGTAGATTTCATACAGTCCAAACATACTATGCATAAGGTCACTAGCATATATCAGAAATTCTCAAGCTATAGAGAATCACAACCTGAGGTATCAATAATCTCCTAGGGATGAGTTCTTCATGACGCCGAGCACAAAACTCCCAAGAACATATCTGATGAAAAGAATGAAAAGAGCCAAAACTTAGTTAATGAGACCCCAAAATGTTCAAAGTCAATAAAAAGCCATTATCTCTATTTGTAACCTTTAGATCTGGTGAGAAAACTATCCGAAGCTGACCATCACGAACAACACGAAGGTGCTCAAAAACACTTTCTTGTATTGCTTTTGCATAGTCCAACACAATTTGGCCAGATGAATTCTGATACTCACGGGGCATATCAACATAAAGAAGTTCTTCTAGAGTACCACTTTCATATTTAATTTTGAAAAGCCTGGAAAGAACCTCGACAGTCGCCTCTGAAAGCACAATAGGAAGATATTAGATATACAGAAGACATGGATAAATTAGCCACGAGAAACCAAAATATACCAATTTATGACTTTTAAGTTTGTTGACATCCCACAAGAAGCACTAATACAAATTAATCTCACTAATATATGATGGAAAATTAATTCACCAACTACATCCCAAAAGGAGGAACAACAATAAAGAAAGAAGAAAAGTGCATACCAAATCCACGTCCAGGCTTCCGATTGCATATTTCACAGTGCCATACATCCTGTAACATGTATACGGAAGTTTAATTATCCTTTACATTAATAGTTAGTTATTAGAAACAAAAAAACATAATCATATTAAGATGCCCAAAACCCGACGAAAATTTCATCTATAAGGTGAGCAAACAAACAAATATGTAAAGTTCTAAAGATAATGACTTCATTCAATTACATAAGAATGCCAATTGAATAAGGTTCAGAATCAGAAGACATGGCAAATTTCAATCAGCAGCAGACCTGAGGGAAAACACCAGTCGTTTGGCGGCCACTTCCATACATAGAAACACACCACTTCTTTTTGGCATTTGGTGCAAAGTACTCGGCAACAAATTTTCTCCAAAATTCAATATTGTTGTCCTACACAAAAAACAGGAACGTTAAATCCACAAAGCCACTCAATGCATGTGGAAATAGATCTTTAGACCATGGATATCTTACTTCAGGTCTATGTTGTTGCTGATACATGTAATGTGTCAGACGTCGGGCACACATCCCAGGCTCATATGCTGATTTCACGGGTGATCTTAAAGGCAAATTCTGCTGTTGAAACTGCTGCGGTAATTGTGACCTTTGTTGAGGCATTGATTTCAAAAGTTGTTGCTGCTGTTGAAGCTGCAAGAGTCTTTGTTGATGCAAAAGATGCGGGGACTGCCGTGACATTTGGAGTAACTGCTGTTGCTGCTGCTGATGCAAAAACAATGACTGATCTGAATGTTGGGGCTCCATTTTTACCTGCGCCAAAGTTCTTGTAGGAACAATTTGTTGTTGTTCCAATTTAACGGGAGCAAGATTTCTCGGCGATTGCAACTGCTGTTGCTGCTGATCATTAGCCAGTTGTTGTGGCTCCAATTTGACAGCCCCAACACCAGCCAACCCTCCTCCAATAGATTGAAACTGTTGTTGTTGCTGCTGTAGCTGTCCTTGTTGGGTATTGTGAGGCGCAGTGACCTGTTGCATTCCCGGTTGACCATGTTGAAAATGTTGCGACTGGGGTTGTTGGGGCTGCTGTTGATCCGGTAAAATATGGTTACCGGACAGGTCTGAAAATTGCTGGCCTTGAACTTGGCCAGATGATCCAGGGTTTGCCATGTTCGATGGCACAAACGATGATGGCGGGGGATTAAACCCCATCACAGTACCTACATTAGAAAGTGGATCGGATTCAGCCCCAGAGTCAATACCTCCACGCTGACTGCTACCAGGACCCCCATTCCCGAATGACTGATTAAGAAGGGAAACCACGTTAGGCGCATTCCCGAGCATATTCATATTGTTAAACTGTGTTCGAGGGGACACTAATGAAGAGAATCCAGATTGAGACGAAAGACCACCGCCTTGCGATCCTAACATTCCCGAATTTGTCCGCAAAAGAGAAGGCGGCACAGACTGTGAACCACCCATAGGAGTTGAAGGCCCCAAGGGCACCATGTTTCAGGAATCGCTATCTAAAACGCACTCACAAAGCTGTAACAACTATCTAAAACAACATGAATTCGACAAAATAAGCTACTGTTACAGAACAAATCACGAAAATATAGCCGTATAGCACAAAGAACTCAACAGTTTATCCCCAACTTGGCAGCTTAAGAACTCAACAGTTTATCCCCAACTTGGCAGCTTACTGTGCCTGAGCATATAGCTTTCTGCTCCACGATACAAACGGCCCCAACAAGGAGCTCTGATTCTGAGCATTCTAACATTGCAGACAAGCAACAGTTGAAAGGCTTTCGCACGAATTTCTGTAGGAAAAAAAAAGAACACAAGAATCTTCAGATCCACTGTAACATAAATCATCCAGGAAAAAAAGTAACAAATAGCTCAAAAATAATTAATACTTTCAACCAAAAAACTGTAACACTGGATTCCAATAACCATAAAATCAAACTCCACACAAATCTTAAAGAAAAACCCAAATCTCCAAAAACTAGCAAATTTCATCAAAATCCAACAAAACTTTACTTAAAAGTTAAACAAAGCCCAAAAATGAGCTTACCAAGCTCAAATTTTTAACCTACAAACCCCCCCCCAAAAAAATGCAACATTATTAAAAGAAAAATCTAATGTTCAACCAAATACATTAAAAAACTGAACTGGATCCAGCCATTAACAGCACAAATCAATGACCCAGGCTTAAACCCCAAAAAAGAAAGAAAAATAGCAAACTAGAAAGACTTTAAGAAGACTTACCAGAGTTTAAAAAATCCCAGAGTTACTGTGAAAAGATCAACAACGAAGGAGCAAGAAGAAAAAAAGTAAAGAAAGTTTCCCAAATCTTCAAAGCTTCGATTTCAATCAAAACATACCCAAATTGCCTTTTAAACTCGCTTTCTTTTCGATTCTTTAACGTTTTGCTTCAACGAACTGAAGCAAATAATATGGTTTTTACTCACTTCAGCATAAAAGAAAAGAAAAAGGGGAACTTATTTCAATCAATTTCTTGTCTCAGTACGTGCTCTGTTCTTCTTAGGCTTCGGTGTATCTAGAGAGAGAAAGAGTGTTTTGTATTGTCCTTTACGGACGTCAAAATTGCATTGCACTAGATTGAATTTTCCTTTCCCCCTTTCATTCATTCCTTAATTTACATGGGATGATGGTGATGATTATGGGATTGCTCATGTATGCATCAGCTGCATACATCCATCCATGATGGATGATGGGAAATATTAAAGTGACGCTCTTGTTTCGTTGCATGTGAATGCTTAGACGGAAATTGTGCTACATGATTGCTTCTATGGTAAAAATACATGTTTAATATTTCAACTATCACTTTTATTTTGTTGTGTTCACTCAATTATTTTTTATTTCAAAATCATACTTAATATATGTTTTGGTTTCAATTTGGTCACTTGAAAAATAACATAACTGCTGACGTTATATTTTTAAAAAGTTCAATGATGACATGGCATTATGGTGACACGTCAGTATCACTCGAAAGTTGACATGATCCAGGTTAGGGTGCAAAACCTGACTCGTCTTTTAAGATAAAACTCAAATCTGATCTGACTTTATCTAAAACAAGTATAATTATAAAAATATTAATTTGATAAATATTATTTCAATTATTTTTAAATATATAAGGTATATTTATATTATTTTTTTGCGTAAAGTAGTTTTAATCCTAAACCTGACCCGGTCTAAACTTATTATCTAAAAAACCCAACATGATCCGACCAAAACTCAATTTAAAAAAAAACTTAAAAGATCGAGTTGAATCTAAACTCATCGAGGTCGGGTCATGTACTCATCCCAAGAAACACTGGCATTTCAAAATTTAAATAAATTCATTTTTATTTTTAAAATTTTAATTATCATCCTAAAAATTTATAATAAAAAAATCATAATTTTTTCAATATTTTTAATTATCCTACTTGATATTGTTAAAAAATCATTAAATCCGTCAAATTTTTTAAAAAATCTGATTAGACTTCTAAAAATAAAAAAATAGTTAGATCACCTCAAATTACATTGACAAAAAATAGTTAAAAAATCATAATTTTTTCAATATTTTTTAAAGATCGTAACAGATCAGGTTTTTAAAACAATAACTTTGACAACATTATGCACTTACATTGACAAAAAAAAGTTAAGCATCTAAATACTATATATATATATAATTTGAACACGTTTTTAATATTAAGCCTATTATTAATTAAAATTTAGATATGTAGTATTGTATAAATACAGTAATTATCATTGAAAGGACGAAAAAACCATAACACAAACCGACAACTGATCCTTCGCTGCAACCAACTGTATCATTTGTAATGATGAAATATAGCCCACATATCCCATATATCTGCTCATTTCTCTATTGCAGTTTGACATCTTTGCCCTTTCTCCTCCGCACAATTGAAAACGCTGAAATATAATTTTAAAATGGAAGAAGGTATTTTTCAAGTAAAATCCTTGAGTGGAAAAAGATCATCACTTCGTCTCTAAATTTAACAATGTTTTTTAATTTAATCTCTATTTTTGCAAATTAATTACAGTATTTGGAAAAAAATTCAGTCTGGTCCTTCAGTTTAGATTTTTAATTATTTTGATAATATCATTTAAAATTGTTTTGTATTATCATATCAGTTTTAATTTTATATTTATTTACTTTAATAATAATGTGATACAATTTTATAATATCATGTCTATCTTAAGAAATCAGCTTATTTTATATTCCAATCAAAAATTCATTTTTATGGCTAATTGGACCTGAATTGTAACTAATTATGCCCATGTTCAGTCCAACGACTCTCATAACCAACTCCTCTCCGTCTATATATTTTTTGGGTCAACTCTCATACATTGACTTTGAATTCAAAATTTAGAATATATATATATAGAATAAGATCATATTCCATAATATATAATTCTTTTAATTTTACATAAATTTAATATCATTAGATAAATAGAATAAAAAATTAATATTAAAGAAACAAAAATATATTCATAAAAAAAATTAATTTCAATCATATATTAAAAAATCAAGGCTTAACGTGAAAACAAATGTTCAAACAATACACTAAATGTCTTAACTATATATAATGACTCAACCAATAAGATTTGAAAGGGTCAAGTCAATCAGATTTCGTAAAGTTAGTGTCAGCCCTATTTTAACAATTTTAATTGGTAGTTGAGATTTATTTTAGGGTAAACTACATGTTTGGTCACTCATTTATTTTTGTTTCCATTTAACTATTTTTTAAAAATTATATCTAAGGTTCTGTTTCGGTCATTCATATTTAGAGTTAATTGTTAACTTAATGAAAATGATAATGTAATGTGGTATAATAACAATTTAAATATTTCAAATTTATGTATTATATCAAATTGATCATAATTCAAAATAATTTAATAAATATGTATATTCGAATTTAAGTTTATCCATCGAGTGACCTTAGTAGATAAATATAGTGTTGTTATCCCAAAGATTTCGGGTTCGAGTAATTATATATGTAAGGTGTGTGTATGTTGTAAGTCATCAGTAAAGATTTTGAACATATATTACGTTATAATCACTCCAAACTATTAGAAAAATAAGAATTAGGGGTTGTTTGTTTCACTAAAAATATTTTTCGGAAATGTTTTACGGTGTTTGGAAGATATTGTGTAAACCATTTTTCGCTAATTGATAAATTTTCTAGAAATTATTTATTACAAATATGAAATATAATAAATAACATTATTTATTAAAAAAATTAATATTATTATTTTAAAATTATTAGAATAAAATTTTTAATATTATTGTTGTCAATATTATTATTAAAATGTTATTTCTATGATTTTATAAATAAAAATATTAAGACTAGTATATTCTATTAGAATAAAAATATTATATATTATATTAAATATATATTAAAATAAAATTATTATATTATATTTTTTAAAATATTAATAAATATATTTTAAGGATTTTTATTAAAAATATTATTAGACTATTATATTAATATTAAATTCATATATATTATTATTCACTATTGATAAATCAAAAATATTATTTTTAAGAAATTAATAAATAATATAACTTTTATTAATAATTTTTTAATAATTATTTTGTCATATACACTTAAAATAATAATATCAGAAACGATAAATATCTATTTTAAACAAAAAAATTCTTTTAAACCTTCAAATTAAATGCAAAGTATGACTTATATATTTTTTATTAAAAAATAAAAAGATAAAAGCCTTTATAAAATTGCAATATATGAATATTTAATATGTTTTGGATTCCACCTACGATTGTTGAATGGATGGCATTGAACCATCGAAGGGAATGTTCCAAAAAGAAAACAAAATAGAGGAATTCCGTACATCGATCAATGGATTGTAGACCGTCTGATCCACATATCTGTTTTCAATCTCTTAACAGTTTACGATTAAGATAGTTCATGCCTCTTCTGAAGCAAAGCAATTATTAGCATTTATTCTATCCTACACGTGGCAACACCTGTGCCGTATAATCAGCTTTTTCAAAATATTTCTTCATCATTAAAGAATAAATATACTGTTAACATTACATTTTCCACAAAAATCACCCTACACCTATGTATTTCCCTGTAAGATACTGTTTATGTTAAATTTTTTAATCTAACAGCCGTTGCAGTAAATCGCGCCCATACAACACGTTTTAGGCTGATTTGGCGCCACGTAAGGTAAGACGCGCACCCTGCAACGCGCTTTGTTAAACGTGTAAAAAATCAGGGTGCTAATTTTATAAATATTTTTAAAATGATGTCTAATATGTAATTATTTTCTGTTAGAGTGATATATGTGTAAAAACGCCAATTATATATATATATATATATATATGATATTATTTTTAACAACATTTAATGTTTATTGACTTTTAAAATTAATTGTTTAAAAATATTAAAATAAACTTTTAATTGCAATTGAGATATCAAATTAATTATTATTCACTTTTTTTTTAAAAATAAATAAAAATGAATTAAAAATGAATAAAATTCAATAAAAATATAACGTAAAGCTAAAAAAATATAACCACTTTATTTAAAATATTATTTCTAATATTAATTTTAAAAAATATAAAATAAATATTAAATTTTAATTTTATTAAAAATGAATAAACATTATTAACTGTTGTTAAAAAATAATAATTAATGAATAATAATTCATTGTCTCTCAATTGTAATTAAAAGTTTATTTTAGTCAAGTTTATGATTGTTAAGCAGTCGTAGGTGTGGAAAGTTACTGGAATCGAATGAAAATTCGATCGTACAAAGTCAATAACTTAAAATTGTCTAACTGTTGTCTAAATATCAACTCAATTGTACCACGAATAAACATCCGATCAAAGAGTTGATATTTTCTTCTCAATCTTCACAAAAATTGTTTTGTCTCGTCGTTAATTATTTTTTTAACAACAGTTAATAATATTTATTCATTTTTAATAAAACTAAAATTTAATATTTATTTAATACTTTTTAAAATTAATATTATAAAGAATATTTTAAATAAATAGGTGATATTTTTAGCTTTACACTATATTTTTATTGAATTTTATTTATTTTTAATTCATTTTTATTACATTTTTCTTTATTTTTAAAAAAAGTGAATAATAATTCATTTGATCTCTCAATTGTAATTAAAAGTTTATTTTAATATTTTTAAACAATTAATTTTAAAAGTCAATAAACATTATTAATTGTTGTTAAAAATAATATTACAAAAAATAAATAGATAAAGTTGGCGTTTTTACACAAATATCACCATAATATAAATTAATTACATATTAGGCATCACTTTAAAATATTTACAAAATTAGTATCCTGATTTTTTACATGTTTAACAATGCGCATTGCATGGGTGCGCTTTACCACACGTGGTGTACAGCGCGGTGCAGGGGCGTTCCTTTTTGCAAAAGATATTATATCAGGAAATATAGGCTGAACGGTGTCTGACAGGAAAATATATAGATGTAGGGTGATTTTTGGGGAAAATCACCCGAGAATTTATGTTTTAATTAAAGCGGAGTATTTAATAGAGTAGAATCAAATCGAGTTAAAATTATTTTAAATTTGTTAAATTGACCAATCTTATTTTTTTTATTACCTTTTCGGTTTTAAGATTTTATCTTAATTAATTCGTATTAACTCGCATCGCACACTTGACTTTGACGGATAATCTCTCAGTAGAGATTTTCTACATACATAAAGACTTAAACTCGAGACTTTACTTAAACGATATCAAATGATTTACCACTTGAACAAATCCCTATTAGCTTATGGGTCTTATTTTATAATTTAAAATTCATTTAAAAAAAATTCGAGTTGAAGGTAGTTTATAAAGTTCTAGTCAAATCAAATTTATGAAATCAAATTTTTTTTAAAAATAATTATAATTTTTATAATATTATGGTATATGTTTATTTTAATTTAAATGATTTTTTATAATCATATAAGATAGGCATATATATTCATTCATATTTTTTTTTACATGTGTAAATAAAATTTTTAATGTTATTTTAAAAATTAAGTAACATCTAAAATATATTTATAATGTTATTTTAAAATAAGACACTTGTGAAGAAAATTGACGAGTATACAAGAGTAAAAGGAATTAATAAGAAGAAAAAATAATGAAAAATTAATCCAATGATCAAATTGAATAAAATAAGAATAAACTGAAGAAAAAGAATAATTTTGTATTACTAATAAAAATTGAAGTTGCATAGATATTCTATAGTGTTAGCTAAGCACATGGTTTAAATTTGGTCAAAACATAAACTTAAAATAAAATATTAATTGAAGAAATAAGAAAATTATACAAAATCGATAGATTAAATTAGAAAAAAATAGAAAATTGGTTTTCAAAATGAGAAACTGAAGTCTCATAGGTATTCTACAATGGTTTAGGAATGTATGGTTTATGTTTGATAAAAAACGAACTAACATAAGGAAAAGCGAATAAATAAGAAAATTAAAGATTAAATTATAAAATAATCAAATTCAATTTTTCAAAGCGATAAATCTGAATATAACTTATACTTGTAAATAAAAAAAAATCAATTTAATTTAATTAACTTGAAATTAATAAAAACAATTTTTTAATTAAATTAAATATCGTTCACCTACTGTAAAAATATTGAAGAAGATAGTATGAGAAGGATAACTATGGTAAAATAATTATAATGGAATATTTGATACTTTTCTTTCTTTGAGATTTTATTAATAAAAATATTACTTTACAATGTTTAGTATAAAAAAATATACACATGTCGTTAAATCGTTCTCTAAAAATTAGTTAATTTTTGAAATTATTCTATATTAAATAAAATAGCATATATATATATATTATTTTTCAGTAATCTCTAATATTAATCAATATTTATATTAAAAACAATAATGATGGCTTTAAAACTCGTCATTTAAAATTTGGGATTTTAATTAATAATAAAGATTAATTAATTATTTTCAAATCTTCAAATAAAATATGTATATATTTAAATATATTTATATTTATAATATTTTGAATATTAAAATAATAATAAATTAATTAAAATTTCATTAATTATTATTTTAAAAACAATTAATTTATGGGTACTTGTAAAAAGGAATATTACTGAAAATATATTGAGGAATGAATGAATAAGATGGTAATATATAGGAAAATAAGGATATAAATGTAATTTGAGCTGAAGTGACGCCATTTTGGATAGCTGGACAAAAGGAAAACCCTAACCACAAATAAATCCATCATCAAACCATGACATGCCATCATGTATCATATGAATCTTTATACGGTATACCCATACACCGCGACATCCCACATGGTTATATTCCCCATTATCTCATGATCTCATCATCATCATCATGTTGTGGTTTATAATGTGTGAAGAAGAAGAATGATGGAGATGACATGTTGTATGATGGATGATGATGTATCATGGGAGGGGAGGTCTAGTCACGTGTTACGTAGAAATTGACGGAAAAGGGCACCGTTTATTGAGAGAAAAAGGCACAACGGCCGTTTAAAAGGCAGAGGGCCTAATATTGAGAGCAGATGACAGTTGGACAAAGTTACATATTACAGAAGTTGACGGATCCCTCCCCTCTACTTTGTTGTTTTTTTTTCATTTTGGCAACTTATACTTCTATATTATTATTATTGAATATTGAATTTGAATGTGTCTCAAAATCTGAAAAATCGTGGGGTCATTTTTTGGATATAGAATGGATAGATTCAAGAAATAAGAGAATTAAGGATACCCACTAGAAAAACTAATCCAATCCATAAAGATGTACCGGAAAATACAATATTTTTGTTACTCAACCAACCATCAAGAGAAGCAAATACAACGTGTACACTAATCAGTAAGATTGACGGAGTAGCAATTAATGCAAAAACAGCCAATTGAAAACAAATAGTCATGTTTCTAATCCTCCAAGCTACCAACAAAAGAACTATACCATTTGATCCCTCGATATAGTCGGGTGATTTTTTATCGGTGTTAAAAAATTTATATTCATAAGTTTGTAGAAGGGGATGACTAAAAGGGGAGAGTCCAAATCTTTTTATTGTAAAAATTTTTAGGCTTAACGTAAATGTAAATGCTCAAACTATATATAAAGTTAACTTTAGGTATTTAAAGAATTTTTCGTTAAATTTAGTATATAACGTTTTTTTCATTACACTTTTAGGTGTCAATGGTTATAAAATCCATGTTAAGAGACGCATGTCACATTTGTATTTTTTATTTTTAAAAAAATAAAAATATTATTTTCAAAAAAAAATTCTCACCTGCATCGTCCCTTCCCCATGAAGTCTCGTTCGCCCACTGCTTTCTCTCCCTCCCATCCCCCACCTCTTTCTTGTCCTTCCGTCGAGACATAAGAACCCTAACGATAGATGAACAAACACTGATGACAAACAGATGAACCCTGACGATAGCTTAGGGTTTCGACCATTAATTTTTCACCCATTGTGCATCATCGTTCTGCTTCACTGTTCAGTTGATAGCGTGAGATTTCAGCTAGTAAACAACGTGGTGGTTTCAACCTATGCCGACGACGTTGGTGGTGGTTGACAGCAAAAAAGATTTATTTTAGGGGTTTGAGAATTTTGAGGTATTTTCGTAAATTTATACATATAAAAGTATAACGCTAGACACCTATTTCAAGCAAAAAAAATCTTTAGACATATAAAGTTAACTTTGTATATAGTTCATGTATTTATTTTTGTATTAAATCTAATTTTTATAATGATTTTTGATATCGATGTCAGTCATATAGTCATTGTTATTATCCATGAGATTAGTAGACTGGATAAATATGATTAATTCACAATAGATTTAGTTTCTACAGATCATACAAAAATCACGAATTCTCAAAAAATAGTAGGCATATGAGATCTTTTATCCGAATACGAAATAACTATTCCTAAATTTTTCGGAAGTATTGAGGTGCGTACAAGATTTGAGGAGGTATAACAAATTTAATGAGATAAAACTCCAGATTTTTAATTAATAATTAATTTAATTCAGATTATATCATTTAAAATTAGTTATGTGAATTAATTCACGATTTAAATTAATTCATAATCCTGTGGGCTGCAACAAGAAGAGTGCGTAATAAGAATAAAACGTACTATACCGCACTGCACCCAGTTTTGCGTTCCTTTTCCCCTCTTCTCCGGTGACTGCAGTGAGACGTTAGTGTGCGGGGAGGACTACGTGATCTTATCTGTCGTATAGGATTCGGATTTTCTTATCGACGGTGATTATGCCACCACTGCATAAAAGGATAAACCAATACCACACGATATTTCCTTTTTGATTTCTCTAAACAAAATATTTATTGATTTTAGAAATCTTGGAATTTGAGGTAACCATTTGTTCCTTTTAACTTTTTTTTTTATAAATATTTGTAATGTTTATTTTATATTTTATATTTACAATTCATAATTTATTCTATTAACTTATTTAATTTAATTGGACCGTTACAACCAATTCTGGTTTTCCAATTTTTGGATCTTAAGAGGATAGAGGGGGAAACTTCGTTTTCTTCACATTATATTGCATTCGGATCATAGACCCACATTGTCGTTGGAATTCATACCCTATTTGAGTTTAGCCCATTTTATTCCAATTTATTTAAGGACAAACCATATTAAATAGCGATCAAGCTTTTAGGGCACTTGCAGTTTGATCACCAATCATTTAAAACTTTTAATATAATCATTGAACTTTTAATTTATTCTCATTACTGTCAATATCAACAACTATTATTAAGAAATACTGACATGACATGTTAAGGTAATCTTCTTCCCCTCAAATCCTAAGTTTCTTAGACAAATTAATAGTCGTCGACCTCCTTTCATTTACACCATCACCGTCCGACGTTCTTTTAAACGTCGTCGCCTCTAAACACAATCTCATTCACACTTAATAGTTTCATCATCTTCACACGATCGATGAATAATTCATTATCATCATTTCATCCAAGTCTCAAACACCATAACCACTATCCACGACCAAATCAACTCGAACCACCATCACCAATCCCATTTAATCACGATTCATAACCACAACAACCAATAACAACAAATAATAAGCAATAAAAACAATCAAATAAGTAAATAAAATAGCAGAGAAAATGAAAGCTATTCATCTTGACATTGGCAAGTTTCTAAGGAATAGAGTCGTCATTAATCAATCATAGTGGTGATAAGACTTCGTTTGGATAGAAGATTAACATGGTTTGGTTTCAAGTCGATATGATGATTAACAATCACATATAAAAAAGTTTTAACTTTTAGTTTTTGTTATACATTCGGAGAATAACCTCTGCTAGTTTTCCGCTGGTCAAGATCTTTAAACATGCTCGTTCACTTACCAAGCCTTCAAGGAGCACACATCTTTCTGGTGCAGGCCTCCAAGTCAGCTATAATACTTAGCCAAAATCATTGGCAGGTCCATGTGACATATCAAAATGAAATTCAATAATCTGACTATCATATTTTTTAGCCTACTGACCAACGAATAACGATAATAATCCTATAATTTGGCACCACTAGCTAGAAACATTATAAATATCCAACTACTAGAACTGAAAAGGGTTTGGTCATTTCGTTTTCCTTCACCCATACATTTTCATTATGACCAACTCTCTCTCACAGGAAAACACCAACCAATGACTGTTCTCTCATTGTCTGTGGTTCTCCATCCAAATCAAAAGGGATGAATTGTCAACGACCGACAAGATAAATTTGTTCACATCAACAATTTTGATTAAGATTTGGGAAGATTGGAAGGTTTGTAGACGAGTTTGAACCAATGATGGAGATCGTATAATATATGTATCTGATTATGTTATCGTTAAAGATTTAATATTTTAATTATAGATTGTTCTTTTAGTTCGAGTTTTGCTCGGTTTATAGAATTATTTTCTAAGAGTGGTTTCTTGTAAATTCGAGTTTAGATCTAAATGTTTACAACATTTAATTTTATTCGAATTTTAGTATTCTATGTAAACAAAATAAATAAGTTTTTGAACCCATTGAGCAGTTTCAGTGGTAACATAAGATGTTGTTCTCCGTAGATATTATGGATTTAGGTAGTTACATCTATAACACGTGTGTTGTCAATAACTAATTTTTTTTTGAATAGATTTACATTGTTATAATCATCCTAGACTATTTATAAAAATTTCTTTATATTATTAAATAATATTAGGTAAATATTATCTCATTATTAATTACAATTTAATGTTTAGGGTTAAGAAGGATTCAATTGTTTTTGCTTTATCTCGACCCGACTCGATGTTGATCTAAGATGGTATGATATTTTGAAGGGTAAACAACATGTCTAGTAGCCTTATTATTATTTTTGTTCCGTTTTGATTACTTACTTAATTAATTTTTAAATTGTATCTAACATTTAGTTTTAATTTAATTTTTGTCACTAACTGTTAAAAATTAACAGTGATGCGTTGCGTCGTCGTTATAAGGTAATGTCATATCATCATTGAAAAAAATAAAAATACCACGTTGGTAGTTCTATTAATTTTTTAACAATATATGATTTAAAAAAAATGAAAGTTATGATTTAACAAAAATAATTGGGTGACAAGAATGGAACAAAAGTGATAGTTGGGTACTAAACATGTAGTTTACCCTATTTTGAAAGGAGAAATTCAATAAAAATGGTAAATTACACATTTAGTACCTAAAATGTTGCTTTTATTCCATTTTGGTATCCAAATTATATTTTTTCAAAATCATACATAATGTTTAGTTTAGGTTTCAATTTGATATCCCATCGTTAAAAACTCAACAGTAATCGTGTGACGTGTCACCATAAGGTAATGCCACATCATCATTGAAAAATATAAAAGAATCCCACATCTATGGTTCTGTTAACTTTTTAACAGTGGATACCAAATTGAAACCTAAACTAAACGTTAGGTATAATTTTGAAGAAAAAAAATTTAGGTAACAAAATAGAATAAAAAAATAGCTTACCCTAAAAAGTAGCTTTAGGAAGGAAGAAGAAAAAAAGGGCATCGGTTACAGGGTTGATAAAGGAGACAAAAGCAAAAACAAGGGTGTCAGTAAAGTGCGTATAGAGTTGAAAAAATTTTAGTTGCAGATGGCCACCTTCTCTTCTAAGTTAACATCTGCACCTCAAAGACTGCAACTTTCATTTCTCCTTGTTCCCAATGGAAAATCAAGCTCCTCTGAAGAATACTGGAAAGCTGCCATTTATACAACAACCTCAACCTATGAATCAATACAAACAGGCTCAGGTCCCCATTATTATATATATATATTCTGCTATATCGTGACTGTATTCCTTTTATTTTCATTTTTGTTTATTTACAGGCAGCAGCACTGGAAATGCGTTCAATAATATTCCAAATGAAACTCCAGAGGGTATGGAATATCATGAACCTTATACATCTCATTATTAGAGTTTCATGACTCGAATTTCATTTGATACAGTCAAAAGTTGGGGTTACAACTCAATCAGTTTACCATAAGACATTGATTATAAGTTCTCCTCACTCATCCATAGTTTTTCTCATTTAGGGTTTCTCACGTAAATTCTCGACGTCTTTCTTTTGTTTTACGATCGTTTTCGCTGTCATTATCTTCGTCTAGTATAACACTAATGTTTGTTGTAATGGGATTTAGGGCATGTCAAAGGGAGAATCAAGCACCTCAGCTACCAAATCTGATGGAGAGCAGCAGATGCAACTCAACGCAAAGCGCCATTCCCATGGCCAGCTTAATTAGCTAAATTTGCTTTGATCAGTTCATAATGTGAAGCTATAGCTTTGCCTTAATATGTTACAACTTTTCACTACTATGTTGTTTGTGCTTTTGTATTCGGACATCATGTTGAGCGAATATGTTGTTTAGTGTTTGTAGTTTTTATAATGTTTCTTCTTTAACCTTCTTTATTAACGCGTTCCGTAATTTTACCATTTTAAATCTCTTAATCCTTAATAAAATAACTAAAATAACCCAAATTTTGTTATAGATTTAGTCATCATTCTATAACTTTTAAAATTTTAGTAATTTAAAAATTATTTTAATATAATTTAATGATCATTTATTTACTTTACCCTAATTTCTTTTTGTTGTTGATGAAAGTTGATGAAAATAATTAATATTTTGTCGAGTATATAAACAAATTCTTCTGTCACTGATAAGATAACGGAAATAACAAACGTATAAAAAAAATGTTTTGTTATCGTTGATAAAATAACGAAAGTAACGAATAATTCGTCGTACTTATTTTGTCAAATGTATTAAATACAAAAATTTATCAAATCGTGCTCGAAAAGAATTTTTTTTTTCGTTTATGTATGTCCGTTTTACGATCTATACTCGAAGTTATTAATCACTACCATTCATTTGAGTATATAAATACATAATTTTTGATAATGTTTTAACTGTATTGATATTGGAGATTCGAAACTTTTACTTCGGATCTCGAATATTGAATATAAATCCGAAGTTTGATTTGGATATTAATATATGTAACCATTGTTTCCGTTTTATTCGAACTTGGTATATAATATGTGAATTTTATATATGATAATCTTATATTTTTATATATGAATTTTGTTAAAAACACACACGCATAATATGTGTTAAAGACATGTATTTACATGACCACGAGCATAAGTCAGATTGAATGACAACGCACATATAAGAAACTTATACTCAACCAATCGATTAGTGCACGTTAAAAATTTAATATCTAAATAATTGAAGACATATGTTCACAATCTAAAATTTGAAAAACTCGTGGTCAACCATATTGATTTTGAGTTGTTCTAAGAAAACTGGTTAACATCAAAGGGAGATTACAGTTGATGTTGCAGTCCAATACATGGAAGAATTGTCAATTTTGACATCTCCTCTCACTGATCCAAACTAAAAGGAACAGCAAGAATTGAAACAAAAAGACTTCATGATTTTGGGGACAGTAGACCAAATTTTTAAACTTGTTCGTCTTGAGGAACTTTGCCATTTCCTTGCTTCTCAGCTCCAAGTTCAACAGTTCCATTACCTGGTGGTTGCTTCTTCATTTCTGGAGACGACAACCCTTTGTTGTCGCGGTAGATGAAGTAGAGAATCAGTTGCATAGTACCTAGTCCACATCCAAACCCATTGGGGACCTGAAAAAACAGACACAAATGGCAGCCATTCACATTTCATGCACAAAGAAATAAAGTTTGAGATCAAGAACTCGATGTATATAATGTATCTTACTGTTATGAAAGCGTCACGACCGAGTAGACCATAGATGAACCAAGAAGTACCACAGAGGAACACAAACAGTGACAAGAAAAATGGCATGAACTCAACGCTTTTTGTCTTGATCACCAGCCTCTATATACAAAAGGAATGGAATTAGAGCATATAAAGAAAAGGGTTTGTGTAAAACAAGTCAAAAAGTTGAGGGTTTTTTTTTACCATGATTGAAAGTGGTGAAGCATACATGATGATGGAGAAAATGGTGGCAGCTAGGCCACATAAGAGCTTCCTTCCATTACCATGGAGGGCAAAGAGGGAGATCAATGCCACAGCAGAGAAGACAGTGAGGACGAAAGCGAAAAGCGCCATGATTCTAGCCTTCTCCTTCTTTGGTGCATAGATGATGAAGATCAAGACATAGACGGACTCAATTACTGCACCTGTTCCATTGATTGTTGAGACCAGGATGTTGTTTTTAGACACAAAGGGAAGGCCATACCTATAAGCAATTTTGTCCAAAAAACAAATTAGAGAAGATATTAAATCACAAGACTTTTGCAATGAAAATGAATCAATGAGAAAGGGCACCATGCAGAGAGGAGACAGTTGAGCAAGGTCATCACATAGGGAACTCCAGAGAACTGCTCTGTGGACTTGCTTTTAATGATCCTCTTAAATGTAATCCTTCAGAAAATTAAACATGGTTTAACAAAATCCATTAGTGTTTTCATCAATCTTGAAACGGTAATTCAAAACCTTTTTCTTCTTTTAAATTACCCAAAATGTAAGAAGAAGAAGAATTTGAAGTGAAAAAGTGTTGGTGGTAACCATTTTGAAGAAAAATACCATAAAAAAGGAGGAAAATGTTTCCCAAACCAAAGTGAAATTCTACATTAAGAAAAAACAAATGCTTTCTCCTTTCTTTGGAGAAAGAAAACAACATATCGACTGATTCCACTCGGTTTCCAAAAACCAAAAACTGGCAAAAGTTTAGTCTATGTTTGCATGTGTTTATCGCATAGGGACAGAGAGAAAGAAAGAAAAAAACTTCTTCTTCTTCCATTGATAAAGAAGAATCTGTTTGAAGTTTTGACATTTAAAGTTTCGAGAACCAAAACCCAAATAAATAAATAAAATAATGATCTTTATGCCCCTGTAGTCGTTCTTGACAGATACGGTCGGGTCTTCATAATCTGGAGTAAAAGGATTCGAACCTTTGCATGCGGTACCAAAAACCATATAAAAATTATTTAAATAAAAGAATAGTTAATAGTTTTAAAATTAAATTCGTAATCGACCATTATATAACATTATTATTATTTAAATAAAATAATAATTTTTAAATTGAGTTAGCATTTAATTAACCCGTCAAACAAACTCAATCAAAAGTTTTAATAATAAGATAAACTCAGAACGAATGATTAAAACTGAATTAATTTATTAAGAACTAGTTCAATAGGTGTTTTTTTGATAAGTTAAACATTAATAAGTGTTGAAAAATTATATATTGGATTTAAGTTATAAAATATGTTTGATGTATTAATTAAAATTAAATATTTAAATAATTCTTCTATTTGATAAATATAATTTTTTTAGTATAATCATTGGTATCTAATTTATTAATCAGCTAATCTAAATCGAGTATTACAAATATTAATTATACCAGCGGTCCAATTAATTCAATTTGCTCCATTCACAATAATAAATTTGATTTGTAGACAACATTTAAGGAATCTAACATCACATTTTTCTAAATTAACTGACAATTAATCAATAAATATAAAATTTAAAAAATACTAAAAATAAATTATTATTTACATATCATTCAAACCTTTCATATGGTTTCACTTTCATTATTAAATATATTTTTAAAAAAGTAAATTTTTATTTATAATAAATTATATCTAATAAAACTTTAGTATGAGTGTTGTGATTTAAGGAAATGTGGTCGCATGTTCTTCCAAAAAGACAAATAAATGAGAGGAAAGTTAGGAGAGTATCATAGTTGTTTAAAGGAATCAATTAATTCACTTCATTATTTCAATAATTATGATATTGAATTTAATTATTCAGCTGCTGATAAACAATAATGGACACCAGTAATAAATAAAGACAATTTTTATTGAATATTATATATAATAAAAATATTTTATCTAGTATAATTTGTGTATACCTTTTAATTTAAAATATAATAATAATTATATATATTTGGATTAAATCTTAAAAAAATATATTAACTAGACTAATATAGGTTTTTAATTAATTTATACATATTTTTATTTAAATTATTTTTTAGATTTTTTAGGGACACTGGGTGAGCCATGGCTTAAGTAGGCTCACTCCTACATCTGCCCTTGATGGAGACATTACTATTGCATTTGGAGTGATTTTTTAAAATAATTTTTTATGATTTTTTTCGTGTTAGGATTAAATTGAGGTAATGTGTAAATCTTGATAGTTAAAATTTATAAAATTAGGATTGAATTAATATAATGTGTAAACTTTAAGGACTTAATTTATTATTTTAGCAAATTAAGTAAAGACCAAGTCATTTTCTTTTATGTTCTAACGAAAATAGACAAAAAAATATCTGATAAATTAGATGGTTATTTTGTAATTTTTTATAATCGAGTGATCAAATGAGAAAAGCACTAATAGTCAATTGAGTATTTATGTACTTTATTCAACATTATGTGTCGTCTATCTCGATCAAGGACGCCTATAACACGACATCAGAACCATGTCTGCAGGATCAGAGTAAAGCCCTTCCTTATTTGATCATAAATATTTTGATTGGTTGTCTTGTATTAGGGTTTAGAAGGTTGCATTACCCTCCAAGGAAGGACTCTTTCCAAAGTGTTCTTAATGTTTGTGGAAGAGGTCGTACTCATTTCCAAAAAAAAAGATAATAATTATAAACGCGAGATTATAAATAAGTCGATTTTCATTATCGACGTTTTATAATCTCACGTTTGTAATTATTATGTACATAATACTGAACTAGTTCATGCATGGAGTTAGGTATGCATGTATTGAATTAATGAGCTTATTATTTAGTCTTTTTTTGATGTTTTCATTTGGTCATCTGGCGTTCCCTATGAAGCGGGGCAACTGCCTGCATTAAGTTCAAATGGAACGTTTTTCTCTTCTTCTTTGATCACACCACCAATGTGCATAGAAAGTTCAAGCAACCTTATATGTTTACATTAAATTGCAGTGACTACTGCCTGTTGAATTTTTGGACTTATATATAGGTCGACGAACGAGACGTTACGCGTCGTATTTGTCTTCGGAATTAACACGACAAATGGAAGAAAAAGAAACATTTTCTGCCTAAATTCTGTTGATTATAACGTTCATGCATGTTGATTATCAAATGAAAAACTCCATTGCAGAGCAGGCAAGGTTTCTTCTTTTGATTTGAAAGTTAGGGTTGTTAAGGTATAGTTAAATCTTCAAAGATTCACAAAGACAATCGCATGCTTTTCACAAATGTAATGGTAGTTCATTCATAATCGAGACTAAAAACATCTGATACGTATTATTTAATAAACCCCATAGTGTAGGTAAAGATGATAAAAAAAATTATAAAATTAAAACTATAAAAAAATCAAATATATAAAATAAAAATTCTACAAAAATAAATTATAAAAGCTTTTAATAATTAAATTATATAATACTTAATTCTTTAAGTTAATTGACGTTTCATTAGATTTAAGCATCAAACATGTAGATTACCAAATAAATTTACTGTACTAAAGATTCATCTTTTTCTTTTATTTCGTTTTCAAATTTATTTACTCTAATTTAAAATTTAGTTAGATTGTTGATAAAATTATAATTTTTTTAATTTAAACTTAATAAATTTATTTGTTTTAATTGATAAAATAGATTTATTAACTCCATTAGTTTAATTCTTTTACTTAATTCAACTGAATTCTGTCACCTTTACATGCATGCATCCAGAATTCATGCACTTGAAAAAGGCAATTAAGAATATAAAAATGTTTTGCCACCCTTTAACCAACATGGGGAGTGAAACATACCAGCTTAAGGAAAAAGGAAATAAAAAATGAATTCTTCATCATCTTTTTTAAAGTCCCAAGAATGTTGCTCTCAACCTAGCATTGGGGCAGGCTACTACCCTACCTCCCCCTTATCCTATTACATATGGGAGTAGGGTCAACTAATTTTTTTTTTGAAAATATACTACTCGTAATAATCACTATGTAGGCACTTAATAATATATAACTGAACAAAGCAATCCCAGTGGTTAAAGGAATAATTGTTATTCCTAAAATTTGAAGTCCCGGATTCAAGTACATTGTTTAAAGGGTATTTAAACGTATATTATCAAATGATTAAGAATATTTCAAACATATACTAAATGAATAATCAAGCAAACTAAATAAAATAAGAAGCAAAATCATAAGTGAATTCTTGATTTAGAACATCAAGAAGATGTCAATCTACGACCATGTGGCCAAAAGGAAAATGAATGGAGACAAGATTGCCAACCTCTACCTGAAAACACAGCCTTTTTTGTTTTAGTATTGTCATCTCTGTTATTTCCACTTTAATCCATCACCACCGAAAGTTTCATGTTCGTTTTTGCAGATTTGAATGCATCATACAGACACATGTCACGTTCATGTGCTTTTTTTTTTTAATCTTTGGAACCAAAAATATTGTGCTGTCCTTGCCAAAACAGGTTATCTCCTTAACATCCCCGTGCATGAAAATGACAGCAGCAAAGATTGGTTCGAACACTAGACATCATTTATTAAATGGACTCAAATTAGACCCTTCTTAGAGTCCCAACATGAACAGAATTTGACAACTAAATTTGGGTAATAAGAGTACCTTTCTATGTATTTAGAGAGTTTTCAATTTTTCATATCGTTGATGGTAATATTTGAATTATGACTAAAATAAACTGTTCATTATTTTCATTTTGGATAGAGAGTTGCAGCCGATAGTCAATGATGAATTTATACACTATCAATATCGCCTGATTTTTGAATTTAAAAGAGGGAGTTAAAGAAAAAAAAAGTTTTCTCCTCTCTTAGTCTTGGTTGGGAGGTTTTATGGCGATCCTTAATGTTAAGTCTAGAATCATGATAGTTACTCGTAAGTTGGCAGAGTGAATGAATACGATCGTCTGAAAACATGTTTGACCTTGGTAGATCACGTGAGTGTGCTAATAGTTATGTCAGGAGAAGATGATTGGTCAAACGATATAAGGATTCCAAAAATTTCTTCTTATTCTAAAATCTTCGGTTGTCGAAAAAATCATTTATGAATTAAAAACGCTTAGTGTTCAACATTGACTACATAGTCCAAGAGCATGAAAGATGGGAAATGAAGTAGAGTTAGGGTTAGGTTGGTCCATTATATGACCAACATGCAATGCCCTTGTTTGTTATCTACATTTGGCGAAAATATACTTTTAGCCCCCAAACATTTATGAATTTATTTAGAGATCCCCTTAATAAATGTCATTAAACTGCTGAGAACCTATTTGAAATTCATTAAAGAGCTATTTTACCCAGACTCAGAGATATCAGATGCAAATATATTCAATATTTTTTAAGTGTTTTTTTATGTATTTAAATGATATTCGGAGAGTCGTTCTCGTATTCATATTTTACTCGGCACATTTAGAACTGTGCTGCAACTACACTTGTTTCTCTCCTCCTTTTTGTTGTACCTTTAAATTGCAGAGGAAAAATATCCATAGCTAGTAATCTACTGAAGTCATAAACCAGGGAGATCCGAAACTAGACCACACGAAAAGACTCGGCTATCCGCTTTAAATCCTCGTAATGTCTTTTCCATTGAAGACCTGCGACGAACATCGAACATTTTCGTCTTTACCTTCGATTAATTGATAATGATAACTCGGAGCACCATAGGTACGGAATGCATGCTGAACAAACTTCCAATGATTATGAATTTGAAAGAAGCATTGAGGAGTAGGATAGAAGTACATACCACTTCCGGTTACAGTGAATAGGTAAAACCGGTTACCGGCTGCAGTTGCAGTGATCAGCGCATGGGGTGGCTCCAATTCATACTGGTAATACATCCTGCCATCATGCTCTGCCGTCTTCATGCTTAGTACCTTGCCTTCTACGTTTTCACCGATCACTTCCGGTCTGAATGCATTGATCACTTTTTCTGGAGGTCCGATCTTTTGAATCGTGGCATCGTCACCGAGATCTATACAATATCACAAGACAAAACAATTTTTTTTTCTCTGTTTAAGGCATCAGCTATCTTAAATCCACCCTAGCATCTATGCACGTTATCCTAATGCAATAATCGAAAGGTTAATACGAATCAAACAACTTTTAACGATCTCGATATCTGAAGAAACAAATTTCATTGCAGATTACTTCAATGGACTAACACAGTTAAACAAAATACTTGGGGAATCTTACTGTCAGCGAATCTCAGAACAGGAGCAACAATGACGAACAAACGTCCTTGTTTCGAGCTAGCAAACCTCAAGTCGATCTCGGTACCGCCTAAATCCGCTATCGATACAGGAACCTGTTGCAGGGATATGTATACATGCATATTATATATGATGAAGCCTTAAGTAAAGAGCTTCAAATTGGGGAATGTGTAATGGAATGAAAGAGTACCTCTTCCCAACCTTGAGGAACTTTAAAGGAATAAGGGATGATAGGACTCCATCCAACACCATGCCCTCCCGACTTGTCATCGGGTCTCCGATATGTACTCCAACCTGTCTGAGCACATTGTTCACTGGTGAAGATGATGATGTAAGCTTTTGCTAGAAACAATAGTTTTCCTTTGATTTTCTTCACAAATTTAGATGCTAGGGGACTGGTGAAAAGGCAAGTAAAACTGTTAAACCAACCTTGGTCATCGGGCTCGGACAAGCCAGGTATCCTTCCTGCTAGAAGACCTTGTTTGACGACCGCCATGCCCTCGCCTGGAAATCCAAATACAGACAGAGACGATAGAGGAATCCCGGAAATCAAAAGGGATCGTCTGCTCAAAATCCCCCATGAATCCTCTTTCTCCTTGCCAACCAACCCGTTTCCTCTTGAAGTGGTAACAGTTTTGGGTTTTGAAATCCCATTTTCTGGTGAAGAATGAGGGCGTGGTTGCCGATGACATTTCCATGAAAAGCTAGAGCAACCGGAAAACAACGTGATCACCATTTTTTTTTCTAGCAAAGGATTATAGAGCTGAAGTTCAAGGAGCAAGAAGAAACTGTTAAGTATTTTTGTGGACGATGTGTCATCTCTGCGCAGTATTCTGATTCTTACCGATAAAATATGATCATTTTTAGCCTCACACGTGGAAGATCTTGAATCACTTTTCCTACACACACATTCCCTTCAAATATCCATGTCTAATATTTATTTCTGCATCCTTAATAAATTTATAAACATCTAGAAACAGAGACATAATATTCTAAAATCAGCTATATTATCATTAATTTTCATCATACTATAATGTCCAAATACAATTTCGTGTCATTTTTACAACATTGAAAATTGCACTACTTCTTTTTAAAGACAAATGCTCTATGACCTAGAAAAAATAGTAAATAATAATTTGTGGAAATCGAAGAAAAAGAGATCTCTGCCAACCAAATAGTCTGTTTCTTTTTTAAGGCAGAGGTAAAGGAGGTTTCCAGTTTGCAAATTCAACAAGATCTCTATTCACAACGGATCCATTATGCAGCCAAAATGTTTCAGCTGATTGGTGAAATTGCCTCACTTTCCTCTGAAGCTCCCACATTAGTGCTTGCATTGTAGAACATGGCTCTGAGTCCGGAGCGTAAACCCACAAGCATCTTACTTGCCTGCCGCGAGCTATTATCTGCTCTATGACCTCATCTGAATCGTAAATGCAAAGCTCGGTTGTTCAATGCTGCTAATGAGTTCAATAAGTAAAGCAACAAGGAAAGGATGGAATATCTGACCTGGTATTGAAGCTAGGTAGTCCAGAAGTTCGGGTCCTATTGATGTGGATGGCCATTTGATTGATATCTGTGTGTAGTCGATTACATTTTGAAACGGTAGTTCTACTTGATCTGATAAGATGACAGGAACACATTCCTGTTCATGAAAATATAAAAACAATAACAATTTGTGATGGTTCAGTTGGCCTCAAAAGCTTGTGTGCATGTGTTTGTGAATGACAGAGAGAGGGGGAAAGAGAGAGAGACCACAAAGAATGCCTCGTAAAAGCGGAGGGTCCAAGATGACTCTCCACGTGGTGCAAGGCAAAATTTGGCATTGCCAAGGTGCTGAAAGTATTCCAGTCTTCCCAATTTGTTAGGACCCCTGAACTGTAGCTCTGGACATTCCAACTGTTACACAGTTTTCCCACAAAATAAATGAGAAAATTCTAGTCAAACAACCAATTTAGCATGTGAAAGAAAGCATCTCGAGATACCATAATTCACATCAATCAACCAGAAATGAATCAAAAACCCACAGTAAGATTAGGCAAACATTATTCTACCAAAATAGTAGATACAGCTAAACGGGCAAAGAAGTAACAATATGAGACATATTAAAATCATATAATTCTTTATTCTAGATCAGATTCTTAATCGATTAAAAGTGATATTAGGCTATATATTGTTGTTTTGAGGTTTTATATGAAGCCACTACTAAATCATCAGTATTCGATACAATGTCATATCTAAAGCAGTAATCTGAAAATGGAAAACGTGCCTTATCTGGATATTCCCTTGCAAGCTCAATCAACTTGAGACGACCAACCTTATTTTGTGCCCGGCCTAAATAGTTTGCCAAATACCTTCTCTTTGATAGAGGCCAAGGCTGGAAAATAGTAGGCCCTGCTTTCGTCATCCCGTCATCAACATTTCCAGGAATGATGATATCTTTCCATGAATTAAAGGCACTTGCGTCTCTCTTATCAGTACGGTCTCCCTGCACAATACACAAATCAGAATTCTTTTGTTAAGAAAGCCAACATAAAACACAAGAAAACTTCAATTCTGAAGGCCTCAATTGGTAAGAAAAATTGAAATGTGAAGCTTAGAAATACTTAAATGGAGACAAAATGGCTTCAAACATTCATTTGTAAGATATTAAAACAGGATTTTTTTTTTGGGGGGGGGGGACAGAGAAGTATATAATCCTTTACTCAAAACCTCTTTCTATTCCTTCTGTAGTGTTCACAATTTGGAAAGAAAAAGAAAAGTATAAACTTCATTGTGCACAATAATATCTAATAATAGTTCTACAATACATCTATTAGTTCCACATCTCCTACAAGAGTTGGGAACAATTAAACTAGTTTTTGTCCATCATATTCATATATCTCAAATAAGTAGCAGCCTTTCATAATTTCTGATCAACAAATGGAGCTGGCAATTTCAACAAAATAGAAGTGGATATAGGCCGTTAAGGCTGGACCAAAATAATTCTTCCAACAAGAAAAGTGATTGTTTTCTCCCATGCACATAATCAGTGACGGAACCAAAGCATGAGCAGGCCTAATGACAATTTAGGTCCTTGTTAGTTTAAATATTAGACAAACTAACCCTTACGCCCCCCGAAAAAAGAGTTTAAATACTTAATAGTCCCTTGTATTTTTTAAGTCAGGTAATTTGTCCCCTCCCAACGTTTGACCCTGGTTTCGTCCCAGCACATAATTTAACACCCATTTTCAGAATAAAAGTCTTCAGCCCCAGGACTTAAGGATTTTCCATATAACTCAAGGAATTCAGGAATTCAGTCTCTCCTACTTTCCCATGTTGGGTAAAGAGTTTAGATGAAATCATCTAGCCAGTTACCATGGTTGGATTTGACAAAGCAAAACCCTGAACTGTAGCTCTGGACATTCCAACTGTACACAGTTTTCCCACAAAATAAATGAGAAAATTCTAGTCAAACAACCAATTAGCATGTGAAAGAAGCATCTCGAGATACCATAATTCACATCAATCAACCAGAAATGAATCAAAAACCACAGTAAGATTAGGCAAACATTATTCTACCAAAATAGTAGATACAGCTAAACGGGCAAAGAAGTAACAATATGAGACATATTAAAATCATATAATTCTTTATTCTAGATCAGATTCTTAATCGATTAAAAGTGATATTAGGCTATATATTGTTGTTTTGAGGTTTTATATGAAGCCACTACTAAATCATCAGTATTCGATACAATGTCATATCTAAAGCAGTAATCTGAAAATGGAAAACGTGCCTATCTGGATATTCCCTTGCAAGCTCATCAACTTGAGACGACCAACCTTATTTTGTGCCCGGCCTAAATAGTTTGCCAAATACCTTCTCTTTGATAGAGGCCAAGGCTGGAAAATAGTAGGCCCTGCTTTCGTCATCCCGTCATCAACATTTCCAGGAATGATGATATCTTTCCATGAATTAAAGGCACTTGCGTCTCTCTTATCAGTACGGTCTCCCTGCACAATACACAAATCAGAATTCTTTTGTTAAGAAAGCCAACATAAAACACAAGAAAACTTCAATTCTGAAGGCCTCAATTGGTAAGAAAAATTGAAATGTGAAGCTTAGAAATACTTAAATGGAGACAAAATGGCTTCAAACATTCATTTGTAAGATATTAAAACAGGATTTTTTTTTTTGGGGGGGGGGGAGAGAAGTATATAATCCTTTACTCAAAACCTTTCTATTCCTTCTGTAGTGTTCACAATTTGGAAAGAAAAAGAAAAGTATAAACTTCATTGTGCACAATAATATCTAATAATAGTTCTACAATACATCTATTAGTTCCACATCTCCTACAAGAGTTGGGAACAATTAAACTAGTTTTTGTCCATCATATTCATATATATCAAATAAGTAGCAGCCTTTCATAATTTCTGATCAACAAATGGAGCTGGCAATTTCAACAAAATAGAAGTGGATATAGGCCGTTAAGGCTGGACCAAAATAATTCTTCCAACAAGAAAAGTGATTGTTTTCTCCCATGCACATAATCAGTGACGGAACCAAAGCATGAGCAGGCCTAATGACAATTTAGGTCCTTGTTAGTTTAAATATTAGACAAACTAACCCTTACGCCCCCCGAAAAAAGAGTTTAAATACTTAATAGTCCCTTGTATTTTTTAAGTCAGGTAATTTGTCCCCTCCCAACGTTTGACCCTGGTTTCGTCCCAGCACATAATTTAACACCCATTTTCAGAATAAAAGTCTTCAGCCCCAGGACTTAAGGATTTTCCACTGGTAATAACTCAAGGAATTCAGGAATTCAGTCTCTCCTACTTTCCCATGTTGGGTAAAGAGTTTAGATGAAATCATCTAGCCAGTTACCATGGTTGGATTTGACAAAGCAAAAACTGGAGTGTGTATATAAATATTAAATTGTGTTCTTTATAGAAAATCTAATTTCTAAACAAACAGGGATCCCAAACCACAACAAAAATGAACTTTGATAGTTTTCTATAAGTTGGTTATAGAACCATAGAATCGCCTGTATTCTTAGCATTTTCCTCAGCTTCTTTAATTGGGGTCAGAGTGGTTATGACAATTTATGCCTCATGAAAGTAAGAGATACATATACTCAACTGATAACGGACAGGCACAAGGGGGAAAGAATCATTGCCCTATATCACAGGTCATGACCTAGCAAAGTCTAATGCATGTGCTAAACAAAAATCTTAAGATTTTTTGGACAGAAAAGACCAATACCTCAGGAGTGAGAATTATAGATCGGTTTATATAGGTTGCCCAAGATCTAAACAAGTGAGCTCCAGCACCACTGTAATATACATGTAAAAAGCAAACAACCTTGAAAACAAAGTTAATCAAATTCAAACCAAACCAAAACGGAACAAAACACTAACAGCTATTATACCTTGGGAAAACAAATATATGGTCCCGTCCTCCGGATCGCCTGAAATACGGCATCTGGCTCAAAACCTGAAACAAAGCAACAGTTCATTCGTTGCTAAAATTGAACAAAAAAAATCATATAATCTATACATGGAGCAATTAAAAATAAGCTTTTACCTTGACATATGTTTGGTTAATTTCTTTGTCATTAAGACCACCCAACATCCGAACACATTTAACATAAGCTGGTACAAAGAACAAATCAGCTTCCTCTTTCTTTCTTGTTCGAAATCGAGATTCAAGCAATAGCCTATGGATTTTGACCTGCATTTTTGTTTACTAACAAATTAAGATTTAATTTGAAAGAAATTACTCCTAAAAAGAAAAAACCGTTACCTGAGAAGCCCACTGGCCTTTAAGACAAGCATTGGTAGAAATGGATCCATCTCTTCCGTAAAAAAGGTGTTTTAAGCCGTCGATCTCGTTCTCGTCGTAGACGTAGATCTTGAGAGAGAGATAGGACCCGTACCCTCGCTCGGGCCACAAGAGGTGGCCGGCAGCGTTGGTTTTGGCGACGTGGAGGTTGTCGACGTTCGGGGACGGACGGCCGTGATCGAGGTAGCAGCTGGAGGGAGGGAAGGATTGATCGAAGAGACGAGTGAGGAAGAAAGTGGCGGTTACGAGGAAGAGAGCGGAGATCTTGTGAGCGCGAGTGCAGAATGGTGAGGCGTAGGCATGCGCTTGGAAGACTCGAGCCTGACTCATTGCTTTGTTTTCCAGAGACTACTGAGTCGAGTGGAGCATCAAATGGAAAGCTTAAAAAACCTCTTCAGCCTTCAAGATTAGATGATAGTAGCTTAGTAACCCAAACGATGTCGTTTCCTTTAATATTTACAACATAAATTAAATTACTAATATATTTTTCTTTAATAGAAAAAATTAATTTTATTAAAAATAGAAAATATCTAAATTATTATGAATGTTTACAACTATAACCTTAAAGTAAACACATTATATGTATATTTTTCTATAATTATTAACATAATGAAACTAACTACTTAATATCACAAAAGGTTCTTATGAGGAAAATGTTATAAATCTAACAAAATAAACTCGGACAAAATGTAGATATAAATTGATCTTACCATATCAACAAACGAATCACAAAAATTGATCAAGCTATTGAAAGACCACTGATAAATAGTAAATCAGAGTCGATCGACGTGAAAAAACACGAACACAAATCACAAATCCAAATCTAAATCTAACCCAAGGGTCAAAAGCATGTAAAATAATCATGAGAGCAAATAAATATAGTCTTTACAGGTCGTGGCGATGTTAAATCAAACCAATGAGAAAAAAGAAAGATGTAAGCAACAATAAAAAAACATGCCATAAAGACATAAAAAATCATGTTATAAAAAGTTGAGTTATTAAAAAATTTAAAAAATATATATTATAATAAAATAAAGAAAAAAACAATAATTACTAACAATCGACGATGATACTAACTTACAATCAACACTGAAATTAATATCATTGTCGATTATAAAGATGATGAAGAAAAGAAATTAACAGTGATCAAAGAAAAAAGAGAAAAAACCTAAAATTATTGATAGATACTATTTAATATTTTAAGCATCAAATATTTAATGCTATCAATTATATTAATGAATAGTATTTAATATTTTAAACATCCAATATTAATTACTATCAATTATATTAATAATTTATAAATATTTTAAGCATCAAATATTAATTATTATTAACTATATTAATAAATAATATTAATATTTATCACATAAATTAAATTATTTATAGGTTTAATAAAAAAATCTAAATTATATCAATTTTTTTAACTTTAGGTGCTTAAAAAAATTTCGCTCAAAGTAGGTATATAACGTTTTGACATTATTCTCTTAAGTGCCTATGTTGTAGCGACTAGGGATAGGCATGGCACCCGAACCCGATGGATTACGACCCAACCCTATGAATTATTATTATTATTATTTTAAAAAAATCATATTCGAGCTCGAGTAGAATTTAGATTTAAGATGAAAAATATCCGATCTGATCCTAAAAAAATAATATAATTATATCTTATATATTTAGAGATAATAACAATAATACTCATCTATATATCATATTTTTCAATTAAATCCCTATTTTATCAAATAAATTTAATATTTTTATAAATATATTTATTTCGAATCAAATTCGAGTTTTTTATAAATATATTTTGGGATTGTATATTAAAATAACAAATTTATAAAGTTTTAGAGTATAAAGAACTTATAAAATTTTAGACGACGAAGTGTATATTAATCAAAAAAGAAGAGAAAAAATTGGCTAGTATGCAGGTGCCGACAGTGAAGGATGGTTCATGCCGGATATTTGGGTCAACGTGCGCAATTCTGGAGACAATACTCTTGGAGTCATCCAAGACCAAGAGGTGTTTCCGGTGAGACAGTAATTGGGATGCCTAGTGAGATGGAGATAGTGGCACCAAGGAAATCGGACAAGATCAGAATCATGGGTGGCTCACTTCGCGGTGTTACCGGTAAGCTGATTGGCGTGGATGGCATTGTTAGTGTAGATGACAGTCTCCTGATGTAAAGATATTAGACTTGGTTACACTAGCAAAATTACACTAAACAACTTGTTATAGTGTAATTAAAATTAACAACGATTACTGTTTCATTTTGTATTACTTAGGCTAAATTATTATTAATTAATTATTTTTTAATAAAATCATTATATAAATATGGTAATATCTAAAAAGTAAAATTTACTTACTGTTTTTAGTAATAAGATTACATTTTATTTATATTACTTAGCATGACTTTTATGATGTAGAAATTATTTTTAAAAATAAAATGTCATTGCACGGCAAAATGAAAGAGAATAGAGAGAGAGAGAGAGAATGAAAACCCACAAAAAAGGATAAACATTGCATATTAAAAAAAAAAAGTAAAAACAGCAAAAGCATGTAGTAGCATTCATTATTCTATTTTCCTTATTCACTCTTTGCAAATAATTTACTCAATCCATTGACAAAGCTTCATCCTTTAAGCATCCATGCGAATCATACATCTCAGACCCTCACCCGCAAGCATCAACTCAAATGCCTTGTTGATCTCCGAGAATGGAACCGAGTGAGTGATGAATTTATCCAATTCAAGTTCCTGCAACATTTAACACATCTTATTATTGCTACTTCTTTACACGATTAAATGTTTACATCAAACAGGAACATAACCTCACCTTGTTCATGTATTTCTCGACGACAGCAGGAATATCGGTCCTAGGCTTGTAGTTGCCGAAGAAAGTACCCTTCAGAGTCCTCTCATTCAGCAGGTTCACCGGATGCGTTTTGAATGCATCGTCTTTGTTCGCGATTGTTCACACCTTTGCACTTGATAACCTGACCAGCAGTACTCATATTGGGCTGTTTAATTTACTCTGTATTTGTTTTCTTGTTGTTTGTGAGGAGAAAAGAAAGGTAACGATATTCTATTTATAGTGAAACTCATTTCCAGTTCACTAGATTACGCAAACCAGATCAATGGTTTTCCTCTTTGTTAGGTAACTGTGGTTTTTCAGACGAATCAGTGTCTGGTTTTGTGGTATTACTACTCATTCTTGTCGTGGTTTTGTGACAAGTGTGTAATCTTTGGACTTCTTTTATTTACACGGTTGAGTTGAAAACTCGAAACGAGTGAGTCACCATAACCATGGGCGCCTCATGGAACAAGAAGGTCAATACCACTTGTCCACTCAAACCCGGTTTTAAGTTTCACAAACGGATTCTTTGGTTCAGTCAAATCTAATATTTATGGGTTTTCCTTTTTTATTGAATAAAAACGAAGTTGTATTCCATTGATGTTTAAAATTTAGGGTAAATTATATAAATAATCACTAATATTTCAGTAAATTAAGGGTAAAGTATAGTAATGGTCACTGAACATTTCTGAAGCTTGCATTTAGGTCTCCCAACTTTTAAAACTTGTAATACAGTCCCCAAACATTTAATCCGTTTGCAATATGGTCCCGCACCTATGAAAATTAGGGTAAATCATATAAATGGTCACTGAACTTTTTAGGCACTTGAATTTAGGTCCCCCCAACTTTTAAAACTTACAAAACATTCCTCAATTTCATTATAAATCCCAATTTCAAAGTAATTCAATTCATTCTAAACCCTAATTCCAAAATAATTCAATTACATTCTAAACCCCAAATTCTAAAATACTTCAATTTAAGGGAAATAAATAGATTATCTTAAGAACGTGATAGCATTTGATTTTTTACTTTTGTGAAAAAAAATACACTCCCTCTTCGTAATATAAATTTAGTGATCTTCAATAATTAATATAAAAAATGATTAGGAAGAAATGAATTAAAAAATACAATCTCTCAATGAAAAAAATTAAGAATCAAAATCCCCAATTGATCCTTATAATTTTTATTTATTTCAATTATAATTTAATTTTTTTTAATAGTTTGATGTGATTATAAGATAGTATTTATTCAAAAAATTAATTTATTAACAATTATAAATATACCTACAAACACAATTGTTTGAATTTAAAACTTTTAAAGAAAATAACATTTTTACCTATATTAAAAAATTTAAAAATAGATCGTGCTAGAACTAAAGATACGTGAACGTGACCATGAAATAGAAAGTTTACGTATGTTACGAAAACATGGCACAAATCCCATCTCTTTTTTGATTGTTATCATCAACCTAGGGGTATTATATTAAATTATTGATTTTTTATTTATTTTTGAAGTAGTCAACTTCAGTGTTTATTTTTTTTATTGTGTTTTTTTATGATTTTATTAAATAATTTTTCTACAAAAAATATTTGATGTAATAAGTAAATAAATATTTAATTATCATGATAATATTTATATTTTAATTATAATAGAAATAATATAAAAATAAAATTATTTATACATCATTACTATAATTAACATAACTCGTATATAAATTTTGACTCTGCTATTTATGTAGTCTTAATATTTATGTGAAAGATATAAATATATTAACACGTATGATTAGAGATAAAACATACACAAATAATCAGAAATATATTTATTTTAAATAATGAATTATTATCATATATTCTTACTATTGAAAAAATTTTCATGTCTTTAAATTAATATTAAAAAATTATCATATGTTTTAAAATAAAAAGTAAATTAATTAATAATTAGTGACATTGGCGTCGTTTATAAAAAAGACAGAAATTGAAGTATTTTAGAATTTGGGTTTTAGAATGTAATTGAATTATTTTGAAATTTAGGGTTTAGAATGAAATTGAATTACTTTGGAATTTGTGGTTTAGAATGAAATTGAGAATTGTTTTGTAATTTTTAAAAGTTGGGGGACCTAAATTTAAGTGCCTGAAAAGTTTAGTGACCATTTATATAATTTACCCTAATATTCATAGGTGCGGGGACCATAGTGCAAACGAATTAAATGTTTGGGGACTGTATTGCAAGTTTTAAAAGTTGGGGGACCTAAATGCAAGTTTCGGAAATGTTCAGTGACTATTACTATACTTTACCCATAAATTAATTATTTGACCGTTAAGAACTGTTATCCTAATAACAGAAGAGTGATGCGACGCATTTGACCAACTGATTGGCACATTTGAGCGCATTGACACTCTGTGCCATCATTGGTACTCTTCCATCCTTTATTCTCTCCGTCCGGTGGGGCCATTTACACCAATGAACTCATTATCAATGGCTTCTCCGCTCACGTCACGGTTACTCAGGCAGATAAGCTCAGGGCTAAAAACAAGAGGGCTTATTGATTCTTCTTGGGTTTGATAATGTTGATTCTTTGTATTCATCTACAAAATAAACCTTTACGACAACACCCTTCATTCAAAAAATAATTTTTGTCCAGCTTAATAAATAATTTTTTCAGCTCAATAAATTTCATTATGATTAATCTATCATACTCTTGAATATAATATATATGTCGCAGTAAAAATAAATTATATCAAGCGTATTTAACAGTGTTAACATTATCATCATGATTGTTTTCGTTCAGACTATCATAAATACTAACACAAAATCATAATTACTCGTATATTAGTTGATGATTAGCACATATGCCATATGGATTTAAAATAATATGATAATAAATGCATATATGTTGTAGGCATACGGTCTCATCTAGGATATAAATTAGACGAGACAGATTGTAAACTATTCGAGATCGATTTAATCAAAGTTTAATAAATATTCATCTCTCTTTTACCTTATAAAAATAAAAATTTCAAACAACACTCAATCGTGGTATTGCCACGAACTATAATTCTCTATTAAACTAAAAATGTTAATACAATCCATTTGTTGTATCAACATAAGTGGTTTGTAAGAGAGTTCGTGGCACTTTCTTAATAATTATAGTGAATATTTTATTACATAAACTAAACTAAACATTTAAATAAAGATTCCATGTGGCGCCTAATCATTTCAAGTTTTCAACTCAGCCACGTGAATCAAAAGTCCACGACTAGACAGAAAACACTGTAATATAAATAAATTAAATTTGGATATTGATTACGAAGAAAAAATTAGTTGTAATTGAATTTAAATTATGATATCGTAAATTAAATAAAAATTATTTTATAATGAATTTTTTATATTTTATTCAATTAATTCAATAATAAATTTGAAATATCAAAAATAATATAAATATATTTTGATATCTTGTAATTTATAATATTAGTGCTTTTAGCACATTAAAAAGGGTAAATTACAACATTTAGTATATCAATTATAATTTTTATTTTGTTTTGATCATTTAATTATTTTTTTAAATTATATTTAATGTTTAGTGCGGGTTTTTTTGATAAAATGTCTTTAAAAAATCAATATTGATATATTTACGTGTCATCATAAGATAATATCACATCATCATTAAAATATTTCTTAGAAAAATGTCACGCCAAAGTTCTTGAGTTCTTTAACGATGCGTGGCCAAAATAAAATCAAAAGATAACGTTAAATATGATATTGACAAAAAATAGTAGTGACCAAAATAAAACAAAAGTAATAGTAGTTGAGTACTAAAGTGTAGTTTACTATTAAAAATGATACTTCGATTTGACCAAAACCATTCTTAAATAAAAAATAATAATCGACCAAAACCAGACACAGATTCGGCTGGAAAACAAGCAGTCATTTGACAAAATCCAAACTATGGGTGTGCTTTCGCTATAAATAAAATCCCATTGGCTTTCCTCTTGCATCATAAACAACAAACCGCAACCACAGAAGAAAAACGAGAGTGATCAGATAAAACTCAACAACTCTTTAGTTCTGTCTGTCGAAGAAAATTAAACAGCCAATATGAGTACTGCTGGTCAGGTCATCAAGTGCAAAGGTGTGAACAATCACTGTTTCTCAGATGTTCTTTGTTGGGTTCTTTTCTCTTTCTTCATTTGATCTGTTTTTGCGTGTTCTCTGTTGGTTTTGATTCTTCGGTGGGAGTTCTTCTATTTTGTTACTGGTTGATTGGTTATTTTTTCATGGCGGTTGTTTTGCTAATTCTGTGGTTGTTGTCTTGCAGCTGCGGTGGCATGGGAGTCGGGGAAGCCACTGTCAATAGAAGAAGTGGAAGTGGCGCCGCCGCAGAAGAATGAAGTCCGTATTAAGATTCTCTTCACTTCTTTATGTCACACCGATGTCTACTTCTGGGATGCTAAGGTTCCTTATTCACCCTTCATCTATGCCTATTATACATTTGCTTCACATGAATCTCTGACTCTGATCCCTCTCATTTCTCTTGTTGTAGGGGCAAAACCCCCTGTTTCCTCGCATTCTTGGTCATGAGGCTGGAGGGTATGTATTTGTTTAAAGTTTCTACTTTCTGTGTTCTTATATGTATATTTACTCTGTTCTTTGAACTTGGTGATGTTTAGGATAGTGGAGAGTGTAGGTGAGGGGGTGACTGATCTCAAAGCAGGTGACCACGTTCTCCCCATCTTCACCGGAGAATGCAAGGAATGCGCTCATTGCTTGTCGGAAGAAAGCAACATGTGTGATCTCCTCAGGATCAACACCGACAGGGGTGAAATGATTCATGATGGGAAATCCAGGTTTTCCATCAATGGCAAGCCTATCTACCACTTCCTTGGCACCTCTACTTTCAGCGAATACACCGTCGTACACGTCGGCCAGGTCGCTAAGATCAATCCAGAGGCTCCACTTGATAAAGTTTGTGTCCTAAGCTGCGGGATGTCCACAGGTTAGGGACTAAGACTTCCCTTTGTCTTCCTTTTTTGGGATATATAAACCATGTGAATGACATCAAGGAAGCTTTTGTTGTTGTTCTTGCAGGCTTTGGTGCCACTGTGAATGTTGCTAAACCCAAAAAGGGTCAATCTGTTGCGATTTTCGGACTAGGCGCTGTCGGTCTTGCTGTGAGTTATTCTTGTAGCTTTTATGTTTAGTTCTTTCCCCCCTCTTGGTATGCACTTTTAAGATAAATCTCTGTTCTGAAATTTAGGCTGCTGAAGGAGCTAGAGTTTCGGGGGCTTCGAGGATCATTGGTGTTGATTTGAACCCCAGCAGGTTCGAACAAGGTAGGATTTGTTTCACAGTCATGATTTGCACAATACATCCCAGGATTTGGTTATGTTCTTGGTTAAGCAATGTTACAAAACTGATTCCTATTACTTGTTGCAGCCAAGAAATTTGGTTGTACGGAGTTTGTGAATCCAAAAGATCATAACAAACCTGTTCAAGAGGTTGGTTCCCACATCTTTATGACCCTACATACTAGGGTCACCTAGTATAAAACCTGCATTATATAATAAACTTGTTTGAGATCCTTCTTATAGAATTGTTTTTAATAATCAGGTCATTGCTGAGATGACTGGGGGAGGAGTTGATCGCAGCGTTGAATGTACTGGGAGCATCCAGGCCATGATTTCTGCATTCGAATGCGTCCATGATGTACAGCATTTTTCTCTTCATTCATGACATCAGAATATATCATTTAACATTGTTGGTTTTTAGCTGAAATCAGTTAATTTTCAGGGCTGGGGTGTTGCGGTTCTTGTCGGTGTTCCGAACAAAGACGATGCATTCAAAACGCATCCGGTGAACCTGCTGAATGAGAGGACTCTGAAGGGTACTTTCTTTGGCAACTACAAACCTAGGACCGATATTCCTGCTGTCGTCGAGAAATACATGAACAAGGTGAGGTTATGTTCCTGTTTGATGTAAACATTTAATCGTGTAAAGAAGTAGCAGTAATAAGATGTGTTAAATGTTGCAGGAACTTGAATTGGATAAATTCATCACTCACTCGGTTCCATTCTCGGAGATCAACAAGGCATTTGAGTTGATGCTTGCGGGTGAGGGTCTGAGATGTATGATTCGCATGGATGCTTAAAGGATGAAGCTTTATCAATGGATTGAGTAAATTATTTGCAAAGAGTGATTAAGGAAAATAGAATAATGAATGCTACTACATGCTTTTGCTGTTTTTACTTGATGTTTATCCTGTTTTTTCTCACTCTTCTTTCTTGTTGATGTGTTCAACTTGTTGTCTTACTTGCAAAATAAATAAAAATAACTATTTACTTTATTGATTATTGACATTTATATATATATATATCATATAAAAGTAATTGCTCTAATCCGGGACTTGTAAAAAAAAACAATACTCTTTTATTACGAGGTCACTTGAACTACTATACATGATTTATAAAACATTGGCAAAATATTTTTTATAATTTTTATTACAATTCATGAAGTAACAGAAGAAAAATTGAACATGATCACGGCACATTTTCCTTTGGTATTTAAGTTTATTTAATTCAACATTTTTTTAAACAATATTTAAAATGAACATATACAAGACTAGGCCTTGTGTTCTAGTTGATGATGAGAACTTGAAGTTTCACCTCCTGCTTCGATATCTTTATGATGAATTTGCTCAGAAGAGTGGAGATTGGATCCGTTTCCAATTCTTTGAGTCTTTGCAATCTCTTCATCGATATGAATATCATCTTCAATCTCTAGTAAAACTGAGCTAGTTCCATGGGGACCTTCAACAATTGCCTCCTTGATTTTCATTTGTTCATCCATATGTACCGCGTCAGCCTTTTGAACCTCCTTTTTCTTGAGGAAACAAAAGAGAGTGGCCGCAAGGAATGTGAGGAGGAACACGCCGCCACATGATATAAACACGATGATTATAACCGTATGGTTATTTGGTGATGGAGGAATTGGAGTCGGCGGTGGAGGTACATGGGGAGGTGGTGGAGGCGGAGTGATTGGATGGTGGGGTGGTGGAGAGAAATAAGGGAAGTTGAAGTTAGGAGAGGCCATTGTGGAATGAGGGGATAGATACAGTATGAAGTTGATATTGTTGGTGCACAAAAAGGTAGCATTTTGGACTGTATTTGTAGTGAAACTTGTGCAGTAAAATCCAGATGAAGTTATGAATAACTTGACTCTCATTCCTTGCCTTCCCTTCAAGTTTAGGAAAGTTGGGCCAATGGGTTCTATGTTTGCATTGTAAAACACGAAAAAACTTCATAATACTCAAATAAACAAGGGTAGAACTTGCAACTTGCAAGCAAACCATTTTGTACAATGAATTCCTTGTACGGTTGCTATTTAATTGTTTACGGGCTCGTCTCTCTTTTCTTACCCAAGGTGTTCGCGAAAATATTCATTTCTGAATAGTATGGTTAAAAAAATGTATTATAACTATGTTTGATCATTGTAACATGTGCTGAAAAGTGAGGCTTTCATCACTCTTCTTCACGCAACAATGAATCCATTTCTGGAGCATAACCATCTTCTCTCGTCAATACAACCAAATCCTTCAAAACTTCTTCAATTTCATCTGCTTTAGGATGCGACTCATCTCCTGCAACAAACATATTCGTTTTCTGTCCCACGATGATCCAGCTACAACCAGGGAACTTCTGCAACCTTTTTTCACTCGTTCTCTTCCTCGTAGCATTAACTTCACTCCACTTTCCCGTTGCAGCATATATGTTAGACAGTAGCACATAGGGTGATGGATTTTTCGGTTCTAGTTCAATCAGTTTCTCCACTGTCCTCCGTCCTCTAATTTCATCTCCATGTATTCTACAACTGTCTAGTAGTGCAGCCCAAATCATAGCATCGTGTTCGAACTTCATACTGTTGATGAAATCCTCGGCTTCTTTAAGAAACCCCATCGTCCAAGAAGATCAACGATGCAGGCACAATGATCCACTCTTGGCTGAATCCCAAAATTAACCATTGTGTCAAAAATTTGACGACCTTCAGATACCTTCCCTGCATGACTACATGCAGTAAGAACACCGAGGAAAGCGACATCATCAAGCATTACATGTGTTTGAGTCATCTCAAAAAATATTCTCAATGCATCTTCTGCATAACCGTTTTTAGCAAACCAGACTATCATCGAGTTCCAGCAACTAATACCGTTCTTGCTATTCATTTCATAAAAAACTTGTGCAGAACATTTAACATCCCCACATTTAGCACACATATCGACAAGGGCACTAGTTGTTAACTCATCTGAAACATAACCAGTCTTATAAATTAGTGCGTTGATCTGTCTGCCTTCTTGCAAAGAAGACAAAGCAACAATCATAGCATTCATGGAGACCACACTCCATCGAGACATAACATAGAGGACTTTATGTGCATCCCAAATGGTTCCCGACTTGGCATACATGTCTATAGGGTCACTTCCTGCATAGAGGCTCTTATCTAAACCAGATTTAATTGCAAGACAATGGACTTGCTTCCCATGCTCAAGATTCTGAACATTTGTGCAACCACTAAGTATACTAGCCAAGGACACTTCATCAGGCACAATGCCATCTAAAATCATTCTTCGAAACATGTTAAAAGCCTCAAACTCATTCTCACCTTGCACATATCCAACAATAATTGCATTCCAAGAAACATTGTCTCTATCTTTTATGATCTCAAACTGCTGCCTTGCTTCCTTTAAAGCACCGGATTTTGAATACATATCAACCAATGCATTTGCCACAAATAAATTTGATGCGAATTTGTTCTTGATTATTAACCCATGAAATTGGCGACCTGTTTCCAGACATCCTAAGCTAGCACATGCACTCAAGGTACTGGTATAGGTGAACTCATCAGGGTGATAATCAGACCCTTTCATCTGAGAAAACATCTCAATGACTTCATCAGCACAATCATTTTGTGCACAACCTCCGAGCATTGCATTCCACAATACAACATTTTTCTCATGCAACTCATCAAATACTTTCTTTGCAGCATCAATTTCCTCACACATAGGATACATATTGATTAAAGAGCTTCCCACATAAACGTTAGAATTTAACCCTTGTTTAATTGCCTCACCATGAACCAATAAGCCTAAGTCTAATGCTGCTAAACTAGCGATGACACTCAACACACTTCCCAATGTGGAGCGTGTGGACTTAACTCCAGATCCCCTCATATTATGGAAAAATTCAATAGCCTCCACCTCATAACCTCTCTTGGCATGCCCTGAAATCATCACATTCCAGGCTACAACATTCGGATTAGGCATCTGGGAAAACAAGGCACGTGCATCATCAAGTCTACCTAAGCCGACAAATGCATTCATGGTGCTAACAAAAGCCACCTGATTATCCTCAGGCAAGCCAACCTGAACATAACACGCAACCATCGATGTCCATGAAATTGTATCAAGATCCATTGACCCAAACACCTTCCTAGCATCAGTTACATAATTACACTTGGAATAAATATCAATGAGAGCACCTTCACAGAATGGACTCGCTTCAAGGTCCATTTTAACAACAAAACAATGCACTAATCTACCAAACTCAACATCTTTCAATTTGGCACATGCAGATAAAAGAGTGGCAAATGTGAACTCATTTGGCAACACCCCACTACTCATCAAAGGTCCGATGCTCTTAAAAACTTCTTCTACCAACCCTCGTTTTGAATACATCGAAATAACCGAGTTCCAAGCGAATACATCTCTCTTTTCAAGGCTATGAAACGCTTTCTCAGCAGAAACCACATCTCCCCAAAGATCGAGAATTGCATTTCCGAACAACCCTTTTGAACAAAACCCAAGTTTCAAACCTTGTGCGTGTATCATTTTTCTTGCTTTCAAATCCGGCTCTCTCGTCTGAGACATTTCGTCGAACAGGTAACGAGTTTTGACTTCTCTGCATTGTTGTAAACACAACCTTACTAGGTGGCTGTATCTCTCGGGTGTCGAGCTTCCCGAGCGAGTTGACAGGGGAAGAATCGTTGAGAAGTAAGAGTGTTGAAGAAAAGAGCTCGGCTCGGACGTCGGTAGAGTTCTTGAGAGGAACTTTAGGCGCATCGAGTCGGGACACTTCTGGCATGGCTTGATGGAGTTAACGAGTTGGGTGAGTTAATTGGGCTGTATGAAAGCAACCATATTTTTCGCTCCGAATATGAATGATCTGACTCAGACTCTTCCAAAACCTTGAATTGAAAGTCTTGAGGATTGAGCCCACGAGACCATCCCCAAAACCAGAGCCCAAAAGGAAAAATCGTAGTGAAAACGGGAAATAGAAAGGCCAACGGAGGGTAAAACAGTAATGACACAAAAAATAAAGAAAACGCGGGATGCGATTAGGGTTTTTCTTAGAGTTTCTTCCCCTGTATAAATTGTCGAACCCAGTTGAATACCTCGTAACATCGTTCTAAGTTCAAGTCTGCAGCTTTCTTTTTCCCATTGATTTTCCTTATTAATTTCGCTTCAAATTTCATTATTTTTAAAAAGTTTTCTACTTCAGAATCTGGGCAATGATGAGAAAAATTAGAGGAAGTCATGCACCACGCTGATCCTAACCTGTGCTGATAATTCTCTCTACCCATATTTTCCTCTGAGCTTTTATTTTCCCCCAATTATAAACCTTTTGATTTTAGATAGAGTTTTTGTTTTTACGGTATTTGATTCATCTTCGTTAAACCCTTTTCTCTGCCGTGAAATAAATTTTCAATTCCAAGCATTGAAAGGAAAATTAAAAGAAAGCAAAGGAACCAGATGATGTGATCTTCTCCAAGGAGAAGATTGAACCATGATGCGGACCGTAAAGCTTTATTAGCTTCTGGGGATAATTATTGGTTTCTGATGGCTCCTCTCTTTTCAATTTAAATTTCTGGAGGGAAGTAATGATTTTTTTCAGATGAAGTTTTAGATTCGGTCTTTTGCTTCATGATCATATCAAATCTTAAAATGTTTCAAATATCTGAAATTACAGCCTCCGTTACTTATAATCTAATTTTGAATAATCCCACTTGTTCAACTTCCAAGAGATTTAAATATTTTTCGGAACCCTAATTTTACAATCATTATAGTAACATTAATCACGATTATAAATGTTATTATAATCGTGATAAATGTAATGCAACCACAACTATAATTACAACTGCAATTAAAATCGATTCCTCCAACGGAAGCTTTAATTTGATTTAACGTTTGATTAATATTCAAACTTAATAAATTTGGTCGAAATTTTAAAGAGTTAATGAATTATTTGAATTTAGTTATTTTCTAAACTAAATTATTAATAATATGTATATATTTTTATAATATAATATAAAATTTTCTTGTACTTAAGATTTAATTTCGTGTTTTAATTGAGTTTGACTTTCAATTTGAGTTAAATCTGAGAGGCTAATTTTTTTTTTTAAATTTGAGTTAAATTTTAATTTCAAACTTCCTAATTTTTAAATATGTGAATTTTTAAATTGATTTGAGATTAGTTTTAAACTTATTGCGTGGAGTTTAATGATATATGAGTTCAATTTTACTTGCTTATAGTCCTACTTAAGAGCCCTTAAAGATGATGGATTTTAGGTAGGGATGAATATTCGATCGAAATGAATCAAAAAATTTGAGGTTATTTGAGTGGATGAGTCATTTTATGACTTGAATTTAATTTAATTTTTTTCAAGTTGAGTCAAGTTTAAGAAATTCGAGTAGATTTATTTGAGGTTCTATAAAAATTTTATTATAACTATTTATAGTATTATGGTAAGGATTGATTCTAATTTTTTGAATTTCTCTAATCATATAATATATATATATTCCATATTCTTTAAAAAATATAAGGTTATTTAATATATTAAATATAATCTAAAAATATATTTAATAATATTATATTTTAAAGAAGATATTTTGATGGTAAAATATTGATGAGAATATAAAAGAGTCAATAAATTGACGAGACAAAGAATTTGTAAAAATTGCAATCAAAAGATCAAATTGAGTAAAATATAAAGTTAAGGGACTAAATAAAAAAAAGAGTATATTTTTAGTAAAAAAAAAGAATTTGAGTTACATACATATTTTATAATGGTATATGAGTATGCGATTTAAATTTGGTAAAAGTTTGACTTAAAATGAAAGATAAATTGAAAAAAATAATAAAAAATCGAGAAAAATGAAGGATGTAATAAAGGGAATTTAAATAAATTGAATATTAAAATAGTGTCAAAACCTCTTTAATACTTGTCAATTTTGAAAACAAGTTAGTTCCATATAAAACATAAAATAATCTCCAAGGATTCAAAATAAATTTATAAAAATAAATCAAATTCATTGTTCATGTCTGCTTACACCTTTGTTTAATCCAATGTTAATGTCTGCTACAGCCTCCATTATTGAAGAATCATTGAAGAATTGCAAATTAAATATTATTGAAGGCTCACTCACATGATAATAACATTTAAAAATAAATCAAATCCAATGTTAATATCTGCTTACACCTTTGTTTAATCCAATGTTAATGACTGCTACAGCCTCCATTATTGAAGAATCATTGAATAATTGCAAAATAAATATTATTACCCAACTTTTTAACACCTTCATATTCTCCCCTTACGTACACTGAATAATTCAGAAGCTGCAACAATGTCTGGCGTTGAAGGAGACAAATATCGTTCTTATTTGCATGGAGAAGGTGAGCTCAACACCACATGGAGATGGGGAGCTGCTCCAAATTACGACATTGTTAACAAGCTCTTCGAAGAAGGAAGAACTAAGGTTTGATTCTTTTTCATCAGTTAATTTTACATATTTAATATGATTACGAGTGTTGGATATAAATACATGTCTGACACGAGGACTTCAATATGTTAATGGAAGGTATGGCCTCCTGGATCACTAGAAGAAAAAGTGCAGAACCTTGTGAAGACATGGGAAATGGAGCTTTTCCACAAGGCAGCCCTCGATGATGTCAAATCAATGGACTTTAACAAATTCACGTTTAGCTTAAATGGTAAAACGAAAGAACATGAACTGAGACATGTTGTACGTTAATTTTTACAAATGCTTTACGTTAAACTGGATTATGTTTCAGGTCGGAAGGCTCTGGACATGATGGAAATAAAGAAGCTCGGAGGAGGATATAACCCACACCTGCAAACATCCCTCCCCGAAGAATACAGAATCTACGATCCTGAAAAGGAAACAACCGAATCATCTCACAGGGCTTTTCTTACTGCTTTTCCAAGAGGTTTTGCTTTAGAAGTTCTCAAGGTTTATGCTGGACCTCCTGAGATTGTCTACAAGTTTAGGCACTGGGGTTACAGTGAAGGTCCTTTCAAAGGTCATGCTCCTACAGGAGATTTGGTTGAATTTTACGGAATGGCCATCTTCCAGGTAAAGTTAATTATCCCAGAAATTTATTTGTTTTGATTTTTGGTGAATAAAACTTGACTTGAATTTTTTTGGAACAGGTGGATGAAGATATGAAAATTGGTAGAACTGAGTTCTTTTATGATAGGGGAGAATTGCTTGCTGGCCTATTGAAAGGTGCCGCCATTGATGATAGCTCTGCCATGGAAGCAGCTTCAAAGTGTCCAATCTTGAGGAAGACAGGGTAGAATTATTCCCAGTATTCTACGACTTTTACATAAAATAAATACCCTTTGGGGGTGGTTACATATGTATTTTTTGATGTCAAAATAAATTCCATCTACTTAATAGAATATAAGAAATATACAATAAAAATAAGTAAGGGTCTATCCTCAAAGGTTAAATTTCTATTTGAATTACTTAAAAAAAGTAATTTAAGCGAAAATAAAGAAAGAAAACAGATTTGAAAATAATTATGGTAAAAATCAGTCTCATGACTTGCTTTGACTCAATTCATTTCTGATCATCAAAATTAGATTTTCACTTTGTGATTCATGTCGGTTATAGTTTACAAGGCATTATCCATGTAACTTGCTTTTCACTTTGGTAACCAATCTTTGGAAATCTAGTTTTTTAATTGAACTAACTACGACAATCGTCGTTTGTGCAAAAATAATTTTAGTTTAGGAAAAGTCTGACTCGTATTATATTGTCTCTCTGAGAATTGAATCCAATCTCAATTTCTCTTAGCGGACCGTCGCAAGGGTGTTCACAGGAAGTTGGATTTGCTATTTACCGATCTTTCCTCTCAACTTTAAATTAGAACAACATCCTGATCAACGTCGACTTTTTGAAAAGAAAGTGTTTTGATTTTTAAATGATAGGTCAATTACCTATCCAAGTCTTTTAGAAAATTGAGATTGACATCTTGAAGATGTTATGTGCTTTTCAATTCTCTCATATCAAAATGAGTCATCACTTAGCCTCCCGCTTTTAAGAAAATTAAAACATGACAAAAGTCATCTTAGAGATAAACATGGAAAAAATAATCCTAAAGATAATTCCAAATGTTTTTTTTTTTCAAATTCAAACTTTAATATTTTAAAAAATAAATCTCATAACATATCTCTCCCGTCCACCTTCAAGAAGGTACTGACTAAATCTTCTAGAAAACTGTTACTGACTGGACCTTCTAAAAAACTGCTGCTGACTGAACCTTCTAGAAATTGCTACGTCGGACCGTGTCATGCCCAGAGTTGTGTCCATGTCTTCAATGGTGACCAATAATAATAAAAAAATTCAAAATGGGCACTCTTTACTGCTAATTCTGGCAAATAAGATCATGCACGAAAATAAACACAATACAATCAATTCACCAGTAATAAATCCATAAGATCGAAGAATTAACGAGCAAATATTATCGATTTAAAACACTCATCAGGTGGCCTCTTTGTCCCTTCAGTTGAAACACCATTTGCAGATTTATTGTTTTTGTTTCCATTTAAATTTGTATGTTGCTAAAGAAGCAAGTTCCATAGCCATGGAACAAAAGCTTTCTTTATGATATTTTCTTTATATGTTGTTTTTAAATGAATCCATTCAAATTTTCACATTGAATTAAGGTCAATAATATGTTCTTATGATTGATGAACTTTTCCAAAATCTCAAGCATGTTTCTTACATAGAAAGATGGACATGATATACAAAAAGAAACAGAAATAATAGCACAAACATGACATGAATATATATTCACCTTCATTCTCTATTGATTTGGTTATTGAAATTTTATTTAACAAGTATTTATATCATGTGATCAAGTGTCTTTTGCTATGGTTAATCTTGCTATGCCCATGGGAGTGAACCTTGATACGGAACAGTCCCACAGTATCTAAACAGACCTTCAATTTCCGGGCATCCATTCGGATATGGGATTGACCGGTGGAAAGGATCACGGCTTACTTTCTTCTTCTTAAGCGATCCGATACATCCATATGGATCTTGTTGAAATTGAGCCCTCACCAATGCCTCGCCTTTCAAAGCTGCTTCTTTTGAAGTCGCCGAAGCTGGTGTGCCTGTGTAAAAGAATTGCGACTCCGGAAAGCCGATCGCGGAGCGGTGCAAGTTTGCAAATCTCTCTTCCTTGAAATCATAACTTACAACCTGATCCAAAATGAAATAGGATAATGATGAGTTTTCAATCTACAATGCGAGGAACAAACAACACTTGTCGTGAACAAAAAACTAACAAAGCAACGAGGACATATTACGAAAAAACTCGATATATATATATATATATAGTTAATTTGTGAACTTATTTCTTACAACCATGGTGGCATGGATCAAGTAGGATATGCTTACAGTTATGTTTTGAGGGTATGCCCCGGTAAGCTCTCGGAACCGACAAACACTAAAGAGAAGATTTTCAAAGCTATCTCTTGCATGCTCCTCTGTTAATGCCCTCCACTTCACACTTTCTTCTTCCCCTGAAAAAACAGTTGAATAAAGAACGATGCTCGATGATTCAAAACCAAACCATTGTAGAAAAAAATTAATAGAATAAAGACGGGGAAGAAACAAACTCATGGAAATAGACCAGAGAGTGGAACTCTCACTAATAAGCTAAAATGGTAGCAAATATGGATTTAAAGGGTCATGAACTTGGAGGAACTCATGGGAACATTCAAGTATATACGAAGCCGAAAGCACAAATATTGCATACATAATCTCAGGAAATTGATAATCTCGATGTTGCATAAGAAACACAGAACAATGCAATAATCTTAACTTGTCGAGTTTATGTTACATACTTCAAAGTTCAAACCAATGGGAACGATCAAGTATAACTAAGGCAAGCAACTACGGCATATAATCAGAGAAATGGAGAATGCCGAATAAGTGAACATACCGAACCATCCTTTCGATTCAGCAACTGTCCAATAACTCTGTGACTCACTCCGAGGACCGGCATCCTTCCTAGTCTCTCCGCCACTAAACAGAAGCAAAGCCGAATTATCTCGTGCAGTGCTTTCAATTCCTTCCTTTATGTGACTCAAAAATGTTGCAGCCTGCCCTGGATTCTTCTGGTACGACTCCAAAAACCAAGAATCCTCCTTATCAACTCTTCCACATCTACTACTTGTATAAACCGAATGCCCAGCAACCATGACAAGATTCTTAAGCTTGGCATACGGATAATAATTACCGAATCCATCATCAAGTTTCCCATAATTTCTTAGCATTCTATAGTTGTGCTCATATAGAGATAAAACTATAAGGATAATGACCCCAAATGCCAAGGAAACAAAGAAAACAAGGAATGGGTGTAACTTGTAATAGTAATGAAGCCTGTTAGCCAAGGATTTAATCATTCTACCAGGGGAAAACGATGCATTTCTAGACCTTTTGGTTCTTTTGATGGTGCCTAATTCAATATCAAAGTCACCCCTTGGATATGCATCGAAGGGCTTTGGACTATTTGACCCAAATGGATAATTATTCATGCTAACACAGATACAGCTGAACAGCTTCCAGATTTATGTAAATAAAGCATGCCCAGAGAGACAATTCAACAGATTATCCAGTAACGATAATGAATTTTAATACAAAACCAAAGCATAAACTACATAAAAGGAAAAATCTTGAGTATCAAAGTTGCACCTTTGGAAACTGGAATTGAATCTTTAAGGCAGAATTTTGATTACCAAAGCAGAGGTATAAAGAGTAAACTCACAAAAACCTGGCAGAGTGGAAGAGACTTGGATCCAGAATTCCAGAGTTTGCTTATTAAAATTAAAAATGTCAGAGATGGTAAAGAGAAGATTACTAACAGGGACTGAATTCTTGGGTTTCGCCCATTTGAAGCCCAAAAGGTGATCCATTTGTTTTATAAAACTCTGCTTGTTTATCATTGGAAAAGCCCAAATATACAGTTCTATATTACAACTCTAAATATATTTATGATGTTCTTGAAGCTACTGCTCATCATTTGAATTTGGAATGACTAATTTGGTTGTTGGTGTAGTTTTCGCACACAGTAATGTTGCATATGGAAGTGTGTTCTGGCTACCATATATATTTCTACTGTTGATCTTTCACATTAGACATGTTTTCAGATTGATTACGTCTTGTTTATTAGAGTACATCTCAAGTGTCTTGTAAATGTTTGTTGAATGATTGATGAGGGGGGCCCCATCACACACTCTTAGATGAAATATCGAATAAAAAAAGGAGTTTATCCCTTTTATAATTAAGTCGATTCCTTCTGGTTCATAGTTCAGTTGCCATGATTTGCTTGGTTGTTTGTATCATGTTTTTTCCCCTTTTGGTATGAGCCGGAAACTGATGAATCTCTCACGCGTGGATTTTAATTCAGGAAAACAGACAGCAAATCTGTCTACTTTGTGATTTGTAATTTGATGTAGTTTTATATGAATCGATAAGGAATGTATAGCTAATGCTTCAATTGCTAGCCACTAGAGAATGATATGTTATAAGTGGGCCAAAGATAGCTTTTTTTCATCTCACATGACTAGGAAGAAAGCACCATTTTAAGAACATGGGAGCTTTAGGGTCTTATTATCTCTTTACTGAAAACAGATGTTGGGGAAGCTTATGGGAGGTGGTGGTCCTTTTGTATCCCCCCATAATTCTCATGTTCAATCTTGTTCATGCCAACCATGGTTTATGTCAAAGCCCTTGTCTTTTTCATCGGCTCGGCTCCTTCGATGTCCACCAGAATGAGGTTCGAAAGCTACCCTTTTCCCTATTGGTCCCCTACTTGAAAACTGCAGCTGATGAATTGATTGATTTTTCTAGCACTGTTCCACTTTTAAATTATTGTTTTGCTTTCCGTGATCTATGCCATTGATGAAAGCTTGCTTTATTGGATGGTTGAGGCGACCCTTGATGACAATTTTGGTCTTGTAAATTATACAGTAATTGAGTAATATAACTTTGAAAGATCATATATTATCTTTTCATTTGGAATATAGGCTACCAGCTTGATGGCATTTGGATATCTTCCTTTATTCTGCTCGGTCGCCTGCATATCTTAGCAGTAGTAAATGTTTCTATTTTGGGGGAAAAAGATGGAAGGAAACAGTTTGTAGGTCCGCTTATAAAGTTCCATTATTCCTCTTCTGTTCCTACAGGACAGCTGCCCCACTTGATCGAAAACAAACCATCCGATATGAGTTCAAGCTCGGCAACAGCCTCGCATCACAGAAATAAATATAACAATACTGAGTGCATTTAGGATTAACGAAGCAGCAGTTTGAGGCCTATTTTTACTACATATGATAAGAATTCTGACCTATACAAATGACAGTTAAAATCAAATAACGATTATACTGAAGCGCATCGACTAAGAAGTTGAACTGATGAGAGGTTCGGATGATCTCGAGAAACTAGAACAATGAACTGCAGCTTTGGGGTTTCTTGCTATGCCTTTACAAAGAAGATTTGTTTTATCAGAATCATCGTTCTCATGCCTGATCTCTTTCAACATTGCGGTTACATCTTTCATTGTGGGTCGTTCTTCGGGACATGGATTGACGCATAGGAGAGCGACGCCGAGCACTTGAAGCATTTCTTGGATTTGTGTGCCTGATCTTATGAGCAGCATCTGGTCTATAATTGTTGTGAAGTCTTTCCTCTTTTCACGAAGTTCAGTGTTGATCCAAGTGATAATGTGGACACAGTCTGGAATACTGTTGTCTGTTGGTTCCATGCCTGTTAAAACTTCCAGGAGAACTAGACCAAAGCTGTACACATCACTCGTCTCTGTGATCCTCATGCTGTATCCATACTCTGCAAATCATCATAATTATGTCGGAATGGAACATATAGTAATATATATACATGATTGATCGGGGAACATGTCCGTAAACATCTCAAGATCTTGAAGATTTTGAAGAAAAAACATGTTCAGAACGTAAAGGAAAATGCCAGAAAGACAATTCACAATATTAACTCACCTGGAGCAATATATCCGTAAGAACCTGCAACAATGTTGGAAGCTCTCGGGCTCTCTGAAACATCGACCAGCTTCGCCAGGCCAAAGTCTGCCAAGAAAGCTTCAAACTGTGGTCCAACCAAGATGTTGTTGGCTTTGATATCACGATGAACTATCGGTGGGATACAATCATGGTGAAGATATGATAAACCTTGAGCAGCTCCAAGTATGATCTTATATCTTGCATCCCAGTCCAAGAACAAGTTCTTCTCATGCAGCAATCCGGCCAGGCTCCCGTTACTAATGTAATCAAACAAGAGTAATCTGGTTTTTCCATTGTCACAGCATCCCAGTAGCCTCACTATATTTTTATGCCTTATGGTTCCGAGTGTCTGAACTTCTGCAGTAAACAAATCCCTCTCTGGATACTCACCATTTTTTATTGGCCATAGTTTCTTCACTGCAACTACCTGCTTTGTCGGCATCTCAACACGATAAACCACACCGGAACAACCCTTTCCAATGATGTTTGAATCGAACAGACTCGGTAATATGTCATTCATGGAGAAGTTAAGCTTTTGGAAGGGGATGAAGTGCCAGTCCAAGAAATCATCTTCATGTTTGGCTCCATGAACTCTGATAAATAAAAATACAGCAGCAGTGACTAATACAATGGTTATGGTAACACTGAAAAGCGTTCGGAGGATAAGATTTCTGGTTAATATTTTGGCATGGGGATTTCCACTTGAGCACTTGATTCGGTTAATGCAGAGATGATGATTGCCGGAAAAAGCAGTGTTGGGGAGATTATCAAATAACTTGGTGTCCGGAAGGGTACCTGAAAAGTTATTGAATGAGACATCCAAAGAAACAAGATTGTCAAGACCACCAAGGACCATGAGGCTCCCAGTTAGCTTGTTGTGAGAGAGGTCTAAGTTGGCCAGTTTTGATAGATATGAAAAGCTTTCCGGAATAGACCCGGTTAAGGCATTCCAACTAAAATTCAAGAGTATATCGAGTCCTTGCAGACGACCGATCTCTTCTGGGATATAACCAGCAATCTTATTTCTGCTTATATCCAACAATTGCAAATCCTTACAGTTCCCCAGTGACTTAGGGATCACACCTGTTATCGAGTTTCCACTGATTACCATTTTGTTTAACGATGTCAGCTTGCCTAAACTCTGAGGAATGGTGCCTGCTATGTTGTTCATCGAAAGGTCCAGGATGTTGAGATCAGCAAGGAATTCAAAAGATTCAGGAATTGTACCTTGGAGCTTATTTGCTCGCAAATCCACCATTTCTAAACAAGTGCAGTCGCCAATATCGGGAGGAATTTCTCCGGTAAACTGGTTTTCCGATAATTCAAGGAAGCTCAGACTATGCAAAAGGCCAATCCCTGATGGAATGTGACCACTAAAGTTGTTTGATCCCATCCTTAAACGGGTCAAGCTAGTGCAATTCCCCAGAGTTTGTGGGATTCCACCAGAAAGTCTGTTCGATAACAACAACAACTGGGTCAAGTTCTTCAAATTGAACAGAGAACTTGGAACTGAACCAGTAAGTGAATTGTGTGATAAGTCCAAATGTTGAAGTTTCTCACAGTTGGCTAGCTCGATCGGTATGCTTCCATGAAGCTGATTCTGCCATGCAAAGAACTGAGTAAGTTCCTTTAGTTGTCCAATGGCTGCTGGAATCTCACCAGATAATCTGTTGTTATCTAACTCTAACTGCTTTAGGCTTGAAAATTTGCCTATGAAGGAAGGTATGTTACCAGAAAGGTTGTTCCCTGACAAAAGAAGCTCCTCCAATGAAGCCAAATTGGCAAGAGATGAAGGAACCTCCCCCGTTAGATAATTCAATGAGATATCAATAATAACCAAACCAGAACAGTTCCCTAATGACTCTGGAATTCTCCCACTCAGCTGGTTCTGCCATAATAACACTGTCTTGAGATTCTTCAACGAACCAAGTTCTTCAGGAATCTCACCAGAAAGTTGGTTTCCATAAAGAAACAACTCCTCCAAAGCTGAAGAATTACCAATTTCTGGTGGGATATGACCATTAAGCTTGCTTGTATAGATCAAAAGAGTCTTGAGATTCTTCAGTTCCCCTAAACTTCTCGGAATCTGTCCCGAAATACCAGTATCCGCTAGTCCAAGAAAAGCTAGTTGTCTGCAATTCGATATTTGCATTGGGATTTCACCTGCAACACCTTTGTTCCCCCCTGCCCTGAAAATCTCCAGTGACATCAATTGTCCAAGCTCTTCAGGAAGCTTTCCAGAAAGATGATTATCAAACAGTTCGAGCAACCGAAGATTCGAACAGTTTCCGATCTCCCTCGGGACACCACCGTGAAAGATGTTTGTGTTCAACGACAACGACCTCAAACGAGACAACTTCCCGATCTCATCTGGAATATTTCCCGAGAAAGCGTTGAAACTAAGGTTCAAGGTGATCAACGATGACAAGTTCCCTATAGAAGGTGGGATTTCCCCTGTGAGGTTCCCACGTGAAAGAATAAGAGCAGTAAGATGCTGGAAAGAGACAACCTGGGAGGGAAAACTTGCATGAAGATCGATGTTCGATATACTAATTTCACTAACGAAACCTCCACCGTCACATTTGATGAAATCCCATTTGCATGGATTCTGGTGGGATGGATTCCATGAAGAGAAGAAAGCAGCAGCAGAAGAAGAAGAATTGAAGGTTGAAAGCCATGAAAGTAAAGAAAGGCCTTCATGGTTCAAGCAAGAAATGGGAGGAAGAGAGTTGAGGAACAAGAGAATAATAGCAATTACATTGCTTGACATGATGAGGATAGTGTTCCAACACTGTTCTCTCTCTCCTCTAGTTATAGATTATCCAATGTCAATGTTTCAATTCTTTTTGGAGCTTTTTTTTTTGCCCTCTTATCATGAAGATTGGAATCCTGAAATGAAATGCCCCCCACTATCTATCCATAATTACTGAAAACAATGTTACATCTTTGCTTCAACCTTAAAAATAACTCAAATTTAAAGATTTTTACGGTAAAATTTGGGTTGCAACAGTTATACATGATTCATTACTTTTGGTTTGAACATAGAATCGCAGTCGACAGTTTTAAAGAAAATGATGAATCAAAGATGATGAGTGATGCGTGAATGAGAGAGAATTTAGATCCCTTTTTCCTATCATACATGGAGACTTATATACTGACCCTAAGTAGATGTGTAAGAGTTATGATTGCTATTTGTAGGCCGGAAAAGTGAATTTACCTAATCATCATTTACCAGAGTTTGTTGGTGATGAGACTGACAACAGTTAGATCAAGGGGCTATAACGAATATGGAGGATATGAAACTCCAAAAATTTCTAAGAATTTCGGAGGCCTAAATAGATAGAGAAATTCCTCCAAAAACTCTAACTAGCGAGGAGAATTAGAGAAAGTACAACATTATTGAAAATAAGACACCCAAGTTTGGTTGTAATAAACAAGACATATATACTAACATTTCTCTTACAAGACACACATATATGTACCAAGTAGAAAAACAAATCAGCAACAAGATACAAAAAAAACAAAAACAAAATCTCAATGTACTATTTAAATTGACATGGATAGAAGAATTAAATGGGCATGCATGCTTTACCTGTATTTCTGTAATTGTTTCTTTCATTATATATACATATATATGTATGTATGCCTGTACATGAAAGATGATGGATGGTTACTTGCAATTTTCCAAACACTTTCAAACAAAGATTGCTTATCTTTTCCTTCTTCGATTTAAGTTGCATGACAACTCTTGAAGGTGTCTGAAAATGACAAAACAACACCAAAGAACAAAAGAGAGAAGCATGCTTGACACCACAATATTGTTTATTTATTTATTTCATTTTTTTGAGAACTTGTAAGGTTTCAAGATCAGTTTGATATAGAAAAAAGGGTTCTTAGCAAGAAAGCAAAAGGCACAATGATGTTGGTAGAAAGGATTAGACATTGGGGTATATGCTCTACTTCCCTTCTCTCATGCACGAACCTCCCATTCCCACCACATGCAATATTAGCCAATACCCACTACAATATGATGCCAAAATTGTCCATTTTGCGCCTTCTTATTGGCCTTTTGCCCTTATTTATATACGTATACATGTATAAAACAGATACTATTTCGGTGGTAAATGAATTGTTGTTATTCTTTGAGGTTCTATGTTTGAGTACTATGAAAGCCAGGAGTATGAACTTTCAATGTCAAATTATTAAGGATTATCTTTAAACAGATATTACTTTATATTTACCTCATATTAATTTTATTTTTTATCACTCAATAAATATAAATTTAAAATATTATATTTAAACACAAAGATATAAATATTTAACCAACGTGAAATTTACTTCTTTGTATTAATTACCTCTCTATATTCTTTTGTGTAGACAACAAATTGTCATTACTTTTTCATTGATCATTGTAAGAACTTAATATCTTAATTTTGATCATTTAGGTTTTTTTCTTTCTTTCTAGTTCATCAATTTCTTTTAAGAAATTCATTTCACCTAAAATAATGATGGCAAATGGTTGTTAAAAAAAAAGCAAGGTTGATGCTTTGGTTGGGGCTGTGTAATAATTATTACAAAATCACATACTGCTAATTATTGGTGTGTTATTACTCATTATCATTGAGTAATAATGTCAATGATTTATATAAAGATTTTATATACGAAATTAATTGTACCCAAAACCGTAACAGATATATGTGTGGGTAAATTGTAAAATACTAACGTATTTATTAAATAATTGAAATTAAACACAGATACTTTTATTTATTAAATAATAATTGTAGCTAAATAGAATAATTTTAATTTTAAAATATATTATCTCCCCTTATTTTGTCGAATATGTAATTCTAGCATTGGGGAATAATTGCGTAACGAAACTACGAAAGGGAACAATTCTAATCACTTCTTCGACGAATATAAATATGTAAAAAGAGAAAAATCATTAGGTTGCGGCAAAAGGGCATATGAATGATGCAATTGCTTACCTTTATTCTTTATGCTTAAATTCGGACATTAATTATTCCTTGTTCTAGAATCATTCTGAATCAAGTAATGTTTCACTTTGGTGATTGGATTCATTTTTGTTGGTTAATTTTTAGGTAATATCACGTGATCGTTGAAAAATAAAATAAAAATTCACGTCAGTAATTCTGTTAAATTTTTAGCAATGAGTGACCGAAATGAAACTAAAACGTAACGTTAGGTATGATTGAAAAAAATAATTGAATGATCAAAATGAAACAAAAATGATAGTCATGATACCAAATATGTATTTTACCCTAATTTTTTTATTTTTTTTTTCACTTTTGATCATAAATATTTTTTTCTTAAGATCATTTTCTATTAGTTGTTTGTAAATTTGTGCATATTAGAGTTTTCACGTAATTAGGCTAAGTTTGTTATATGACCAAAAATATGTCGGAGGTGTTTGACAAACAATTGATAACTGATAGTTGGTAGTTGATTCTAGTAGCTAGTTTGATTAACTGATTTGATTAGCTGATTTGAGAAATTGATTTGATTAACTGTTAAATTTAGCTGATAGTTGATACGGGTAAAATGACAAAAGGGTGTGATATATTTAGTTGTTAAGTACATATATGTTTTATAATACTGTAGTCTTTATTGGTGCAAAATTATTCGAATAAAATACTTTTGACAATGAATTAAAAATTCCTTAAAAAATTAGTGAATATTTTTGAAAATTTTGAATATATTTTTTAAATTTATTTACAAATATTAACCTTGTGAGATTCATACATACTATTAACATTGTATAAAATATCAACACTACATTTATTTTTTACTTTCATGTTTTACTATATTTTCTTAATTAAAATATATTCGAGAACCTACAATTAGAAAATAGAATAATAAAAATAAAATTTCACTAATTCATTATTAGACGTTGAATAAAATTCATTTTATACAAGTTCATTGAAAATAAATTTAGACTGCATAAATATTGAAGAAATAGATACATATCTAAACAAATAGGAATATTTAAGAAATATGACAGCGATATAATTATGGAAATAATTGGTATGTACAACACTAGATAAAGTAATAATTCAAGTAAATTATTTTCTATTAAGAAAATTAATGTTATGTTAAATGATCTTAATTACTTACTGTAACATCAACAAATATTCTTGACCATTAAAACTCATAGACTTCACAAGTATATTAATAGCAAGTATACACCTACACTTCAACATCTAATTAAATCTACACTGGACCTAACAATAATTCAAATAAAGTATTTTTCACTAAAAAGATTAATGTTGAGTTATATAATCATAATTACTAACCATGACATCAATGTCTTTTTGACCATTAAGACTCATTGACTTCAGAGATATACTACCGATAAATTTATCGTAATTTTTTTTTTACCGACTTTGAGATTAATTCCGGTACTGATCGTCGACCGTCGGCGTTTATCTTTATTATCTCATATCTCGCTTTGGTTTGTTCTTTTATTCGATTTTTATTTTAGTCTTTAATAAAAAAACCTCTTTTATTTGACTTCTTACTTTTCACATATTTTGCACATGTTCGTATTTCTTTTTGACATATTTAACTCTGTTTTTGTGGTACTATTTCTTTGTCTTATGGCACATTGTTCATCTACTTCTACGGTAGATATGCGATGGTATAGAGATTCTCACACCGCTCGTATCCAATTTACGATTGTCGGTGGCTTTTCAATGATTAGATTCTTTTTTGTGATTGCTTGTCGATGTATTCAGATATATTTTGTGAAGCAACCTATAAGTTTACTTTTAGTTGAACTTAGTAACATAATATAACAATCGGATCTGATTCATTAGATGATTAATTTAGATCGGACATTACATAAATCTATAGTGAGATAATTATTATAATCAAATTTGTTTTATTCACGGTTTCAAAATTCAGACTTTAAACATTGTTTAAGAGACATATCACCTCTTCTCATTAGACCAATTGATAATTAATTGAATCGATTCCTTATGATCGATCATTTTAACGTTTGTAAACACTACTAATATAATATCGATGTTATGTAAATTTAAGATAAAAGATTTATTTATTAGCTGAATTAAAGTAGATTAATGAATAAATTAGTAGAAGCAGCAAGTTGTTCAGTGGGAAAACAGTTGAGACCAAAATCTTGAGATGGTCCCATGAGGAAGACAAGGTGGGGGGGGGATATTTCTAGAAAGGCATTAAAAAACAAACAAATGGAAAGGAAAATAATTAAATTGATTTTCAATGAAATAAAATTTAATGGAATAAGCTAGAGAAAAGGTGGGGGCAAGTGATGCCCAACAAGTGGCTGATTTTATTTTTATTTTCTCGATATTTTCACTTGCTTTTGTACAAATTATTTTGTGCTAATAGTAAAAAAATATTTTCTTTCAAGTTTTATATAATTATATATACAATTTATATGGTACGTCGTTATCAATAGATTAAAAAAAATCAAAACAGTTTGACTCGCTGCAGTACACGAGATCAGAAAACACATGCAGAACTTATTATAATGATCTGTTGCAGCGAGAAATCGATCCGATCAAGGTGCATGGATGTTCCCTACCCCAAAACTTGGACTTGATGGTTAAAGAGTGTGTTGTTTGCTTTTGAGGTCTTGGGTTCGAGCAACTGCGTCTGCATGGTGTGTATTGTCGATGGTTAAAAAAGATTCTGAACAGATATTACCTTGTAATCACTACAAACTATTCAAAAATAATGACAATAATTCACTTGAGATTTTTATTTAATAGATATATTTGGCAATAAGTAATGATAATATTAATAAAGGATTAACATGAACTAAATGAATTTATAAAGGATTAGAACTGATTAAAGTGAAAAGAAAGCTTAAAGGACTAATTTATAAAAGATGCAGAAGTAGACCCAATGGACATGTTTGTATATGAAAGTGCAATGTTGATAGTATTTGAGCACAATAACATATTAATCTTTATTATAGAAAGTGAATGAAATGTAATGTATGTTATACAAATAGAAAACAAAATGTTGGTATTGATAGATGTCACTATTACAATATATGTACTAAATATTACGATAAAATAATATAATTTTAATGATATGTTTCAATAAGTGGATTTGAATAAAAATACATTCAAATATGAATCTGAAAAGACATATTGATTTTAGAAGTCGTATTTACATTTCAAGAGAGATATATGTAATCTTCTTTGTACGTATTTGAGGTATTTGTAACCATTTTAATATGTATACTTATGTTATTGATGTAAAAGTACAGATCGTGAAAGTATGCTATAGTATAATATGTGTATAGATAAGTTGAAAATAAGTTTGCATGAGAAAATGTTTGATGATTGATAATGCAAGTTTGAAAACTTTAAGGATTTTTTAAAAATATATTTTTTTAAATCTAAGAGGATTACAAAGTAGTATATATTCTAAAGATTATTACCCTTACAGTCTCTGGTGTTCGAACCTGAGACTTTTAGAGATAATGACTATATCGATACCTTATTACAAAGTATCAATATTAACATTTTTTTATATCTCAAACTTTATTTTGATATTGATACCCACATAAAAATATCAATATCATTTCTCATTTATTAATGAAACAATTCGATGGATTCTAAAATAATCATATGTTAACATATACTCGACAACATCATATGATGGATCAACATCATAAAAGTAAATATATTCCAACTCCAAAGATTTTAATTGATTGAGGTGGACTGACCCCAACCCTAACAATCGACCAACATTAATCCCCCCACGACGTGTCTTTTTCATCCCAAGATCCACATTAGTCTCCTACGCTACTTCCATGTGTTGTTCTTACAACTTCACATGCATGTGATGTAGGGTTATTTTAATATTATTTTTAAAAAATGTTTTTAAATATGTAAAAATTAATTTTAAAAAGATAAATATTTATTTTATATGTGATAAGAAAAAAAAAGAAATAATAAAAAATTAAAATTATATTTGGTAAAAAAATATCTACTAATCTTTTTTTTTTAAATTATATATTTTTATGTTGTTTATGATTTCAAAAATGATTTTGGTAAAAATAAAACACTTCTCAAATTTATATTGAACGGGCAGAATACAAAATGTTAGAATTGAAACATAATTGATATAAAACTAAAATTTAAGATTTAATCATGTTAAATTATTAAAAATAAAATATAAGTAATTTTTCAAGGAGATAAATTACTCTTGTCATAAATATTCTTAACAGAATGAGAGTAATACTAATTAATTTATTTTTTTGGAGACATTATATCTTCGTATAAATTGAATATTAAATCAGTTTATAAGTATTATAGTTTTATCTTTCATTAAATTATAAATATAATTTATGATATTTATAATTTTATTTTCATAATACTTTAATATTTATGACAAATATAACATATAACATATAACGTCATATATTGTATACACATGTTTATAATTACGGATTTTAATCTAAGAAGATGTTATAGATTTCAAATGTGTTTAAGAAAAATACATTATTCATATATTTCTTCAAATAATATAATTTCAATAACCTTAAGCTAGATCATGTTGTGAATTCAGTAGATTAAGGAATACAAAAAAGAATACAGCATGAATTACTATAAAAGAAATTGGAAAAGTTCCTTCAACTTCAAGGTTTTGAATGAACTCCAAACCCTGAAAGATCAAAGGAACCCCACTCTTCATTCAATAAATTTGCAGAAACCTTCAGTTGATCATCCACTGGAAAGGATTCAAACTGTTGCATTTGCACTATTGGTTGCCATTCAAAGTCTGGCGTTGTTGTTGCAGCAACATCATGGTCGGCCCACAAACCATCCAGCAACGCCATTTGATCATCAGCTGCTAACAAATCTTGTAACCCGAACGCCTCGATCTCATCGGTTTCCCGCGTTTCTTGAAAGATACAAGACTCTGGAATTGAATGAACAACTGGTTTCTGGCACCGCATTGATGAATCATTAGGCTGATAAGGCTGATCAAAGCTGGCGTTATGGTTCAAGAACTTGGCGAAAACAATGGCTAGATCGATATCCGGTTGATCCCCATCAGAAGAACTACTTGAATTCTTACCGTAATTCATCGAAATTCGACCTTGTTTCTCCAGCCTTTCCCTGCTAGACTTGCCCCGTCGACTCTTCCGACAGCCGCCTCCGACCGGCACGTTCCGAAGGGAACCACCTTTAGTCCAATACCTTCGGCAACCTTTGCAGAAGTACCTAGGCTGAGACAAACTATAATTGTTGTAATAACAGAACTTGGTGTTGGGAGAAGTGCAACGTGGACAATTGGGAGCGATTTCAACATTGGATTTCCACTTTCTCTCTATAGAAAACACTGGAACAGTAGGATCACACTGCAACATCTGCTGGTCACTAAACATGAACATTTTTTGAAGAATAATTGCTTTGTAAATCTATAGATTGTGAGAGGGGAAGTTTATAAGAACTGTAAGCTGTATATATATGTGTGTGTGCATGTATATATGACGTTGATGGTGCAAAAACGGGGGCGGTTGCCGAGCCGTCGGGAGTTGGAAATGCACGTAGGTGAGGTTATGTCTAGTTTTTAGTGCTGCGTATGATCGATTGTGATGGGTTTGAGCGTGTGTTTCGTTGGTTGATTTACTAACCTGGATGGATCGTATGATCTCTTCATACTTTTATATAATTTTTTAAATAAAGCAACTAGAAATCACAATTTTTAATTTTAAAAATAAGACTAACATATTTGTATCCAAATCTCCTTACTAAAGATTTCTTTACAGCCTCAAATCTTATAGATTCATGCATACTTAAGTGCATAATTATAATTTGATAGATCGAAGGATATAAATAGTTGGACATTATACTAAGTATTTACTTCAATTTATAATCTTAAAAAATCTACAATAATTAATACCCATGCCAATATCAGTTAACTATTATTAGATTATGATATAACTTTCTTGAGGGTAATATTTAAGTTGCAGTAGATATAGACAGTTTTTTTTTTATTTAGACGAAGAGTCGTATTTGATGTTCTATTGTGGAATTAAAGGTGATTTAGGTCGTCTGGTTTTTCATAAGTATAATTAGAAGAAGAAACCCCCCTTTTTTATCTTGGCTTAAGGGTTTTATAGTGACATTTGATGTCAATGTCAGACTTGAGATCACGATGACTACTCATATGCTGGTCAATCGAATGAATATGGTCGTCTAACGATAGATTTGATCTTGATAGGTCACGTAGTATGTTGATAGTTATGTCAATAGTCATGTCGAGAGAAAATGATTGGTCGGAGAGTATGATAACTTGAAGTTTGTGGTCGGCAAAGAAGGACCCTTCGGAGGCCTCCTCTTGCTCCGAGGACGTCAATTTTCAGTGGAATTATTTTTGGAGGTATAACAAATTGTCTCATCTTGATCAAGGAAATATCATAAAATGAATTGTTTTCCAAATGATTGGAGGCTTAGATATGTGGCACATTGTGTTTGATGGAAATAATGCATTACATCAGCTGCAAAGTGCTAACAGTTCACACCTTCTAATTTGACAAAGAGTTGTAGCGGTTCACCCAATTTTTATATTGGGTGGAGATTTTCAGCGCACATATGGAAGATTCTCAATGCTTTAGTAAAATATTGTTGGAGATAGTGGCATCTTCGATGCTTTTATAAATTCTCCCAAGTCCTCATTTTAGACATTTCATTATCTTAATTATTGTAAGCAATTTTAAATTAGACGGTGTTAATTCTATGCCTATATATGTATCCTATAGAGGATTCTCGACGCTTTGAATGTCATCTCAACATTTTGTGATGGTCAATGATAGGTTCTTTTAACCTTAACGAAGGCATCTATCTTGACTCTATTAGGCTGGTGAAAAGGTGGTTGTATAATGTATGTAATTAAAGTGCCCGTTGAGAGATACCTCACCTTCGGCCATAAATAGGTAACTCGACACGCTTAGAGAAGTCTAGTCTGACAGGCAGAGGCATTTTTACCACGGTGGGAGCAATTGAGAGCTTTTTGTCCCCCCTAGTTAAGGCAAAGGCATCTCAACACTCATAATAGCAATGAAAAAATTCATATTGTCAAGCGGATGCATCTCAGCACTCTTCATAGGATCATTTGAGTTACGAAGGTTAGAGTGTGAGATAACTCATCCTCGGCATAATTTCATGAGCTATGCAGAGGCACCTCAACACTTTCGGGTGGAGGCATATCGACGTCCTATGAATCAACAATGGAGTAATCCCTATTACAAAGACAAATGATTCTCATCTTTTTCAATCAAAACTAGGAAGAGTCATTTTAGTTCTAGAGGAATAGAGGCATCTTAACGCCCTCTGCTAGTTAGATGAAGTAACACAGCCCCCAATGGTGTTGTAGGTGGAACGGAGGTATCTTCAAGCATTCAGAACTCTACAAGTTGAGCTAAGACATCTTCACCTTGGTAGAAGCAATGAAATGGCATTCCTCTCGCTTGGTCAAAGGTATCTCAACACTTGTTAAAGCACAATAGAGAAACTCCTACTGCTAGAGCGGAAGTAACCCAAAGCCCTGGGTAAATATATAACCCGTAAGCTTGAGATTGAGACAACTCTACTCCCGACAGAGGCATCTCAATAATTTCAGAGTAAAGGCATCTTGATGTTATTAACGGACAACGAAATCGTTTTAACTCATCTGACCGATTAATGAAGAGATTAAAGAAGTCCTTTCAACCAAAGTTTAGCGGAGGCAACTCGACACTCTTAGCCAAAATGCAGACATCTCAACCCCGTGACAACACAACGGAGACATCTCAACACTATGGAAACATAGTGTAGGATATACAACACATCGGGGGAAATATCTTTAGAAAGTTCCAAAACTTAAACGGTGAGAGAAGAATTTTAGTCTTTTTATGTACTAGAAATTTTTAAGCACTACGTAGTATGTTAAAAGAAAGTTAATTTCTCACTAGCTTTTGTGAGAAGTAGCTAAGTTATATGTACGTAGTCAGAGGATGATGTTGTAGGAGTTCTTCCTGACATCATGGGCTCGACGCTCCTTTCTAAGATGAGATTATTTGTGTAGCTCAGGAGGTTCCCTCCTTATTAAAGCTACATATGAAGTTGTGATAGTATCAAAATGTTGATGCTCACTGGTAGCAAGGTCTGCTACTTCTTGGTTGATAAACTTATGAGGTTCATCTACCTTCTATTTGATATTATCGATGTTGTATTGGATGAACCAGAAGCGAATCTAAACAATAATATATGATAGATTGCAAACACTAGTGGGATGAGTGATTCGTGTTGGAAAGATTTTCTGAATTTGGCCATACTATTGCAACCATAGTCAGGTCATTTCGGAGGCCTAAGATTGTGCATGCAAGTTATACAGCTTGATCTGCAGTTGCGTAACCTGGTAAATTGTGCGCATTTAGGGAGATTTTTGGAAGAGAATATGGGTGATGTTGGTTATTGTTTTCTTGAGGGTGCATCTCGGTTGATTCTTTTCCATCATGAAGTCTTCCCTACTTACTACACCAATTGTTGATGGTAGCATTTAGATGCATGCAAGTTATACAGCTTGATCTGCAGTTGCGTAACCTGGTAAATTGTGCGCATTTAGGGAGATTTTTGGAAGAGAATATGGGTGATGTTGGTTATTGTTTTCTTGAGGGTGCATCTCGGTTGATTCTTTTCCATCATGAAGTCTTCCCTACTTACTACACCAATTGTTGATGGTAGCATTTAGATTGTAGTGACTATAGACGATTCATCCCTTTTGATTTGAGCGCAGAGCCACGACCAATGTTTTATGGTGGAATTACAAGCGATTTAAGTCGTTTGGTTTTTCGTATGTATAAGTAGAAGACGATGATTATGGAAAAGAAGCTTATTTTTTTTATCATGGTTTAGGAATTTTATAGTAACATTTAGTATTAATGTCAGACTTAAATTATGATGATTATTCATAAGTTGACTAGCTGAATAAATATGATTGTTTGACGATGAATTTGATCTTTACATATTTTGTAGGACTATTAATAATTATATCAAGAATCATGTTTGAGAGAAAATAAGTAATCATAAAGTATGACAACCCGAAATCTATAGTTGAAAAACCTTTTGAGATTTCTTGCCCCGGAAACTTCAATTTTTAACGGAGTTATTTATGGATGAGGTATAACAAACTTAGAATGTATTGGATGAAATTATTTTTATTGGAATATTTTAACTCTAAAGTCTGACCGTCCACATGGGTAGCATAAATAGCAATTTATTAACAAGAAAAATAAGGTAGAAATGTGGGCATGCATCAACCGATTTATTTGAAGTACGAGCTCAAATGCAGTCTACTTTACGCTGAAAATCCTTATTAATAACCTCTCGATTTCATGTTTGTACGTGCATCCTTGGATACGTGCCCTCCTTTCCAACCATTCACTTCCACTCAAAAGTACCTATAAAAATTTGATTAAATTATACTATTTTTAAGTGTTTAAAAATATAAAAAAATATAAATACGATGTAGATCAAAAAAATTTAACGATTATTACGGTAAAAAATTTAGAATAATAATATTTGCAACGATAGACATCTTCATTGATCGAAAAAATTATACACATAAAAAATATAATTTAATCATTTTTATATTAAGTCTTTATTTAATGATTGCGTAAAATATAAGAATTTAAATTTGTTGTATGATATTTTTATATGGTGTTTAATGTCATTGAATTTTTTATTATTAATTTTCTTCAGTTAATTCAAAGTTTTCTTGGTCAACGAATCCTAACCATGAAAAATAAAAGAACATTTGGATCGCTCTGAACAGTCACATAAATATAAACACCGACTTCAATATAAATCTATATGAGAATAAAGTACACAAACGGTAAGTTTATGTGATTTATTTATAATCAATTTATGTTTATATTATTTAAGATACGTTAAGTTTTGCATTGCATCAGTAGTTTATTTAAGGGTAAAATACATAAATGGTCCCATGACTATAGGACGATGTTTTGTTGGTCGCTTGATTATTCATATGTTTCAAACTCGTCATTTTTCATTAAAAATTGACGGTCTTTTAAGTTGTAGGTTAACTTGTTGAATGAGATATGATAAAATCTTATCCAATAATCGTTTAAGGTGTATTTTGTTGATCGAATCTCCGTTTACATTATGTCGTTGAGACAATGCTTGAAACTCTATGTCGTCGAGCCAATGCTTAAAAATAACAACCATGTTTGATCATATCTTAGTTAGTACGTTAACGTCCAGCTCAAATGACCGTCGAATTTTTAAAAGAGAATGACGAGTTTGGAATATATGAATGGTCGAGTGATTATTTTGTAACTTTTAATAGCATGAAGCGAAACGATGTCTTATAGTCGGAGGACCATTTTATAACTTTTAATAGTTGAAATACTTAATAAAAATAATACCCTATAATCAGAGTATCAATTGTGTACTTTATCATTTATTTAATTAGTGTGTCGACTCATCAATTTCGTTGTATGTTTTCATTATGGGTCCGATCCTTGAGATAATTTTATTGTAATTAGTACTTGGCAGTAATAGTGTTCCATGATAAGGAAAGTAAGGGTCAAATGGGCAATAAAACAATTGTGAATCCGTTTTACAACACAAACAAAAGGCAACACTCTTCCCACTCATGGAGCAATAGGAAAAAGATTGATGAGAAAGCCTTGAAGCGAACTACTGGGTCAAGTTTAGGGATACCCAAAGAGGACAATATCATACTAGTAGTGGTGGCAATGCTCAGGCTCGAGCCCATGTTCGTTATATTAGGGTATTTTTAGTAGTATAAGGTGATTAAAATATAAAATTTATTCATAATCTTTCTCAGCCATTGACAACTACATACATCCTGCAAACATAGTTGCTCAAACCCGTAACTATATTAGGGTTGTGAATGCTAGTTATACATCATATTTTAAAAGTGAATACATTAAGCCTTGAATTCTTAGAAGCTATATATATATATATATATTAAGCATGAATATGCTGTGACTCGAGTATTACGTGTATTCCATGTTGTGGTCGAAGGGAGATAAGGAGAACTGGTCTGTGGACATAGGCAGGGGAGAGAGTCATGGTGTAGCGTTGTAGAATCATGGATAGAGCGATCTTGGCTTCCGTGGTTGCAAATGCCATACCGACACAAGATCGAGGTCCCAACCCAAACGGAAAATATGCAGCCGCGTTATAATTTGTCGCTTTGGCGACTCCATTCGCGAATCTCTCCAGTTTAAAAAGATGCACATCTGCTCCCCCACAGTTGAGGGTCATGGTGAAGCGCAATATTTAGAACCGATACATTTATATTAGCAGGTAAGACTAGCTTTCCCAACTGAACTTCTTTTTCGACTTCTCTCGGCAGACCGTTCGACGGACCGTACAGTCTTAGTGTTTCGTTAATGATCATGGTCATCTGTTTGCAGAACCGAAACATGTTAAATTACATCACAGAATATCCTTTGTATAGACTAATTTTAAATGGTTGGATAGTGTACTTAGAGTTTTGAGTTTGGGAATGCCTTCAGGATGTGGATTTTGGTCACCAAATATCTCAATAACCTCTCTTCTTGCTTTCTCTTGCCAATCTCTATGGATTGATAATAGCAAGACTGTCCATCCAAGCAAAGAATTAACAGTGTCTTGTCCGGCAAGGTAGAATGTTTTGCACTCATCTACCAGTTCCTGCAATAGAAGTCTTTTTCCCTCGTCTGAATCATGATAAGCCTTTACAAGTAATCCCAGGAAATCGTCTCCGAAGCTGTCAGACTTCTCCGATCACGACCTTGTCTTCTCTTTTCTTAACAATCTCCATCACACAAGCTTGTATTCCTTTCTCAAGTTCTTCTGCCTCTTTCAAATCAGTAGATTTCATAACTTGCTGTACAAGCAAACCAAGGTCAGCTATGGACAAGGAGAAAACTAGATCAATCCGGATCGAAAGTCTAAAATTTGCATCGATTAAGCATAGATGCAACATACCTGATGAAAGGAATCCTGGTCGCGAAAATATTTCGGATCACAATTATCGTCGACTTGTTCAACATGTTAAACATCTTCTCCCCTTCCAAGTAACTGCTACCAAAAGCTGTTCTTGATATCACTTCTGAAGTCAATAATCTAAATTCTTGGTACACTTCGATCTCTTTACCTTCTTAGCCTTTCCACCTTGCTAGCATTGTCAACGCTGGTAATCATTGCCGGAGTCATGTTCTGCTCAAACAAAACATGAAGATTAGTCCTTGAGTCTCGAGCTACATTGCTCGAACTCTTCATTTTTCGCATATGGATATGGGGATATGATTCGTTACCTTTAAGCTTTCGCCATGAAAAACTTGATTCGCAAGCTTCCGTTGCTTCACCCATTTTTCGCCCTCTACCGCCACAAGCCCGTTCCCCAGTAGCTTGCTGCCCAAGTCTGTAGGCTTCCTTTTCACAAAAACTTTTCCACTATTTTTCAGCACCTCTTTGACTAGTTCAGGTTCTGAGATAACCAGTTCAGCTTGTGAGATAACCAGTTCAGCTTGTGAGATAACCAGTTCAGCTTGAGCACCGTTCCAATAAAGATAATTTTTCCCTAATCACACAAAAAAAATCAAAAAGTCAATCTTTATATATAAATTTCGAGTCGGGTTTATGAAATCACAACCGAAAATAAAAAATGCATGTATCCATGATCTTACCATACGTCTTGAGCCATGAGTAGATATGTGGCTGCAGCCTGGGAAATAAATCATCAGTCAAGCCCATATGTTTGCTTGAAGCTTCCTTCTTCATCTGGGTAACTTGTTTGCTGTTTCCATGGATGAATCTGGAAGGAGGTCCTTTGATTCCCTGTGAATTATCATATGCTGTATACGGAGAGGTTTCCATAAGTAATCATAAAGGAACTTTATTAAACTTATCAGGAAGAAACAACACGGGACAACAATTACAAACTTCATCAAACCACTCATTTTCTTTATCTTAATTCTGATCAGATTAGGGATTTAAATAGCAGTCCGCTATTGAGATAGAGGTAGCGGGTGCCGTTCGTAACCGTTATTATACAACCGTGATATCCACAATTACAACAATAACATCCGTTGTGTATGAAATCACGATAAACACAATGCAACTGATCACAACTACTACTTAAATCCCTGTTTCAAATATTTCTTTAGTATTTTAACGTATGAATTCTGATTTATATATATATATATATATGATAATTTTACTAAAATAATATCTTTCCAGACTTTTTTATGGTACTATTTTAGTAACTAATATTGTTTGTGTGTTATTTCAGTAATAAACGATTAGAAAAAGTATTATTTTAATATAATTTTCAATAATTTTCTTTATTAAGCCCTAATATTCTCGGTAAACGAATCCTAACCAATGAAAGTTAGTTTCAAAGTTCTAATATAATATGGTTGAAAATCCATTCGATTTACACTAATAAAAATCCTAACCAATTGATCTTTTATTTGTATTTTTCTTTATTTAAAACAATCCTAACCAGTTTGGTTTTGGACAGTTCATTTCTGTATCAACTACTGACATAGATATTATGCATAAAATTGACAGATGAGGGGAGGTAAATGTTGAGTGGAGAAGGAAACACATCCATTTGAGAGACACGACATGATCGTATTTCCAATCGTTATTTTTTTGAGTCTTAATATGATTGTTTTGAGTGGTACATGATATGGTTCATGCAACATAAAAGGTTGTATCTATTGTTTAATGAGAAACAAGCTAAATCTATTCATCGATGCAGCGAAAAGCGTCCACTGATGTAACATCGCTGTCTCCCGCCTAATTGAGGGATAGCTTCCGGTTCGTCTTCAGCAACACCACTTGAAACACCACAACATACATCGACGACACCGTTGATGTAATATTTACCATATTTTGTTCCATCAATGTCAAGTCTGACACAAAATTATTATACACCAATATTATCAGACCCTATATTTTACTTCATATGCATCATATTTGACAGGTGTTGGTCCTCCACCAATACCTTCATAGCCAATCCATCCGATTCAACTAATGATGCCATTTTCATCGATGATATTTTTTGAATTTTTACAGTTTACATTTAACAATGAGATTATTGATCAAATACCTTCACATTTTTCATTCTTCATAGGTTTTCCATTATTGTTGATGCCGACAACAAATAATGATACCAATAACTTTGGATATAACGTCGGTCAAGATGACGGAAACAATGACGACGTCGATTCTATTGAAGAATAATTATTACTGAAAAATCTCATTCGAAACCGAAGACCATCATAATGTGAAACTTATTCACGAATAGATCACCAATGATGTGGTCTTTTTTAAAAATATAGAGATTAAAAATGAGCAACATAGGAATTAAATTAATCAATTTATGCATCACAGAGGGACTAAAAGAATAATTTGACAAAAAAAGCTTCTGTTAGATTTGGCCCACTGGGAGTTGACATTTCAGAAACCCCATCGGCTTCCCAAAGCTCTCTTTTCTCGTGTAAAAATGGCAACTTGTCTTGTTGTAGCAAACTCCTTGTTTTCATCTCCTCGTCCATTCAAACCCATAGCCAAAAAACATCATCTTCAACCCATTTTCCCCAAACCCAGAAAACCCATCAATTCAACATCCTTTAAACCCCATTTTTTCCATTCAAAATCCTTTAGAATTCGATTTCTTTCCAAAGCTTCCCTTGGGGAAACCGATTCTTCCTCAGAAGAGCTCCCTCCTTTGGTGGGTGAGGACTCTGCAGCCTTCGATTTGGGTACCCAAAGCATCGTTTCTTGGATTTATTTCACTGTTGTTCTGGGAATTGTTCTTTTCATTCTCGATGTTGCCTGGATTGATAACTCCACTGGCTATGGAAAAGCTTTTATTGATGCTGTTTCAACTCTCTCTGACAGCCATGAGGTTACCTTTTTTCTCAGCCTTGTTCCATCAAAATCTGTAATTTGATCATATTGTTTATGCTGATATTTTGAGTTCAATTCGTACTTATTGCTTGGATTATTCTCTTATACACGAGGCCTGTAATCAATTTTAGATGCCTGCCACAATTGGTGATGAATTAAAGATACAAAATTAATATGCATTGAGGGTTTATGTACAAAAGTTATTCTCTTGTACAATTGGTGCTGAATTAAAGATACAAAAACTGGCGCTGAAGGGATATACATGCAATTTTATCAGCTCCAACTCAGTTTCTATTAATTTTCTTAAATTATGTACCAAAAATTAACTCTTTTTCTATTGATCAAATGACTTTGACTTGCATTAATCCTGACCTGTTGGTTTACAGGATGCATTCGACAAACTAATGCCCTGCATGTTCTTTCGAAATTATCGAAGCTGTGTTCCATTTTAAAAATGCTGATAACTGATGCCTTGCACTGTTTTTGGTATTAGCTTTGGTTTATAGGAATGTTCATGACTTGGAATGATGAGCTCATAACTCATAAGTGACAGATGCTTTATGTGATTAACTGTTGGCTTCTTGCTTTGTCGACGTTATTTGTGTTATTTTCTGTAATAGGGCTTTGACAATAAGAATTTGATTCTCGAAACCTTCTTTGGCAGATCGTAATGTTGGTCCTCATTCTCATATTTGCTACTGTCCATAGTGGCTTGGCTAGCATTCGGGACACGGGTGAGAAGCTCTTGGGAAAACGTCCATACCGTGTTCTATTTGCTGGTGTATCCCTTCCGTTGGCTGTTAGCACAATCGTGAGTTCCAAATTTCTGATGCTGAACAAACGCACACTCATTTAAAGTTGATTTTCATCGTCTTGCAGCTTAAGTTTGTAATTCTTGGCCTCTCAAGGGCGTGGTAGAGTTCGTTCCGACTTTTTTTTTATTTGTGATTGCATTGCAGGTGTACTTTATCAACCATAGGTATGATGGGGTGCAGTTATGGCAGCTTCAAAATGCTGTCGGAGTCCATCAACTTGTATGGCTCTCGAATTTTATTTCCTTCTTTTTCCTATATCCTTCTACCTTTAATCTATTAGAGGTAGCAGCCGTCGACAAGCCAGAAATGCATCTGTGGGAAACTGGCATCATGAGAATCACCCGGCATCCGCAGGTTGACCACTATTATCTTGACATTATATTGTTTGTTTAAGGTTTTCCGTCGTCTTGTAGAACACTTTTTGATCCTTCTCCGATGTTTTCAAATTATCCGCTTTGTAATTCCCTCTTATCTTTTCAGATGGTAGGGCAAGTAATCTGGTGCTTGGCGCACACACTTTGGATTGGAAACTCTGTAGCTGTTGCGGCGTCCATCGGTTTGATCGGACATCATCTATTTGGCGCTTGGAATGGTGATAGGAGACTAGCTGTGCTGCATGGGGAGGCTTTTGAAGTTGTAAAGAAGCGCACAAGCATCATCCCATTTGCAGCTATCCTCGATGGCCGCCAAAAATTGCCGAAAGATTACTACAAAGAATTCATTCGATTGCCCTATTTGTCCATCACGGCATTGACACTAGGTGCATATTTTCTGCATCCAGTAATGCAGGCAGCCAGTTTCCGGCTCCATTGGTAGTTCGAACGACACCGTTGGATCATGAAAATTGTATGTAAAGATGGACGAAACTCACACCGAGATAAAGATCATGGTTACATTGGCAAAAAAACATGTATTTTTTGTTGTATTTTACAAATCTATAAATGATTTGCAGCTGTTGTTTCATGAGCAAACCCTAAATTCTTATATTAGAACATCATTACAATATGTTTCCTGCGTGTACTTTCATATAGTTTCTCATTTTCTTTCCTAAACTAAACCTTGCTAAAATGGCTCCTGGGCGTCAACCATCCAGCATCGTCGCCAATCGGACTGTTTTCTCCACCGAAGTTCAAAATATCTTCACTTTCTCGACACAAATTTGATTTGATCCTCACTGTTGGCCTCGTCAATGGCAAAACCGGAAGTGCCGCTTCGCCTCTGAGAACCATGGCAGCTTCTCTCACTGTGGGTCGTTTTTCATGGTTGGGATGAGCGCAACAAAGTCCTACAACAAGCACCCTCTCCATCTCCGAGACGTTATACCTCCCAGAAAGTCTCCAATCAGCCACCTCAAGTAGTTTCCTTTGCGCCCATAGGTCCCAAACCCAGTCCACAAGGATCGTTTTGTTATCATTCACGGGCCTCTTCCCGGTGGCCACCTTGAGCACCACCACGCCAAAGCTGTAAACATCGGTTTTCACAGTCGGAACACCACAATAAACATACTCAGGCACGAGATACCCGATAGTTCCAGCCGGTATCGTAGCTTCTCTTGAACCACAATTGTATTCGTAGACTTCGGCTAAACCGAAATCCCCAAGCTTGGCATTGAATTCATCATCAAGCATTATGTTGCAGGATTTCACATCTCTATGAATTATCTGTCTCTGACATTCTTCATGTAAAAACGTAAGAGCTGAAGCAACACCTAGAACTACCTTTAATCTTAAGCTCCATGAAAGGAAAGTTTATGAATCTGGGTTTCTATGGAGGAGTCTGTCAAGGCTTCCATTGGCCAAAAACTCGTACACCAACACCAACTCATTTCCCTCACAACACCACCCTTGAAGCTGAACCAAGTTCTTGTGCTTCAAGCAACCGGCCAAAGCGGCGACCTCAGTCGTAAAAGGATTATTAGTGAACGATTTCTGATTGGACTGATCGAACCGCTTCACCGCGATGGCTCCACCGGAAGGGATGGACCCTCTATAAACAACTGCCGAAGAACTTCACCAACAATTCTGTTCCTATGAAACCCCAGTGTAGCTGATTTGATCTCTACAAGTGCCCATCTTGTTGGGACATTAGTCATTTCAACTATTCTTTCTTCTTTTCTGCTTCTTCTTCCAATACTCTTCTCCTTCCTCACCACCACGAAACAAAGGACCGGAACCGCTATTATTACAACGACGGAAGCGACTAGGGATCCCAATAGAACCCACATGTTCCCAATCTTGAGACCTTTTTTCTGAGGATCATTAATGTCGGATGAATCCTCTGGAAAACACATAAAACAATAGCCTAATTCAATGGAAGTGGTGAATGTTTTGAACTGCCAATGGTCGACAATGTGCTTCGATGAACCGAGTCCATTCGAAGCCGAGAAACCGACATGCATGTACTCCTTGAACTGATTCGCAAGGTCGATTTGTGCAACAAGAAGAGGACTGGGAGGCTTAACCGATGAATAACTAATCCATATCTGAACCAACTTGGCCGAATCCCCGTACTCAATCCAAGCTGTTATCTCTTTCCCACTTTTGAGATCAAACCCTTTGGACAAAACATCAACCGACGCTAAAGAAACAACGGAGTTAACATCAACACCGATGTGATTGCCATTGATGTCACCGAGTGATGGGTTGAAAATTGTGTCGAACTCAACGGCAAAGAAAGAAGAAGAATCTTGGGAGTTGAAGTCATCGTCGAGCTGTGGGAGTCCCATGTAGCCATTGAAGAAGCTGAAAGAATCGGGTTTGGAGGCGATAAAGAAGACGATGCCGTCGCCGAAAGGACAAATGGGGTTAGGGATGATGGAGAAAGAGAAGACAGAGGTGAAAGAAGCGTTGTTGGCTTTGGTGGTGGGGTCGAGGAAACGGACGGGGTAAACGTAGAGAGCTCTTCCGATGTGGGAAGGTGAAGAAGAAGGGTGGCAGGTGGTTTCTTGAGTGAGGCAAATGCCATTGGTGCCGAAGAAAGCGTCGTCGTAGAGGGTGATGTTGTTTGGTGGGAGAGAAAGTGAAGGGAAAGCGAGGGAAAAAAGACTGAAGCAGAAGAGGAACAGACATGAAAGTTGCATTGTTTGATCTTGTTGAGATAAACAGAGGATTTTCCGTGGAATAAAGTACAGAAGAAAAGAGAAAATCTTGCTTGTTTCATCTTCCATGTTTTTGTTAGATGAAACGAAGCAGTTAAATGACCCACATTGAGCCTTGGCTCCTCATTTCCCCAACACTAAAATGTAAAACTATTTCTTTTAAAAAAAAATAAAGAACAAAATTAGAATAATTTCAAAATATTTATATACTATTTTTTTTTATATAATTATGTGGCGAATACAAGATAGTATACGTTCAATAACTCTTAAACATTTGAGAATGAACGCTTATACTCCTAAATACATAGTCTTTAGATTCAAGATACGAAAATATAACAAAAATCCACTAATCATTAAAATCGTTTAGTTAATGCTCTAATATTTAAATAGTTACTAACGAAAAAATGCATGTATTGAATAAAGAAAGTATATCATTATATACTAACATATATTACCTTGTACTTATCTTAGATTATCAGAAAAAGATAAAACAATAATTTCATTAAATATATAAGATAATAATTTATTAAATATATAAAAAAAAATTAGATACATTACATTTTAGACAAATCTTCTTTTTTAATCTTCTTTTTTGCTAAAATATGCATCTACAGTTGACTGCTTCTTCTTTATATGTGAACCAAATATGATTTCATCTTTTAACTTTTAGAATGACATAAATTAAATCTAATATATTATTTTTGTGTTGTATTTAATAATTCTTGAAGATATTCACAACCAGAAAAACCTCTTTTTGAGAAACATGAGGTATGGCTCAATAATAATAAGTAAGATTGTTAATATTCACATGCTTAAAGCATATAGGATTAGTAAACTTACTAATAAATTAAAGACTTAATCTCATTGGGTATGGATCCGAGGTCCCCAGAGGCTAGCAATCAAGCAGAAATGAATGGTGTCAGGTGGAAGGACTGACCCACCATACAGTGTAGTTCGCAGCTAAAGGCACAAAAGGAAAGAGAAAAAGAGCCGCTTGACCTCAAATTGGCGAGGAATTCAAGGAATCATAGGCGTGGAAGGCCAATGAACATCGGCTTCAGACCTTAACCTTAGACGTACCGTACTTCCTCAAGATGAACCTGCTGTAGAGATGATCCAATCCCTGGACTTTCGCTTCTAGCACTTACATCGAATTGAGTAGCGAGTTGAGCCCCTGCCATGCCCGCCACTCCTTAAGGTTACCTGCTGTATCAAACACTTCTTGCATTGTTTCCCACGCTTCATACCCCCTCTTTCTTAAGGTAAGGTAAAGGGTCGGGCATGGTGGGGGTAGGACAGCGTTTTAACCGAAAGAACTTCTTGCGCAATTCATGCCCTTCTGTTTTTGTGACCAGAAATTGTTTCTTGATTTCCATTTCAAATTGTTCTCTGGACTTTTTATCAATATGAGGAGATCGTAACACAGTATATAAGACTCGTGACAATCCAATCTTCCGTGTGTAAGGGGAAGCCCCCAAAAAGGTTTTCATAAATTAGTGATCAAAAGATTGAATCACTATGCGTATCTTGGTAATCGTTACTTTTGGTGGTGCTCCAGAAATCATTCCATGAGCCGTTAGGACAGCAGCCCTCCATGCACCAGCCTCCAATTCCGTCTTAAGCAGAGCCCTCCATGCATCAACCTTCAATCACCTCTTAAGCTAGGATAGGGCGATCATCTCAGTCATTGTCATGAATCCGCTGTCGCATCTGCCTCGGGAGAGAAAGAAGGGAGTACGAAAGAAAGACTTCTTGGAAGACAGGGCCTTCCTTCAATCTAAGCTCAAAACGGAAACTATTGAAATAGAAGAGCAGGACGATGGAGGAGTGAAAAAGAAAAGGCTGAGGCTCATCCGTCAATTTAGACCTTTTTATACATTCAAATGAAAAAGTATGGAAGAAAATACTATATAAATTACAATATTTTAATATGTACATATATTTATGTATAATAAAATTTTTAATCTATTTAATAAATACATATGTTGATCAATTTTGTTATTACATAAATAAATTAATTAACTTTTGACTGCGACATTATTTGCATATAGATCATCACATTAATATTATAAATATATAAGAAAAAATAAAAAACTTATTTCTTTTCAAAAGTAGATGAACTTTTTATATGCACCAACAACATTATTCACCAAGGAAAGAGACCTTTGGATCTCTTCTTGAAGTAAAAAATTAGTTAACCCTTATTACTATATGTAAGGGGATAAGGAGAGGTAGGATAGTAGGTTGTCCCTAACGTCATGTTGAGAACAGCTTTCGTAGAAGACTTTCAAATTATGAAATGTCTTCTGTAGGACTCGATCCCACGACCCCAATGTTAAGAACCTTCTAGCTACAACTAAAACATGATCATGCAGCTATGAATTAACTACTAAAGCTGAAGATCAAGGCAATAAATTTCTCATGTTCCTTTCAACAAAATTGCAAGAATCTTATTTCCTAAAACAAAAGATTCTTTGAATCTTGTTTCACTTTCAGTTTGAATATATTTTCCAGAAACTAACAGGGCCTAATATGAGTTGTTTTGGTTTCATAACTGCCCAAGCTCCAATCTTTACACGCAGCTCTTACAGCTTTAACCAAATCACTGCACATCATTTTCACTCTTCCTTCCCCTTCTCTTTGCATTATCACCAGAATCTTCGTCACCCCATTCCCTTTCACCACCGCTTCCTTCACTTTCTCCTCTTTCTGCAAGCAACACCCTCTCCACAGCACCACCACCGCGTCCTCCGTCGCCGTTTTCGATACCTTCAACAGCTTCTCGACGATCGCCGCCGTGCATTTCGGGTTCGAGCTGATCGCCGATCTGCCTTCGCTGCTACTGCTGAGCGTTGCTAACAGCTTCAATGACTTTTCGGTCATCGTGTTCGATAGGATCTCGACGACGCCGTTTTCGATGAGGCGGGACTTGATGGAACGAGTTACTGAAACGGTGGTTAGAATGGAGGTAACGGCGTCGTTTAGTGATTGGTCGTTGTTTGTTTGAAGGAGCTGGAGGAGGACGGATAGAAGATCTTGTGAGTCGGAGATTCTGCGTTTGGATTCTGAGTCGAGTGCTAGTGAGTCCAGGACTCGGACAGATCTGACCTTCGAGTCGGGGCTTCCGTTTTGGAGAATGAAAACGATCGTCGACAAGAAATTACTTTCCTGATTGCTTTTCAAAATTAATTTATTTAACCGTTCTTTAATTCCGTTTTCGCTCAAAATCAAATCCAATATCCCAACCGTCATTTCCAAAGCTTCGATTTCTACACATTTCCTTATCAAAACTCCGGCGATCACCTCAACGAAACCGTGGAATCTAACCACAAATCTCCTGTTCTCTTCACAATAGCTCACGAATTCGGAAAGTTTAGACAATGATTCGGCGCAGCACTGGCTCTCGATCTTCTCCATCAAAAGCTTAGCTCGAACCTGGGTGATCTCCGGAAAGGTCGCCGGAAGAAGCCGCGGAGAGTTAGCACCTGGCAGGAGAGTAGAAGATTGGATCCAGAGATTGATTAGACGATGGAGAGTAAGGTTAGGGATGAAATCCTTGGATGGGAGAAGCTGCATGGTGGCGGGACACGTGTTATGACCTGATTCGAGCCATTGCTGGATGCTGGAGCGGTCGTAGGTAACACCAGTACAGAGGCTAACCGGAGATTTCATCACGTCCAGTGAAATTGGACACCGGAAAACACTCGGCACGGTTATGTACAGTTCCTCTTTCACCATTTTTTTTCTTATTGCAGAGAGAGAGACAGAGAGAAGCTTTTCTTGGCTCTGAATACAAGGAAAGGTATTTTTATATTGAGAAATCAAAGTCTAGGTGAAGTGGCCTCGTTTGAACGTGTTATTTTAATCAGGGTAGTTGGTCAAATAATCAAATGCTTTTGTTATAAAAAAAATCGATTTTTTTTTGGCTTTAAAATGCAAAATTTGAATTATTTTAATTTATAAAATAATAAATTTAATTATGAAAGTAGGTAACAGTAATTACAAATTTGCATTACTGATTTTTTTATTATTAAATAAACCAACGTATTAAAATTCCGTTTGTGAAATTATAAAAACTTGCGAATAACCCTAAAATGAATCACAAATGCCAAGTAGCGAAATTAGTAGCAATCAAAACACGTGGTTGACTTGAATACCAATCCAGTACAATTGATTTGACTGGACTGGTACCCAACTTGTGAAAAACGGCATTTTTCCTGAAAAATCATCCTTTTAATTTAATATTTTTGATCAAATATCGATTAGATTATATTTTTTGATTTAACACTCTTTGCAGTAAGGTATGCCCCTGTAATGTACTATACGTTGATTTGACGTCATGTGGGGTAAGACGCGGCCCTTGCGGCGTGTCTTATGCTGACATGGATACATGTGTGTATTGCGCGGGGTAGATTGGTAATAAAGGGTATAGCACGAGGCAGAGGCTCGCCTTACATGTGATTCTAACACGCGTCAGAAAGGCGTGGCTCCTGCCGCGTGCTATACCCTTAATTACCAATCTACCCCCGCCCGTTCACACTCATCTCTTCCTATAAATACTCTCATTCTCAATCGCTTTCATCACACCAAATCCTCTCAACCTCTCTCAAATACTCTTATATTCTCTTATTAAGGTATATTTTATTATATTTAGTATTTTTTAATAATTTATTTAATTATTTTAATTGTTTAATATTTTATTTAATTAATTTTTTTGCAGATATAAAATGGAAGGCGATCTACTTTGGTTTGATGGAAATCATATATCTCGACATTTTGCTGATACGATAATATTTTAACGTTTTAATTTAATTAATTAATTAATTTAATGCATGATTATTAGTTTAAAAATTAATTTGTGTAATTATTTATATTTTAGGAGAGAGACCGTATATTAGATCCTTTTATTAGGAACCTTAAGTTAGTTATATCTACTCGTGTGTATTTAGTAGAGGCTGGATTCGGTCACCTAGGTAGATATCAGGGTCACTGTAACATAGAATCAGACCTTATTTTTGCCTTAGTAGAGCGGTGGAGGCCGGAGACCTACACATTCCATCTTCCATGCGGAGAGTGCACGATCACGCTTGAGGATGTTTCTATGCACTTGGGGCTTCCGGTGGATGGAGGTGTGATATCAAGGATAGCTTCCGGTTCTTGGACTACTTTGTGCCGGGTTAGTCTAGGACGTGTCCCGAAAAATTTTAACGGTGGACGGATACCGTTAAATTGGTTAGATGTCAATTTTTAGGAGTTGAACGAGGACGCGTCTGATGATGAAGTTAAACAGTATACACGAGCATGCATATTGCAGCTGATAGGAGGGTTGCTGATGCCGAATAAATCGCGCAACCAAGTTCATTGTATGTGGTTGCAACATCTTGGCGACTTTCATCTGGTCGGATCACTCAGTTTGGGCTCAGCAGTTTTGGCTTGCCTGTACAGGGAGATGTGTCGAGCCATTGACTGCAGGCGTAATGCTATCGGCGGATGTCTCCTGCTGCTGCAGTCTTGGGCATGGTATCGATTGCCCTTTTTATGTCCAGTTGTCAAGAACCCATTCGTATTTCCGCTACTCCTGAGGTAATTATAAAACTGATTTTGTATATTAATAATTTTATACAGTGAATAAGAAATTATTTTTCTTGAATAGGTGGTCTACTGATAGGAAAAATCATCATGAGCTACCTGATGATTTAGAAAAAAAATAGGGTGTTAATCGATCAGAAGGTTGGCACACATGTATGAATTTTAATGTTTAAAAATCGATTTTAGATTATAGTTATATAATTAGATTATTATTTTGATAAAAATTATATATATTTGTTTTAGTTTGAATGAGTGTCATATTCTACTGATGATGTGAGGGCGGTGATCCCACCTGAGTTGAGGGGCCCATCAGATGTTTGGATGGTAATAGTCTCTTTGATATGTTATGCGACCGTCGAGTGGCACTCTACTAATAGCATGCTCCGGCAATTTGGTTGTTTTTAACCAATTCTGGAATCACCTTACAATATGGACGAGTTGCATAGCACAGACAGACACGGCAAGACAGATACAGATTGGCTGGTGAGGCATCATGCGTGGGTCGTGTTTTGGGAGGATCGACATCGGCGCCTTCCCTGTAGAGAGCCCATTTTACTTGACCTCTTGTCAGGTTACTGACGGTTATTATGAGTGGTTCAACAGTAACGAGAAACCGTTTCTTCTTCCCGAGGATGCACGAGGGCAGACCTTTCCGCGACGTCGATAGAGACGTTCACCGACACAACACCATCGTCCCCCGACTCGTGGACGGAGAGCAGGTGCTTCCGGTTCATCCTCAGCTGCACCAGCAGGACCTTCACAGCAGTCACCGTATCCACCGGCTTACATATCGTAACCATATATGATGTCGTCACCGCCTTTCCATTACCAGATGTTGTCATCGCCGTCTTCACCTGGTTTTATGACCCCACCGCCGCCGCCGTCACAGAGTTATATGACCCCTCTTGGAGGCTATTATGGGTCTATGTTTGCAGATCCAACTTGGGGTTCATATGCTCATATTTTGGCGGGTCCAGCCTCATCACCCATGGCCGCAGCACAAACACCTCCTGTAAAGTTTTCACACTCATCGATGTCTGGCTTTCCCAGTTTTCACAGGCCGGTCGGATAGTCAGTCATACACATCGAGGGTCCTTATTCTATGGAGGTGCTTCATTGTCATCAGATCCTCATCAACAAAATGTAGCTACTCAGGACGACGACGACGATGATGGTGACAGCGAGGAGTCACAACCAGTGATACGAAGAAATCCTCCTCGAGACTGACAACCACCGCTCTACGGAACACATTTACGTCGCAGGCATCGATAGATTTTGTTTTTTTATACTTGTATTTAGTATTTTTTTATTGTTGTTATTTATTGGACTTTTTTATTGTAATTTTTTTATTTATCATTTAATATTTACTTTGTTAATTTATCATTTAATATAAGTTATTGTAATTTGGTTATCATTTATCATTTAATACTTATTGTATCGTTAATATCAATTATTCATTAATATAACGCCAACGTCTAATCTCGTATAATTGTATCATTTTTTTAATCTTCATCTGCGGTTATCGAATAACATTAACTTGAAGTAAATGCAAAGTAAAGTACAATAATTATTATTTGATAAACAACTACATCATTTCCTCATCAATTGTTACTTGATGACAACAAAAGTGGACATGTTTTTTTAGTATGTCCTGGGTTTCTACAATGCCCACATCTTCTGTCTTGTCTAGATCTTTCTCGAATATACATATCGCAATGAATTCGATTGGATTTTGGACGACCACGCTCCCATAATAAACTCAGATTTGCTACAATCGGAAGCCAATCTTGAACCTCATCAAGGTCTTTGTCATTAATTATGGGGGGAAACTCAAAATCAAATACCTTAAAAACTTCATATAATAGGTATATGGGATCCAAAAAATGGTTATAGTCTTAACGTGTATGCGAGCAAGTTGCTATCACATGAGAGCATGGATACTTCAGAGCTTGAAAAAACCCACAGTCGTACGTTCTGTCCCTTAGATTTACTCTTAACGACACAACTTCAATCCCTTGAAGAGGTTGCGGCAACTCTGTGACACGAAATATTTCATGCCTTCTAGAGAAGCTTGTTACATACATTCTATTTGATGCAGCAATTTTTTCTGTATATCTGCAACTAATCTAGGGTGATAGACATGACTACCTTGTATATAGGTTTCAGTTTGTCCCCCGAGCTTCACAAAAAGCGCCCCAAACAAAAATATGTAGTTTTTACTAAAGCCGCTACAGGTAAGTGACGTGCACCCTTTAAGGTTGAATTGATTGCCTCAGCCAAGTTGGTCGTCATGTGTCAATATCGATATCCACCATCATATGCGTTCGTCCACATTTCTTTATCGATGAGGCTGATGTAATCGTATCCTTCCTCATTCTTCGCCTGAAAATCTTGAAGCATTGATTCAAACGTTCGAGGAAGTAGTTCTGAACCTGATCAAAAAATGTATAACTTAATAACTTGATTTCTTTGCAAAATTAAAATGATCAAAAAATGTATAACTTACTAACTTGTTTTCACTTACCCATTCACACAATTAATTGACACTCATCATTCTTCTTGTACCTTTCATGGTAGTTCGCAGCAATGTGTCAGAGATAATACCTATGTTGGACAAAGGGTGGTTGCCACATTGGACCCAAATACTCTATTGTTGCTTTGATCCCAGCTCCGCGATCTGAAATGACACAGATTTTCTCCCTCGTGATAACATGTGCACGTAAGTTTCGGAGGAAAAAAGCCCAAGAATCTGTATTTTCTCATTCGACAAGAGCTAAAGCAACTGGAAGAATGTTGCGATTGTCATCTTGGACACCTGCCAATAATAAAACTTGCTTGTATTTTCCATACAAGAAAGTCTCGTCGATCTGGACCACAGGCTTGCAGTATTTGACATCATTAACGCACTGTGGGTAAGTCCAAAAAACCCGGTAGAATTGGCATCGATCGCATAGAACTCGATCATTATGGTATGCATAGGAGGTTTCGAAGTCCACAATTATCCCAAGATTCAACGTCCGCACCAGCCTAAACCAACCTAGAAGTTCGTTGTAAGATGCATCCCATTCACCATGAAGTTTGACAATGACATTTTGTTTTGCCAACCAAACTTTTTTATATGAGACATTGTACCCATATTGCGATTGTATAGTTGAAATCAACACTGCAACAACTATATGAGAGCTTGCTTTTACCATGGGCATGATGGCTTAACATATCACTTCAGAGTCCAAGTTGGGATGATCTTGGTTGACCCCTCCAGTACAACATGTGTGAGGACCGTTGTATACTGTTAGTTCCCATATGTTATTTTTCCTCTTCCTCTTCAATACGCAAACCATCCAATTGCATCCGTTTTCGCGTCGGGAACAGTAGCATGCATATTTTTCGGTCGTGGAGCGATCGACTCTGGACTGAAAAAAATTACGGATATTGTAATTTTTGATAGCCATCATCGCTTCTTCCTTGCTTGAAAACTCCATGTCTAAAGATAACTCCCCATTATTTATTGATGAGTAATATACATAGTCACCGAGATGAGACATATCCGAAAATTCTGGCCCGTACATTGCATCATAATCAGCTTCATACATGTGTGCTGGAGGGTCAGTTTGTGCCACATTTTTTGAAACTTCATCTACATCATCATCACCATCGGAGTTGAATTGCGATGATTCTGAGTGAATGAATAGTCCAGTCTCAGCGTCATCCACACCAGGCTCACGAAGCGGTTCTTCTGGTGGAGATGATGGTTCCTCCATGCTCTCCACATTTAGGTCGAAGAACCTACTACTGGCACGTCTTCCCCTTGAACTAGAAGGCATATCTGGATTGAGATCGAAAAAGCTCGCAGTCGAATGCCTCCCCTGGAGCTTGAAGCCATCGTGTCAAATGAAAACTGCATAGATTGTTGCGTTGATGACATCTCCATATTAAGGTCAAAGAAATTTGCAAATGAATGCCTTCCCCTCGAACTGGACGCGATGTTGCCATACGGATTGTTCGTAAACCCACCTCGATACATATCGTAAGGAGTTGCGGATGAATGTCTCCCCATTGAAGTTGGTGTGTCGGCACCATGATGTGGATTTCCCATTACGGCATTAAAATCATTACACATTACTGTAGTCGGACTGTTAACTTGATCAACTTGTTCAACCATCCCATAGTGTGAGCTTAATGGTTGACCCCGAACAACACTCACTTGAACAAACTTTGCATACGTCTCAATATCGTCGTCTGAATAATTACTTTGATAATCAACCATCATTTCAACATCATCATTGTTCGATAGTTCGAATGTTGTATAAATTAATGGCAACAATGATGTTGGAAATCTGTACTGCAACGACGACATTCTTCTACTACTTCCAATATGAACATTTCTCGAAATCTTCGTTATCAGCTCCTCAAGAGTTATGTTTCTCTCGAATGATATTTTAACACGCTCATTTGATACGAAAATAACGTCGATTTCATCTTCTCGAATTTCTCCATCATAATAAACAATAGCTGAAAGTCATGTCATTCTTAGAGTTTAAAAGTGCAACAATATTATATCTGCAAAAAAACAACTAAAACAAACTTGATTAAATAAATAATATATGACCAAAAATATAACAGAATAAATTTTTTACACATAAATATAAATAATTTAAATAATATAATTTTATATTATTACCTGCACCGCAAAAATATTTTGACGTATGCTCCCACTTTCTAATTCTACAAACACAGAAATTAATTGAAAATAATTAGTATAATATTTTTTCAAATAATCATATATAACTATAAAATAAATGTTATAACAAAATTACCTTATAACGAAAGATCGAGCAAACTTCTGAATCAAATATAAGATGATTGTCGGATGTTATTTACTAATTCAAAGGATTGTTGGTGAGAGAGTTTACGGGAGACGATTATTTATAGCCAAGAGAAGATGCCTTAAAGCCGAGAAGTTTGGGAAAATAATACAAGCGCGGCCCCTGCCCCTACGTGGTGTATGGCGCGACCCCTATCCCGCTCCATACACACGTGTATCCATGTTAGCATAAGGCGCGCCGCAGGGGATGCGTCTTACCCCACATGACGTCAAATCAACGTATAGCGTATTTCAGGGGGCGCGTTTACTGCAAAAGATCTTAGATCAAAAAATATAATATGACCGATGTCTAATCGAGAATATTAAATTAAAATATGATTTTTCGGGAAATAAAACGCCGTGGAAAACTACCGGAGTCCATTATTTACACTTATAAACACCTCATTCTATTAAAAAAAATTATAGGAATTGGCGACGACCGTGGGGTCCTGACCGGCCTGGTTTTGAATTAACTCGCTCTTCTATAATTTCCAATTTTGATTTTTGTTATTGGGGTTGGACACGGCACCCGGCCTGGTCAATGCCCACCGACTCCATTAAGACTGAGTCAAATCCAATGACATGTCACTCTGTTCTACTTTGCCCTCGCCTCACCATTTTCAACCTAATAAGAATACCTTTCAACCTTTATTTTTCGAATATTTGTTCTACGTTTACAATTTTATGCATTAAATAAAAAGAATTCTCCGTGAATTAGGGTTTCAAATCATTTTTATTCCATTACTTATATTTGTAAATAACTTTTTCTAAAAATATTATACACTATTCATATTAAAATAATAATACAAATTTCTTTCATTATTTTCATATTTCTTATTCTTCCATTAATATTTTTTACTTTATTTTCTTTATTTCATAATAAATTGAAAAAAATATTAATTTATTTATCTTAACACGTATATAATGACGTAAAATTTGGATACAATTAATAAATAACATAATTTTATTTATTATGGAAGCCAATAAGGTCTAACTTCCTAAACTACCAAAGACAGTAAAAAAAGGAAAAAGAAACATGGATCAAACTTAATCATTAGCCCCTGTAATATTCATAAATAATAGATTCAGTTATTATATTCTAAATTGACCAATTTTAATCTTAGTATTTTTTTAAGATTTTGAAATCTCAATCTTAACTCAGACAATACAAGGATGATATGCCTAATTTATAAGGACTAAATATAATCATATTGGAGAACATAATTAAACCCACAACTAACACATAATATAGGAACTTATAATAAAATATAACATTTATTATTTGAGCCAAGCCCAAAATATAAAAACCAGACTAAAAATAATCAAATTAATATACAAAAACTAGATTCATAATTTACGCACAATGCAAGGGCTAATACATGAATTTAACAAAGATTAATAGTCCACTTTCAAGGGTTAATTGTCAATTTTCAATTTTTAAGTGTAATTTTTGGAGCAACCCTGCCTGAGTCTAATTAAAAGGGAACTGGGGATGGAGAAAGCAATGAACAAAACCTTTCTTGCCAGAGGGATATTATATATACTGCAATTCACAATATCTGTGAAAGCGAAGGAGAACATTAAATGCAACAAAATTAATTATAGATGGGGCAGTGTCAAAATATGTTAAAAAAAAAGTGGGGCGAGGGAGTTTCCATGCTCCTTATAGCCTGATCAGTGACACAAAATGAGAGCTGAAGCTTTTTGTTACACTTGAGAAGTGGGGGAGAGAGCTCCTTCTGATCTGCGGGCTGTTTGCCCAGAAACCGATACATTAACATTGTACCGCTCGTATACCTTCTCACGGTTTTCCGACCACCAAGTTTCTGCTTGGTGCTCTCCAAATCTTCTCCGGCTGCATATATGAACATTACTTAACATCCCAGATCCATAAAATGATTTAAGATGACTGAGGTAAATCCTACATTTCATTCTATCGTTAAATCAAACAAATCATTGGTTTTCCATTCATCTATTCTTTTTAATTTCTTTAACTTTTATCTTGTTAATGTTTTATTTAAGATAAAACTAGTGTTTATAAAAGAAAAACCTAGAAAATGTACCTGAAGCGCACTCGCTTGAGATCCCTAGTTCCATCCCGCAGTGCTACAAGAGTTATGTAGACTCCAGGCTCATACTGTTCAATCCACTCAGCCTCCACTTGATTGCCATTAGCAACCAATGCAGAAGTTCTAGAATTCATTCCATTTTCGCCATCTCCAAAAGAACCAGATTCCCTTTCATCGACAGCTCCCGCCACACTACCGCTACCATTGAGCAGTCTTGCAACGGAATGGTCATCTCCACCATTGGCTCCGGTTGGTTCCCTATGGAATTGGCCAGAGATCTTAGTGCCACTGATTGTGGTAGAATCAAGTGCAATAGGGGAAGCAAGGAAAGAGCCACCAATTGAATCAGATCTTAAATGCCCCTCTCCATTTGCATCTGGATAGTGAACACCGTTTGGCTCCAAGCCATTTGGCAAGTATGCTGGTTTGATGTTCTCCGTATCATAAACTCCAGGTGGCAGCCTTTCAGCCATATCCTTAAGCTGAGAACAGTATGGAAAAAAAATGTACGAATTATGATAGGTAAATTTGACCAGGCAAAGTGACACCAAGTCTCATAATGAGGATGCAAAGGATTTTATAATCACTGAAATAAAAGTACATTTAACACATAAGAAAACGAAAAGAATCAATGAATTGTTTATTTTGCGAAGCTAATCTTGATGGAAAACCATTATGCATATCACGATGATGTTAACATTGCTTTGTAAGTTAATAAGAACAGATATCCAAAAAAGAGAGTTCAAAGAAACAATAGCGAGAACAATAAAGCTGAAGATAACCTGTGCCGTCAGTGACTTTATAACTTCTTTTGCAGCTCTAGATTTAGCAGACTCCTCTGCAGCCAGTGTCATAGCTTCCTGAGTTCTCTTTGTTGATTTTTTAAGCTCCACTTCCTGGAGTTCACATCTCTTTCTAAGGGTCTCAACCTGGAATAGATCCACAATCATCAGATTTACATTGATTCAGTACCACAAGGCCCATCCACAGAATACAATATTAAAAGCACCAGTAACAGCATTCCTACCTGTGAGCGCAACTTAAGCGCTTCTTGGTTCAAAAGTTCATTTGTTTTTTTCAAACTATCAGCGATGCTTTTGGAGAATGAAAGTCCAGATGTTGTAGGAACTGGGGTCGCAGAACGAGGAGGGCTAGGTCTCCTTGAGAAAGGTGAAACGGATCTAGAACTTACTCCAGATCCTGTAAGAATAGGTTTAGGAAGTGTCCTTCGCGAATCTACAGCATTAAACAAAACAACATCTTTCAACTGTAACAAAGAAGGTGCTTGAGTGGATCGAACCAAGGAGAATGTTTCAGATTTTTTTCCTTGTTTGGCTGCTTTGCTATCTAACTGCTTAATCAAGTCCATGTTAGAAGGAGTTGCAGATTTGGTTAATCGTATTTCAGCCTTATCCAACCGGTCCTTGTTCTCTCCTGAAAGGCGAGGTCCGGAATTCTTCCTGTTATTACTAGCTTCTGAAACCTTGTTCAGCTTGGCAAAACAGGAATCACAAACACGATAAGGTTTCCCAGGATTAGGAGCCAAAGCTGCTCCTGGTGCTTTTTTTGAACTGCAGGAATGGCAATGCACGAGTCCGCAGTTATAGCAATTATGCCTTTTTCTGGTGAAACCAAAAGCCTGTCTGCAAGCTGAGCATTGAGATTGCTCAGCACCAGATACCCATTTATGGAGACATATTGCAGCACTGTAGTTTGAACCACAAGCAATAAATTTCACATGTCTATCCTTCAAACCTTCAACCAGGGTAGGAGTTTTTCGATCTTCGACATCTCCATGCCCCAACCTACCATTAGCTCCTTTTCCCCATGTATAGACTTCGTTACTGGATGTTAAAACCGCTACATGATATGCACCACAGGCAATTTCTTCAGCACATTCCCCTGAAAGCTTGTCCTCTACCAAAGATGGTATTTTCCCATCAGCATAGGGAATCCCAAGTTGACCATACACAGTACTCCCCATTGTAAAAACTTGTCCTGATGTGGTCAAACCAACTGTTAAGCTATGCCCACAAGCAACTTTGTGAAAATTATAATCAATTAGTGCAGGCACGCATGTAGGCTTAAGCCGAGGTTCCTTGTCTCCATGTCCAAGACGATTTTTGTCCCCATCCCCCCACGTGAATAATTTTCCAGATGAAACACTAGCACTAGACTGGGAGACAATAACCTCAACAACGGCAGCAGTATGCCACACTCCACATCCCACAGCAATTGTTCTCAATCCTGACAAAGACTCTACCTCTCTTGGATATGGAACACTTTCTCTGTCACCATGACCCAAGACACCAAATGTACCATCCCCGAAAGTAAACAGCTGTCCTGTTGATGTTATCAAAGCTGTATGCCATGGACCACAAGTTACTGAAGCAACTTGAAGTCCCTCAAGAGGACCTGAAATTCTCTTTGGAATCCAATGGCTGACATCAGTGCCATGACCAAGAAGCCCGGCATTGTGAGTTCCATCTCCCCATGTATAAAGTTCCCCGGCCATTGTAACAGCACAAGTATGAAATTCACCACAGGCAACAAAATCAACACTAGTGACAGCCAGTGATTCAACAAGATAAGGTTGAATAACATCCTTCCCAACACCATGGCCAAGTCGTCCACCAGATTCTTCACCCCATGTAAAAACTTCACCTTGCCTTGTAACTAGGGCAGCATGCTTGACCCCACAGGCTACATGATGTACATCTAAAACTACATTGCACTCTAAAGGCCTGGGAAGAAGAACATCCGCTCTCATGCTCAAATAATTGGCATTCTTATCAGCTACAACCTTCACAGCATTATCACAGATAACCTCACCCCATATATACACATCCCCTAAAGCATCATAATCATCCGGTGCAGAACCATGGCTAGAAGTGCTTGGGGCACTAGAAACACTAACACGAAAAGCATATGAACTAGATCCTTTTACATCCATATTTGTGCCTTCTGATGCTGCATGTAACCTTTCAGAATGAAAAGAATTCTCAGGTTGTAAACTCTTAGGTGAAGTGTTTGGATTAAAACTGACAAAAACTTCAGGGGAGCTAATATCTCGAGTAGCACTAACAGAACTGTCACTTGCACTATTTGATGTCAAATCTCTGCCATCCTGAAACCAGTCAGATAAACATTTATGGTAAACACAATTGATTAACTGTAGCTATAACAGTAATACAATTAAAAAGAAAAACATTAAGCACAAAATTTTACGCCTATAAATGAAAGAATTTCCATAACTAAAGGAATAAACCAATGAAACCTTAAATACAAAGTTAACCACCTATATTTGTCAAACAACCGAGTAATGCTGTCTACATAAAGACTTTATTCCTGTTCAAAAAGAGCTGGAAAGATAGTCTTGGTCTTCATAAATGAGTATCCAATAATTCAAGGGCAAAACTTTGTCGTATTTTGAACATGTACAAACAGGAGTCATTAAATACAGCACTTCATGAAACAAAAAAAAAACACAAAAAAGACTAGCGGAAAGAAGTCAAATGGAGATGGAATTACATCAAGGTAAAGGCCTCCATCATTCCAGCCATCAATTTTGGAGCGTCCACCCTGACCAGAGGATATCAATGCTTTAAGGCCTGCAATCCACACCTCGGCCTCAACTTTGTCCTTGCAAATCTAGGAGCGAACCAAACATTAAATCAAAAGCAGAAACACATAAGAGGATAAAAATATCAATAATAGTTGATCATCTATCTACAAACAGAATATCAAAGTCCCATTACAAACCAGATCAAGTGACCTTTTCCCGTTGTTGTATATAAGAGAAAAGGATAAATAATCTTTCTCGGGCCGGAGATATCGCTGGAAAACAGCCTGATTGAGCATTAACAACAAAATTTTAGTATAAATTCAAAAGAAAAAAAAGCATAGAAGAAAGAAACTAGATGTAGGGACAAAAAAAGTTAAAATTAGAGCATCTACATCTATACTAATACTAAAGTCCCTGACTGAGTTGATGTCCCGATTTAACCAGACACCAACTCAACCAAGAACACCATTTGAGAACTTAATTAACACAACAGCATCAAGTTCATTTCAGCACTTTGATATTTCAAAGAAAAAATTACCCACTTCTCCTTCACAAACTACGTACCTATTTCTTTTTCTTTTTCTAAAAGATTTTCACATTTTTTGCTTCAACCCAGATAATGGATGTGCACGTTTCTAGTAATATACTAAATACATAATGCAACAAGAAAACCATTAAGATCTTACAGTTCTTTGCCCAGGAATGATTTTAGAGACTAAGGCTAACTTTAAACTTCTTTCACCACTACTTGAAATCCAGATTAACGATGCTTCATCCTGCAATTTAAACAGAAGAAAACAGTTGGTAAGTGCAAAAATTTGTTAGTTGGATAAAAAAAGAATGTTAAGAAAAGGATCTAAAAAAATAATGTAAGACGGACCATGCAATCATATTCAACTTCAGTAATTCTCTGAGTCAATATACTTGCTACTTCCACATAATGAGAGGAAATGAACTTTAATGCATGGTTTTCTAACAAGTCCCTCCCCTAGTATTTGTGCACATTTCAGCTTAAGACCATCTAACGAAGCATAACAGAGTAATGTTCACACATGAAAAGAATGTAACAGAAAGGTTCCAAAAGTTGGAACCAAACTTACATTAGAAAGTCTAAATGGACAAAACTTAGGCTTTCCCTTGCGTCCATATTTCAGAAGCTGAGCACCCTTCTTCAAAGCTATTAATGCCTACATAGTGTAAAAAATATTAATGCCTACATAGAGTAAAAAATATTAGTTGCAAAAGGATAAAAACATCAAGAAACACCAGACGGTCACTTAAAAACTACAAGTTGATAAATGTGAAACATCAGGCAGCACAATTAAACATCACTCATTCCGTTCCTGGCTAATACATGTTTATATGTTCATTATTCATAAACATCACCCTATAATATATTAGTCAATGTATCATTTGTACAAGGTAAGCACATCAGCATGGCCATCAGATTGGAAAACTATTGGGACTTTTAAGTCCTCAAGTCAGTTTTCGAATTTGCTGCCTAATAAAGCATGAAACTTCCGAATTCACTAACCAAAGTTGTCAACCATTATTGATCGGAAGTATCTAATGAGCAAGAAATAACATAAAAAAATTCAACATTTTCAAACACAGTTATCCAGATTCTCCTAAATTAGATGCCAAAAAAAAACAAAGCATTCTTCCAGGCTAGTGAAGTCTCCCAAAATCTAGAAATAAGGAACCAAATGCTAAACTTGGCGATTCCACAAAATAGCAGAAAATCCAAATTTCCAACAAATTACCCTTCGTTTCTTCCACTGATCAGAAATTTCGAGGGAAAAATCGAAAGTGAAACAAAGTTAACAACGAAATTGAGAAAAAATAAATAAGAATAAACAAAATCTTGAAGTTCAACTATAAAAAAGAAAAGTAGAAAGGAAAAAGGGAAGACCTGGTCGATGTAACGTTGTGCATTACCGTAGCTAACAAGATCTGCCATTCCATGTGAGGAAATTACCAAAACGCCACCACCCTCTACGATCGCTCTCTGGAGCTCCGTTCATCATCTGCAGCTACCACCTCTCCTCCTTTCTCTTCACTTCTCTCCTCTTTCCCTCCGAAGCTTACCATCCAAAAAAAACACGTTTCAACTCTCCATTTCCAAACAGCTAACGAAAACCAAAAACAAATTCCTTTAGCAGATCTAAGGTGATCTCCACTACCTCAACACCAAAATCCCAGCAGTCCCCTCTTCAAAAAACCACCAAAGACTGAGTCCGCCCCTCAACTTGGACTGACGGCGCCAACGACGACCCAAAGATCAAAGAGAAGCGGCGACCGGCGGTGAGTTCCGATAGAAGAATAAGTTAAGGGTGGAGGGAAAAGAAGGAAAGAAAGAGATAATCGGCAGGGGAAAATCTGGGGTTTTGAGTTCTTTTGGGTTTGCTTAAACAAAATTAAATTAAAAAACAAAGGGTAAGAGTCAAAGAAGGAAAAAGTAAGCAGGAAATCGCCTGTGCCGCGAGAGGTTGAAAAAGAAAATTAAAAGACATTTCCAATGCACATTTGCTTCCTTTTTCTTCTCTCCATATTATTTCTTTAATCAAACTCATATATAATCATAATTTATTATTTTCTTTACTCTTATTAATCAAACTTGTCAACAAAAATCATTCTCATTTATTATTCATATATTTTATATTTTAATTATTATATAAATAATAAAAATATTTGAAGTTTGAATGAGATAATAAAATAACTGTCACCTAAAATTTGGTGAACAAATAAGTTTTAGTTAGTTTAACAAGGAATAAATTAAATTATATTAAAAATAAATAAATTATTAATATTATAAACTAAACTTAATTGGTGTAACATTAATTTAAAATATAATGTTATAACTGAACTTGTTAAACAACTTCGGTGATTAAAATGATGTATTAATTTTTTAGAGTTATAGAATTCTTGAGTAATCATGTCTATATGATATGTTTGTATTTATTATCAATTAGTTAGAAAAATTTTAAATAAATATTATATTGTAATTATTATATATTAATAAAAAAATAAAATATTATGTTATATATTCATATATTTCATTTTTTAAATAACGGTTTAATTTAAATTATACTGGATAAAAATGTATAGTAGCACATAAAGATGTTATATTTTAAATTACTTTAAAAAATTTAAATAATATATTTAGTATGTTTAAGATCGAGTTTGAACAGATAATATAAAATGTTCTGAGCCTATCCTCATAAAAATTATTATTTTGAAAGTTTTATATCTTTTATAATTCTAAGGTGAATATAATATAGTATATGTTTAAAAAATTTCAATCATTTAATAATGAATACTTATACTCCTGACGTATATAGTATTCGAACTCGAAACTTCGAAGAATAACAATAAATAATTTAACAACTGAAATTATTTATTCATGCGAAAATTTTGTATTTGCGTGTGCCAAACAAGGCATACAGGTAGGGGTGTTCAAAATTCGGTTTTAACCTAATTAACCGACCGAACCGAATTAATTCGGTTAATTCGGTCGGCCACCGAATTAGTTCGGTCGGGAAACGGTTAAGGTTTTTTTGGATATTCGGTTAACGGTTAATTCGGTTTGAAATCGGTTAATTAACCGAATTAACCGAAATAAAATTTTAAATTTTAAATATATTATATATAACATATGGACTTAACCCAAACCATTTAAAATCCAATTAATAATTAAAGATCTAATAACTTTTAAACCTAAATCAATATTAATTAATTAAAAAATTTATATAAAATTTTTATTTTATAATTATATATTATTTAAATTAGTTGTAAACTGTTTTTTTGAATTAAAAAATATTAAATATATTATATATAACATATGGGCTCAACCCAAACCATTTAAAACCCAATTAATAATTTAAGATTCAATAACTTTTAAACCTAAATCAATATTAATTAATTAAAAAATTTATATAAAATTTTTATTTTATAATTATATATTATTTAAATTAATTATAAACTGTTTTTTTGAATTATAAAATATTTAATTTTTATATAAATTATAAAATTTTAAAAAAATTCGGTTAATTCGAAAATTAACCGAATTAACCGAAATTTATTCGGTTCGGTTAATATTTTTGAAAAAAAATTCGGTTCGGTTAACGGTTAAAGAAAAAAAAAGTTCAGTTAATTCGAAAATGATAGTTCGGCCGGTTCGGCCACCGAATTAACCGAATGAACACCCCTACATACAGGGAGGAAGATGAAGTCACAATTTTTCGGGAAATGCTCACGTGCGACATCTTTAATACACGGTTAAAAAATGCGCTACCGATTTTGTTATTGTTTAAATAATAAAATCGGTAAAAAAATGATCAGAAACATTATTAGGCGCTAAAAATAATCGAAATTGTTAAAAAAAATTATATTTTAAGTAAAAAATAGTAATATTTTAGATAATTTTTTTACGATTTTATTATTTAAACAATAACAAAACCGATAACACCTTATTTCAACCTTATATTAAAGTGTCGCAAGGTAAAACTCCCTCAAATTTTTACTTTAGGTCTGAAAAAAAAAAAAGAGAAAAATTGTTTGGAGCCACGTCATTTGGGGCATTTTCGGTAATTATCGACGTATTCAAATGACGTGAAAGCCCTTGCAGCCGTAAATACGTGGCGAAAGAGGAGTGGAAGAGGTGTAAATGAAACTTTACGGCAGGAGGAGAGCAGATTTTGGTGGGGGCGCGTGAGTGGGTCCGGAATTTGGTGGCGATTTTTGGGAAAATGAAGTGAACCGAGGAGAATGTAGTCGTAAGGTGAAACCAAATCACCTGTTGTAAGATCTTTAGTGATCATGTGAGTTTTTTAAAATCTCTTAAATTATATATTAACTAAAATAATTATTGAAATTTCTATTTTCATTTTTGACATTTAGTTTTATATAATCAATTATTTTTATAAAAAAAATTAATGAATTGTGTATATAATGTAAGTGGATTTAAAATACAAATTTGGGTTATAGAATAAAATGTTGATATTCTTTTAGTTAAGATTTTGGACTCAAGTATTGTGAATAAAAAAAATTTAATAATCCTTCGTATATTTAAAGGTTTTATGTATCTAATTTTAATTATAAACGAGTTTAATGTATGAATTATTAACTAAAGAAAATATGTGAATTTTTTAATAAATACGTTAGTTTTATTAAAAATAGAAAATATATAAATTGTAATGAATGTTTATAATTATAAACGTAAACTAAACACATAATAAATATATTTTTTCTATAATTATTAACACAAGAAAGCTATCCACTTAAGATTATAAAATGATCGTACAAGGAAAAGATTAAAAACTTAACTATATAAACTTGAACAAAAGGTATATATGAATAGACAAACCGCAAAATCATAGTCAAGCTATCCACAAAATGCTTCGACAAATTAACCACAAAATGGGATCAAACTATTGAAAACCCACTGACAAACCGCAAATCAGAGTCAAGCGACATGAAAAAACTATACACGAATGCAAACCACGTATCTAAATCCAATCCAAGGGTCCAAAGCATGGAAGATCGACATAATAACAAATAAACATCATCTTAATCAGTTGTGGTGATATCAAATCCAACCCTAATAAAACGATAAACAAAAACAACGACCAAACAACCGAAAACGTACCATAAAGAAAAATAATGAATATCAACGATAGGCGCCAATACTAATGTCGTGGTATAAAAGAGATTAATGGTTAAAGAAAAACCAGGACAATCCTAAAAATTATTAATAATATACAAAAAAATATATATGTGGGTTTAGGAACCTTGAGACAAATGTATTCATTAAATGTATGTTTATATTATTGGATATTATGAAAATATTTAGTAAATAAAGTTCCATTTCATTCATCATTTGGTATATTTTTTATCAGACTTTCAAAAGATGTGACATCATTTATAGTGTTGTGTATTACATTTTAAAATATATGTAAAATTAACATATTTACTTCTATTGGTATTTGCTTATATTGTCACGTTTTAAATCTTTTTCTTGTATAATAACTCAAAAAACTTTTTGAGGATTAAAAAACTTCTATCGGTATTCATTAAATGCACGTTATCATTGACTCAAAAAGATTACAAATAAATATTATTTTGTGATACCCAAATTATTTAAAAAAAATATTCCGAAGATAAAATAATATATATTAAAGAATTTGCAATAAAAACACAAATCTTGAACATTTGTTTAAATTAAACTCATTAAAGTTATGAAATGATGGATTGTTTTGGTGATGATTAAACTTGTTAGTCAAGGGAACAAAAATTGGCACTCATATTCTCCTATTTATTTATTTTAATTTTTTCTTCTATTTTTAATTTAACTATATAGTTGTCATCTATTAATGCAAGCAAGAATCAACAATAAAAAGGGAAAAATAACATGATCAAAGAGGCTTATATCAATCATCCAATTAAAAAATTGAATATTGAATAATGCTAAATTGTTATATGAAAAATAAATAAGATAGTAAAATAATAATATAAAGATAATACAAAATTTATATAATATGACTAAAGATAATCTATACATATAAGAGGTATGATCGAATTACATCCAGCGTAAAACTAAGAGTTCAACATCATTTTAGGATTATTGTGTGAGATAAATCAAAGGGTGAGATTAATAATAGAAAAAAAAAGATATTCATGGGGAAAAAATAATGAGATAATCTCAACCTTTGATTTTCCTCATCCAACAATCCTTAAAAGATATAGAACTCTTAATTTTCTATTTTTCTTAGTGTAAGTGGACAATAACCCTATAAGTAAACTAAATATTATTTTTCCCTAGTTTTCTTTTTTCTGGATCGGTGTTAGTCTTTTTTTCATATTTATGATCCGTGATGGTATCAATCTTGATGTTGATCGTCAACTGTCAGTATTCATTATTTTTTCTTTGTTTTATTATAGCGTATCTTTGCTTTTGTTCTTCTTATTGTTTTTAAATTTTTAATAACTCCAACCTTTATGGCACGTTCTCGATTGTTTGATCGTTGTTTTCATTTATCCTTTTTCTCTGAGTTGGTTTTTGACATCGTCAAGATTAATCAAGATGATATTTATTTTTTATCATGCTGATCTTTCCTGCTTTGGAAACTCATACAGGATTTGTATTTGTTGATAGTTTTTTCACGTAGCCCGACTTTGATTTATGATTTGTCGATGGTCTTTCAATAACTTGATCCTTTTTTGTAGTTCGTTTGCTGATGCGTTCCGATCTATTTGTATTTACCTTTTGTTCGAGTTTATTTTGTTAAATTTTTTAACATTTTCCTTGTATGATCATTATATGATCTTAAGTGTTAGTTTTCTCAAGCTAATGAATATAAAAACTATTTTTATTATGTGTCTATTTTATAGTTGTGATTATAAACCTTCGTTGTAATTTATATTTTTTTATATTTTTAATAAAATTAGCATATTTTAATAATAAAAAACTTAATACTATAAATAAAAATTAATTATCTTATTTAATTATTTAAAAAATAATTTATCAATCTAATAAAATGAGATCTTAGGTTTATTAAATAAAATCAAGAGTTCAATATTAAAGTCGTAAATGGAATAAGCTGAATTGAGAATATCATCCTCATAATAAACTTATTTTGTATTTAAATTGGATTAATCAATTAATATATTGAATATAAATAATTAATCCATTTAAAAAAAGGTTTTTAGGGTAGGCTTGTTGTCCACCCAAAAGGAAGAGGGTGTACTACAACACCTCCATTTTCCTTTAATGAATATAAAAATATGAGATTGATAGGTGGTAGTAATGATTCTTGTAATAATTGTACCAAAAATGGTTCTTATAGTAAAACTAATAATAGCATAATAAGAACCTTGAAAGCCGCCTTATATTTCATAACTGAATTTTATTATTTTATATATTCTTTGCTGTAATCTAAACAAATCATGACATATGGCATATTTCATAAGCCACCTAATTGACTCGACTCAATTTTTTATTTACTTTAATTTAAAAGTTAATTAAATTTAACCGATAAAATAAAATAATTTAATATTTTTTAAAATTTACTTAATTCTACTAAATTTAATCGAATATTTACCCTAAAGAAGGGCAGTTTAGGATAGTTGTGCCAAAGGCTACCTTTTGTGGGCAAGAAGCCAATATTTTAAAGAGAGGGAGGGGGGGGGGGCTACTTATAATTCTTTTTATTTGACACAATTACTTCACTAACTTAGGTTGGTCGGGGTCTTGCTTTGCATTTAGGGGCCATTTGCACATTAAGGAATAATTAAAGAAAGCAATTTTAGTCTTTATTGATTTAGGGCTTAATGAGTTGAACAGTTCGTGAGTTGTTTGAATTCGATTCGATCAACTTTTGATTTGAATTTGAGCTCGACTCGATACCTTAATGAGTTTAGTCGAGTTAGGTCCAATTTAACTCGATAAATTTGTGAATAGAAAAAGTGACGTATCTTTATCTATCTATGCAAATATTTAAAAAAAAACTATCTATTTTTTAATTAAGAAGATATTTAAATTATTTGTAGAGGAAAAACTCTAATATCAATATATCAAATAATGGAACATAAATTATTTTGCCATTTGTTTGCAAAACAATAACATGGATAATGGAAGAGGACAATCATAGTGCAAACCTCAATTATGCTTCCCACCGTCCTCATAGTTTTGCCTTTAATTTTTGTAATGAAGTGGGATATAATATTTCCATGTTGTAGACGGGGCGGAGCTCCCTTGGGGCCCAAAGGGTCCTGCCCTTGTAAAATTATTTTATGTTCGATAGATTTTGATCTAATAGTATTTTAGTTCATGTAAAAATAAAGTATTAAAATTAAGAAATATAAGAATTTATTAGATATTTAATCAAGTAAGAACCAAACTAAAGACCGATAGTCCAATGCCAACAACCGGTAGGTTTAGTCGGATGAGGCACTAGATCCCTTAAGCAAGATCATGGGTGCAAATCTTGGCGATTGTGAATGGGGCAAACTGGGTTGGGAGGGTCGCCCTCGCCTCTGCAGTATCCGATCTGAATTAGTTGATCAATAGATCGAAAACCGGTGGTTATACAAAAAAAGAATGATAATCCAATGTTCTTAATTTTTTTGTCTAATAACAATTTATGCCATTATAAATTTAATTATCAGACAAATAAGATATTGTCTTATGAATGGTAAGTTTAAATACTTAATAAATCATTGTATTTTTCTTAAAAAGTTTAATATTTCGGTCCTTGTCTATATCTAATCCTGGCTCCGTCCCTAGTTGTGGATGCAAAATATATCCTTGTATTTGGATTTTTTCCAACGAATAAGAAAACATTGTTGCCTATTTATTATATTATATTTAGGTACATGTACGGGATTTTATATTAGGAATGAATTTTATAAAATTCTAAGACATGGTAAACTTATAAATTTTTAAGGAATAAAAATGATTTTTCAATTAAAAAATATAAAAATATATAAAAATTCGAAAATTTTTAAGGGAACGATTGTTGGCATTCAATCTCTCCCTTCGTTTAATCCTAATTATATTATATTATATATTCAAATGAGGCAAAATATGCTTGTATTTGACCTTTTGCCAAAAAGGGAATAGTTTACAATGAGGTTGTAAATTTAATATTTAATGGTATTTTTTCCTTATTAATTTAAATATTTTTTTGAGATTTTAAATTTAAATATTTAATATATTTCTGAATTTTTGAAACTACGGAATTTAACTATTCTTAATATTTGATTTTGATTTCCTCTTTGAACTAAACTACTTGAACTCGTCCTAAACTCCCGAATCAAATTACATTGCGCATTTAAAAATGTTCATATTTATGTCCTTCTAGATGGAAAAAATTAAAATATGGATCTGGTTGATCACGTCATATGTAGTCCCAACTAATAAAATCCATCTATTTCATTTTTTTCAAGGTGAATCTTCACATTTTTTCTACGTATAAATAAAGAATGAGTAGTTATTTGAAAGCTATTTTAAGAAATATTAATCTTATTAACTTAAACCACATATCACGTGGTGAGTCAGGTCTATATAATAATTTCTCTTCTAGGTGATATGGTCACAATTAGGATTAAACCTTTGTTGAATAGTTTGAGATGAATATAAGATAGTATCTGTTCATAATCTTTCTTAATCATTGACACCCAACAGACTCAACAGTTGAACCCATGACCTCTAGAGAAAACATAATTCTCCTTAACTATTGAGACCATAAATGGATTCAAATTAAACTATTAAATCAATAGAAACATATTTTTAACATTTAAACTAATTGTTTATAAAAATCATAACTAGATTCAATATAGGTCGAGTCAAATAATCTACTCGACCTATTTCATTTTTTGTTTTTGTTAAATAGGGAACTGATAAAGGAAGCTAAACTGTCAATTCCGGTGCATGTGTTTCTTTATCCCCTTTCACTTTTTTCATGAAATGAAAGCAATTTCACATGTAATAACCCTACTAACTTACAAAATGTCAAGCTGCTGATATTCCCTTCCTTATTTAGCTACAATCTTTATGGCCTTAACCTGACAAATTTCAACATGACATGATACCTAAATTCACTTTAATTTTATCCATCTAATTTTTGAATTTCAAATATATCTAAAATAAATATCAACCCCCGCCATCAATATCTCATCTATATAATATTATTATACTTATTCATGAATCGAATTATTTTTCAGTTTGAATTTAGATTTAATTGAATTTGAGATAAGAATAGTTTTAATCCGCTTTGCACTAATTGTTCACCTTTAATTATCGTAGCAACAACTGTATTAATGGTGCTTCATGAAATTCGTTAGTTGATTAGTGGTCAACGCATGCTGCTGACGTAACATTTTCACATGTGTTAAATTGACGATGTGTCATATATAACATCATTCAAAATAATGATGTGACATGTATCATGTGTAACGTCATTCAATGTAATAATGTAAAATATGTATTGTATTTAACTATTCAAATTTTATATATTTGCCTTCACTAATTGGAATGGGGAAAGGTTGTGATTTTGATGCAATTAACTTGAAAGATGGGAGGGAAAGGAACTATTTGGTTAGCAGTAGCATTCAGTACCGTTACCTTCACCATTGTGGCGTTTTCATCATAAATGGCATTTAATAATATAACTTTGCTCATAAGTGTATACAACAATGTTGATAGAGAAGACTCCCCCCCCCCTAATTGTAAAATGCATTCCAATTCGAATTAATGGTATGTATTCGTGCACACATACTCATTTTTAATTAAATTTGATGTTATAATTGAGCCGGCATATATGTTAAGTATATATATATATATATATATATATATATTAATTAGCTTGTGGTTATAGAAAGAGTAAATTAGGGATAGGTATGAGATTTAAATACTATAGATTCTAATTCAATTTTATATACTCGGCATGAATAAAGTGATTTCAGTGGTTAAGATACTATTGATATCTTTTAAGGTCTCAGATTCGAGCATAATGTATGTCAGGGGTATAAACGTTCATTATTAAATAGTTGAAAGTCTTTGAACATATACTACTTTATATTCACCTAAAGTTTATAAAAAAAAACTTTATATGGTAGGTTTTTAAAAATATTTGAGTGTGAGTCATGTCAAATTCGAATTTAGGGTGAAAATTCTCAACCCAATTTGATCGATAAAAAGAATATACTTTTTTTTTATATATTTATAGATAATTACAATAATATACTTATTTTATTTTTTCAACTAAGTCCCTATTATATCTAATAGAAATAAAATTTATATATCGTATTCACTCCAGATTAAAAAAATATTGGGTTTGATCGAATATTCACTCCATAAATATCAAATATGTGAGCGTTCAATGTCAAATGATGGAGAGTTATATTTGAATATAGATTGTCTCGTACTTATCTCATATTAATTAAAAGATAAATTTGTATATAAAAAACTATAAACCCTGTATTTAAAATTATATATTATTTTCTGAAACCCTAAACCATGATTCATGGTCCATGAACCTATTATTTCATTGGACCAAAAAAACTACTTATTATTTCTTAATTCACCATGGGGATTGGGCCTTGCAACTGGCTGAAGGCTCTTAGGTTTTCTAGGCTACCACCAATTCAATATTTTTTTAGTAAATATAATTAATATAAAAAGTTGTGTAAAGTATAAAATAAATTGAGATACACAAACATAAAAAAAATATTATTTTTCAATTTCATCTGTATGACATACAATATGTGATGAATTAAAATTATATAATTTAAAGAAAATAACATAAACACAATTATATACTAATATATTAAAATATTAATAATTCTTACAGGTAAATAAAATTTATTATCATAATACAATATTTTTATGTTATTTTTATTATTTAAAATATAAAATATTTATTCTCATATTATAATAATTAAAAAATATAAATTAAATAAAAAATGTACTTTTTGAATAAATGGAGATATATTATATTTTCAAAAATAAATATGGAGATCTGAGTTCACACAAAATAAGATAATATTAGTATCCTTAACCACTTAACTAGTTAATGAATCTCAAAATATAATACATTTTAATCTAAATAACCAATTTTTTAGATTTACAAATTATAAACCCTTAAATATTCAAATTTATCGGCCGTAATTAAAACCTTGGGTAAACTACATGTTTAGTACCAAAACTATTACTTTCGTTCCGTTTTGGTACCAAAATTTTTTTTCAAAACCATGCATAACGTTTAGTTTAGGTTTCAATTTGATATTCTAGCTTTAAAAATTTAACAGAATTACTGACGTGATATTTTTATAATTTTCAATGATGACGTGACATTACCTTATAATGACACATCAATATTACTGTTAATTTTTTAATAGAGGATTATCGAAATAAAATCTAAACTAAAAGTTAAGTATGATTTTGAAAAAAAAAATAAAGTTTAGACACCAAAACAGAACAAAAATAATAATTTATATATTAAACGTATAATTTACCTTAATACCTTTTAAAACTTATTGTAATGAGTTAATTGCATCGTATGTCCCAAATTATGATCCTATGAAACCATCCAAGAAATTCATCTAACACATGTTATCAATATCTCTTAGTACAATATATCATGTGCTCTTATTGTACCACCTCATGTTATTTTATAAAATCTCATGTTATCTATAAACCTTTCACATTTAATGTAAAACGATAGGATTTAGTAAAATATTTTGTAATTTTAAAAAATAAAATATTTTATAAACTCATCAAATGATTTTATTGATGATAAGAGAATATTGTTTTCAAGTTTCAGGTTCGAAACAACGACATCTATAAGATATGTATTGTTAATAATTAAGAATTTTTTTGAACGAATACAATATTATAGTCACTTTAAATTATTAAAAAAATAACAATAAAAGATTAATATATTACATACAAAATATAATTTGTAAAAATTATATTTATAATTTATAAAAAAAAATAAACATTCCTTTTATACTAAAATGGAAGAAACACATAAGAAATAATTAATTTTTATTTTCCTAGGAGTTCATGACTTTGTTTGTCTTCTCTGAAAACACGACAAAAAACAATCTGATAGCCATCAAATCCTGAAATTGAAAGATAAGGAAGACGACGAAATCCGTTAACACCGTGACGGCTACTCCCTCATCGGATCGTTCTCCTCCCTCCACGTGTTCCCTGAAGCTTCCATTTCACCGATCTTCCACTTTCCCTATAAAGAATCTTTATCATCTTCCACCTCGAAAAAAGCAAACCCAATCTTCATTTATTGATTATAGTGTTTTTTTTTTGTTGTTGTTTCTTCGTTGGGTCATTTTTATTTTCCTTCGTTGTAGCTTTTGTTTTCTGGGGTTTTTGAAGGAGAGATCATCATGGATCATGCAGCAGATGCTCATAGGACTGATTTGATGACTATAACTCGTTTCGTGTTGAACGAGCAATCCAAATATCCCGAGTCTCGTGGAGATTTCACCATCGTACTCAGTCACATCGTTCTTGGTTGCAAGTTCGTTTGCTCTTCTGTTAACAAGGTCTTTACTTTATGTATTTAATTGAGTTTTCTTTGAATTTTTTCCTCCCATATGAATTCTGGGTCTTATTATTTTTCTGTTTATTATTATATAGGCTGGTCTGGCTAAACTCATTGGACTTGCAGGGGAGACCAATATTCAGGCAAGTAGAATACTCAAATGAATGTTTTGTGTATATTCACGGTGATAATATTTCATAGAAAAAAAATGTTTTTTAAATGTTGAATTAAGGGTGAGGAGCAAAAGAAATTGGATGTGCTTTCAAATGAAGTCTTTATCAAGGCTTTAGTGAGCAGTGGCAGAACTGTGAGTAATTTGTATGCATTTATCGTTTAAGTCAACATTGGAGATGTTAAGATTTTCTTTTTAACATATTTGGATGTTATATCAGCGTATCCTCGTATCTGAAGAAGATGAAGATGCAATTTTCGTGGAGCCCTCCAAGCGTGGAAGGTGCTTTCAGTTGTTCTCTGTTCTGTTTCTAATGAATTGCTCCTAAAAATGTCGATATTAGAACCTTGTTCGCTAACAGTTGATGTGAAATCTTCTTAAAAATGCAGGTACTGTGTAGTTTTTGATCCACTTGATGGCTCCTCCAACATTGATTGCGGTGTTTCAATCGGAACAGTACGGTTCTTAATCCCAAAATGCCATCATGCTAATGGCATATTAGGTTTGATTCGATAACTTGATATTGTAGTTTTCAACTGAATGTGTCCTCTATTTCATCTAGATTTTTGGGATTTACATGGTGAAAGATGACCATGAACCAACTCTTGATGATGTGCTGCAACCCGGGAAGCAAATGGTAGCCGCTGGCTATTGCATGTATGGAAGCTCTTGCACGGTATGATGTTTCTTGCGATAAAACTGCAGACATTTCTGTCTTCAATTTTCTTATTCTTGATGGAAAGGACTTGGTACTTTCTGTATTATGGCCTTAAACTTTATTCTCGAATAACATGGTTTTGCAGCTTGTGTTGAGCACTGGGAACGGAGTTAATGGATTCACCCTTGATCCGTCCCTCGGTGAGTTCATACTAACTCACCCGGACATCAAGGTACATGTTTGGTCTTGCAATTATTGGATTAATCACGTGATTACCTCTTTTAATCTACTCTATAGTTCAGTTTCTTACACCCTTAATTGGTTTATCATGTCTTCTTTTAACAGATTCCGGAGAAAGGGAAGATCTATTCAGTTAATGAAGGAAACGCCAAGAATTGGGATGCTCCAACGGCCAAGTATGAATTCGTTTAGTTTGCTCGTTTCTTATTTTACATTTGTTTTCTGATGCAGTTGCTTTACCCTCTCTCTAACTTCAGGTATATCGAAAAATGCAAGTTCCCTAAGGATGGTTCCCCTTCCAAATCCCTGAGATATATTGGAAGGTATCATTGATTCGATTACCAGTGTTTCCGTGCCTGCTTTATGTTCGTTTATCGTGTTGGAATATCGATTCTGGTATATACTAAAGTCTGTCATTGATTTATTATTTTAGCTGAAATTGAAGAATCCGGTCAATGACATATTTTGAAACTGGCATATTTGTTCTGTTTCTGACCATTGAACAATTCTGACTTTTTGAACAAGTCACACTCTTTTGTTTGAGCTCCATCTGGTTCTTGTATGGGTTTTCTGGGAGGAGGATGCATTGATTTTCAATAATTCTCGAGATGCATAGATGATCATCAGCGACTATCTGATTTTCTCGCAGCTAGATATTTTTGTTTGGTTTATGACCCTGGATTTGTTTCTTTTAACATGGACTTGGTTTTACTATAATGACATGGTGATGAACAGCATGGTAGCCGATGTCCATCGCACGTTACTCTATGGGGGGACCTTTATGTACCCTGCTGATAAGAAGAGCCCGAATGGGAAGCTGCGGTATGTTAAAAATGCAGTTAGCACTTAGCACTCCCATTTACTTGCAGGCTCGTTACATGTGGTTTGCCAACACAAAATTTTCATTTTCATTGACTATGAGGCTTAGTTTCTAACCAAGTTGAGTGATTTTTGTGAACCAGTGTCCTGTACGAGGTCTTCCCAATGTCGTTCTTGATCGAAAAAGCTGGAGGTCAAGCATTCACCGGCAAGCAACGGGTAAATTTTGTTAAAGTTGCCACAAAGAGCAATGAATGGAAGCCAGTAAAATTGTGAATATGCTGCTCATGGTGATCTGATTTTGTTAAACCTGATAAATTTTTGCAGGCACTTGACTTGGTTCCAACAAAGATACATGAAAGGTCTCCAGTATTCCTTGGCAGCTATGATGATATTGAAGAAATTAAAGCACTGTATGCTGCTGAAGGCCAAAAGGAATAAATGTATCACCCTTTATCTTTGCTGGATTCATTTTTCAATCCTCAATTTCATAAGATTTAATCCGTTTCAAGGCTTATTCTGTAGTGGGATACTGCAGTCAAATGTATGTATAAACCGGACGAGCATTGCCTTCTAAAATTCTGGAGTATTATTCTATAAAATAAAAGGAAAATGTTTTTAAGTCCAAGTTCCAATCTTGATTTATTTATGAGAAAAAGTTTCTTAGTTCATGTATGTGGTCCTACTAGTTGTTGAGAGCTATGTCTGATTCAGTCCTACGTTGTGAGTAGGGGTGAGCATTTGATTTATTTATGAGCAAAACTTTTGCTTCCCCGGTCTCCATGCTTGATACCGGCAACTTTGTGCTCTATGATTTGAGTTCCGAGATCATATGGCAGAGTTTTGATTCCCCGACCGACACCGTTCTGCCCAGTCAGCAGCTCTCTTCCTGTAAACGTCTGGTTTCCGGTGTATCCGAAACGAATCATTCTAGTGGTAAGTTTCAAATCGTCGCGTAGAGAGATGGGAACCTGGTGCAAGATCCAGTAGGACCAACAGAGCTTGATGCTGCTTACCGGAAGATTACTGCTGCTGGAGAGAAAATGTGACTATGGATCTTGATATCAACGGTCACCTTTACCTCCTGAATGCTACCCGAATCGTCGTAAAAAACATTACCGAGAGGGTTAGCGTCTCTCGTGATGGCTTCCACCGTGCAACAATCGATTCAGATGGCATATTTCGATTGTATTCACTTGGGTCTAACAAATCCCATGGTCCATCCAGTGGTCATCCTCTAGTAATAAATGCTGTCATGTTTGAATAGTTTCTGCACTTTAAAGGACAGGGATTCCGTTCGTGAATGTCTTATCGGTTTCGATTTCATCAATATGTCCCGGACATCTTCATTACAGTCGCTGATATTCTAAATTAAGGTGATTACAAAGGTAATATATGTTTTAAATATTTTTAACCATTTAATAATGAAAGTTCAATCACCCTTGCAGTCGCTGATGTTCGAATCTATGACTTCTAAGCACAACAACGATTCTTTTAACCACTAAAGTAAATTAATTCGTACAAAAACAAATACAAAGAGCTAAAGAGTGCATTGGGCGAGAAGATAGCGGATTTTGATTTAGCCAAGCTAATGATGGCTAAACAAAGCAAGACATTTACAGGGATAAGGGAACAAGGGGTTACCTTGCACCGGAGTGGCATAGGAACATGCCTATAACGACGAAGGCCGACATATACAACTTCGGTCTGACGTTGTTCGAGATCATTTACTGTCGTCGAAGAGTGGAAATTAATGTCCCAGATAATGAACAATTGCTTGTGAAATATGTCTTGGATTGTCTGTAACAATCAACAATGATTTTTATTAATTAGGGTAATCACCTAACCATGTGGGACACCAAATCTTTAATTCCTTTCAATCTCTATCTCTTAAATGATATTGGAAGCCGGTGTGATTCAGATCTGTTGATATGATATTTATTTTAAAAAAAGATATAATTTGTTTTTTTGGTCAATAAAATAATTTATTAATTTTTAATCGATTTCCATATACATTACCCATTAAATGAATCAAACCAAGTTTTACGTCTACATTAATCTGGCAGTCCCACTCACTACCCTAAATGTTACATCAACGTTTGACCCTTGCTTGCATGGCATTTACTCATCTCACGTGGGATAGTCGTTCCAAAACTTTATAAAATAATGATAAAATTTTAATTCATCATCTCATTAAATTTTATCACACTTACATACGAACGAATTACCATATTTTATATATAAAAGTATATTTATAAAAATAATTTAATAATTGACGAATTCAAAAATATTTTTGAAGATACACACAATTATTAACAACATAAAAAGAACGAACACAACTAATATAATAACTAATAAAAATAAATTTAAATTTTAGAGTAGATAAATACCACGATGTTTTCGATAACGAATTAAGAGGATTAACTGTTCAATTTCATTTTTATTTTCTTTTATAACTTAATAAATTTAATTCAATTTCATGACAACTTTCCAATTTTTTAATCACAATATTAGGAAAAAAATTACTGATAGCAATCGGTGATTTAAATATAAATATATTTAATATCTGTAAGTGTATAGGATGGTTTGTGAAAGCAACGGATTTGGAGATTGGAGGTACCAATCATTTGATCTAATTGCAGTTTGTTTAACCAAAATATTTTTATATTTTCAATTTATCAATACATCTCAGTCAGCAAGGTTCAACGACTTTGGATTTTATTAGATATAAATTTATATATTTATTTGTTGACAAAATAAAGCCTATAGTTTTATTAGATACATTTATTCTTAGCTGCCAACTTCAACCCTATAATATGAAGCATGAATCTGAATCAATTGAAAACTTCCCTTTTTATTTATTTATTTACATTTTATAACTTCCCAGAAATATTTTTTTTGAGCAGACACATATATATATTCAAAAAATTTGTAGGGGACAAACACAAATAAAATTCAGATCTTGATGTTAAGCGTTTGATAAAAACAAATTGAAGGAATAAAATTAATCATTTTTTATTAAAAGGATTATTCATAATATACATATGTAATATTTAATTTAAATTAATCGATCAATAAATCAAAAAACAAATAAAAAACTGTATCAGATATCGATGTTAAGGTTTGATTAAAAAATTAAAGCGAATTGAAAAATCATTCAATGAATAAAATGAAAAAAGATAGTAATTTAAAAGTCAAAAGTTATTTTCTTTTTCCAAAAGATGCAAAATAATTTAATATTCAGAAATATAGAAAAGAAGAAAGAAAGAGACAACTCAACTTCCAATTAGTTTTCTTTCATTTATATTCCTTAGTTGTTAACCTTGGCTTGTAATTAGAATATTCAGTGAAAATAATAATAATTAAAAAGAAAAGGGTATGGGAAAAAATAGAGAGAAAGATAGTACAACTTATGTCTTTGCCATTAATTTTTCTTCTTGATAGCTTTATTGGGGAAAAGTTATTTAATAATGCGTTGAAAGAAAAAAAAATAGTCATATAAAGTACATCTTAAATTATTTTTTTAAGTAGGGTATTTATTACAGTTATTGCAGTGTGTCGTCATGGATGTGCATGCGGAAGAGATTAGGGAAGAGGAAGTTATGGGTTTGGATGGCTCGGCTAGCTTACATCGGGTGGGCTTTCAAATGGGTATTGGCTTCGCCCGAACAGTCTAGGCCTAGTGAAATTCATTTCCTGCCACTCGTTCGGGCCCGACTTCAGAAGAGTCACTTATTGAAATTCCTATTAATTAGGCTCATGATTCTTCAAACTGCTCTTTGGGCCAATCTAAATCATCAACCCACATCGTTGAAGATGGTTCAGGTGTTGTTACAATCAAGCCTAGGTGTGTTATCCCATTAATTCATGAATTCTTGTATGGCTCACTAACACTGGTGCATTGATCCATTACGTAACAAATATGGATGCACAAACCATCAAGAAATGTTCAGTTGCTGGAATGGTAGGTCAAAACGGTGAATGGAGATGGGAAGAATTTGAAAACCTACTGCTCTATGAAGTACTCCTAAGGTTAGCTGCTGTTAAACCTCCAAATACATCGTTCCAAGACGATTCAGTTGGATGGAACGGACAACCAGACAGGAAATTCACGGTGAAAGCAGCTTATAACACGAGAATCCAGCAAACCAGGGAAGAAGATGAAGCGGTATGGAATTCGATAGCAAAATATCAAGGCTTACACCGGATACGGACCTTCCTGTGGCTGGTTGACCGAGAAGCTCTCCTAAAGAATAGTGAAAGAGTCAGAAGACACATAGCCGGGGCCCAAAAGGGGCGCCAGCCCAGGGCCCAGAAATTTAAAAATATTATTAATATTTTCTTTTATTTTTTATAAGAAATTTTAAAAAAGTTGTAAAATAAAATAATGGAGCCCATAAATTTATTAAGATGTAAATTGTAATTATTATTAATGTTAATGAATGGTTTCACTTCAAAAAAAACTTTAATTAAAATTTTATATCATATATTTTTAAAATTTTTTAAATTTGTTTTTTAATTTCGTTCCGAGCTAAAAAATAGCCAGGACGGGGCTTGCATATAGCAACTGAAACTCGACGCTAAATATGTGGAGATGCATGGGAAAATACTGGCCATGTACCGCTCAAATGCATTAATGCAACCGAAATCTGGAAAACATTGACCAAGGTAGAACTGATACCGGAATTCCTGTCGATGCCAATCAAGGATTGGATCCTAAGAAATGTGAAGAACACGGAGGACTAGGACATTTTATTTGGAGTGATTTTATGGAATCTATGGAATCGCAGAAATAAGTTAATTTTAAACCCGAAAAGTATCAGTAGAGATTCAGTCTTGGAGAACAGTAGAAGGATAGTAAGCGAGATGAAGAATGCTAAAGAAGAAAGAGTGTCGCAAGCTAATATAAGGCAACAAGTAAGGAAAGAGACTAGATGGAGACCACCTCCAGCAGATTGGCTGAAACTTAATATTGATGATGCTAGAAATGTTGTGACCGAGAAAGCAACCTGTGGAGGGGTTTTGAGGAATGAAGAAGGTAGGTGGATAGCAGGTTTCTTTAAGTCCATAGGCACATGTTCAGCGTTGGAAGCAGAACTCTGGGGAACTTTAGAAGGAATAGACCCAACATGGAACCGAGGTGCACGAAAGGTAATCCTGGAAACGGACAACAAAGAGGTGAAACAGATCCTACAGGGTAGGAGTAATCGATGTTAGGAGTAATCGATGTGAAGTATCCACGTTTTACCAGCATATCTGCAGTCTAATCCAAAGGGACTGGGAGGTACGATTTGAACATGTATATCGAGAAGGTAACCGGGTTGCGGACGGCATGACGAAATTAGCAAGGGAAGGAGATGGTAGCTGCCACGTCTGTAAGACACCACCAGCAGGAATAATGGCAATCCTCCAGGAGAAAGCCAATAGAATAGTGAAATAGAAACTGTTTAATTTTCTCTTCTTCACCAAAAAAAGAGAGAGAGAGAGAACGAAAAAAATGTGTGAAAAAATAATAACTTTTTATACACAATTATTTCAAACTTATCAATTTAGAGAATAAAAAATAAATATAATAATTTAATATTATAATTACCTTTTTATAGTTATGTGATCAAAATAAAAATACTCTCAAAATTCAACCATTAATGCTGTTATAGTTATTTATCCTGAAATTATTTATATTATAGTGTTTTTAAATAAAATGATGCGACTTCTTATTACTTCATTTAGAGACTAAGATTTGAATTCATTTACTATGTAAATTATAATAAAAAATACATATTATAAATATAGTGTTAGATTCAATAAAAATTATAATTGAAAAACATTAAAACAAATATTAATCGAATACGAATTTATATTACAAATATTAATCTAATGAAGTCTCCTCTTGACACGGCACGATGCATCTTGAGGTATGTTAAAGGTGCCATTAAATATTTTTACTCAATTTATATGCATCTAAATCCAAATTAAAACTTTGAAATCCAATAATTTAGCTCCTCTAAGAATAAAACATATCCAAAGGGTACTAATTGCCATTAAAAAATATTTAACGTGTGATAAAAAAATATAGATAAAATTCATCCATCAAAGGATCAGAATTTTCGTTCAATGCAAAATAATAGTAAATAGAATGTATTCTTTTAATCATAAAAGTAGGCTAACAGACTATAGCCTAAAAGCTGAACATCAAACTACCGAGAGAAACTGATATTAAATTTATAAGCGAACGTGATATTAAGTATACATGTTCATACAAGGGATCGTTATTACAGAAAACAAAACAGAACCAAAAAATAATATTGTGAATCAGCATTTTGTTTAGGTTTGTCCCTTTCGTGTAGTAATATTAAAATGTATTACTCATCAGGTTACTTGCATACCAAAAATCTTCAGTTCCCATTTACTGCTTCTGTTGTTTCCTGTTACTTTACACTATTAGATGAAAAGAAATCACTCTTCAGAAAAACTAAAAATTAACTTAATTTTGAAGATTGCATACCTTCACTTCTTCCAAAAGTGTCTCGAGCTCAGCTCTTATCTCTGAGAAGGACGGTCGCTTGTCCGGAGCCGCTTCCCAACATCTTTTCATCAAATCTAAGAGTTTCGGATGTGCATTCTCGGGTAGTTCCGGACGCAGTCCCTGAAAATTATCAGGAAACTTGAGAAAAGCTTTTAGTCCCAATGATACTAACATAACAGAAGACTCCACTGCTGTTGGAGCCTACTGGACATGCATCGAAAGGAAGAGTCTCACTCAGAAGATAGCATGCTAGCAGAAAACGGAACTCGAAAATTTATTGCCAAACCTATCAAGTATCTGATTGGTATTTGCAACTACTATATGACGGGGAAGCCATGAGCAAGAAATTCAGCAAACAAAATCCATAAACATTACAAAGATGAATAGCTACCATCGAATGTGTTATGCGGTAAAAAAGGAACCGAAATTCAACAATGATCTCATATACCCAAATAAATCCCGAGTTTGGTACAAAATAGTTATTTAGTTCCCTAAATATAAATGCAAACCTGTCTAACTCCCAATGCGGCTTGCAGTGGTGTCATGGTATCATACGGAACCTGCAGTCCCAAGAAAAAATAATTCAACAATGTCCCATCCAATTGCATCAAATGATTTCAGGAAAATACCTTGGCTGTCACTAGCTCCCACAGTACAATAGCAAAACTGAATACATCAGCCTTTTGATCATAGGGCTGATGGTTTATGACCTAGTGGGAGGAAAATAAAGTAAGATGATTATACAACACCTAACGAAAAGCCTGAAACAATAATGATTATTGTAAAGCAAGGAAAAAGTATGATAAATGACCAGGAGCACAACATATGAACTGAAATGTTAGAATGGAACATAGTCGAGCATTTATACAAAGAACAGCATTAGAGGTCTTTTCCACAGTTTCCGCCATCAGAATCATCAAACATAATCTAAATTTTGAAATAATTAAAAGATAAAACACAACCACTGACTGGGAGAAAAGGAAAATAAATAAAGAGATTCACACCTCAGGTGCCATCCATCTATACGTCCCAGTCTCCGCGGTCATCACTCCTCCTTGGTTCTGGAACCGGGCAACACCAAAATCTGCTACCTTGACAACCTTGAGAGGAAAGATAAAGGCCTCAGTTTTAGAAATTATGAAATGTTGCAAAAATCTCCTCAAAATGTTATATGAACAATTTTACAGATGCCAGTACAGACTATAATAAGTAAAATATTTTTAAAACATTAACCACCAAAATACAAGATGAGTGAAATATCACAATTAATTTATCTTAATATATCCCAAAATCCACATGCTACACCAAATGTAGTTCCTACTGTTCCCAAAAACATTAGAACTCCTAAAGTAAGGTTTGCTTGCGACAATTAAACGAATGAAACCAGTGAAATCCAGCTACAACATCCAATTTATAACAAATGTAAAGAACCACATCATAATACAGTTAAACAGTAAATACTTGGCCTTGCTATAAACCCCACATGCAGTTTGCCTACTAGATGGCTTTCAAGAGATCATATCCTATGATGTAGATCACCGCTTATTTTTTCAATATTTCAAAACTGACATAAACCACAACTCCCCTTCAACAGTTCTTTGACAATCCAAATGTTAATTTCCTTAATATTAACAAAACGAAAAAAAGAAAATTACTGACAGATTACAGAGACACTTCAACTAATTTCCTAATAGAGGACCACTATGAAATAGAATTCATGTCCATAAACATGGGGTAAAAGTAATTCAAGACAACCATGCTCTTTATCCCAATAAACATATGGCTTTCTATTCAGTAATCTGTAGTAAATAAATTCATAAAATTAGTTTACCATCCTTCATGGAAGTTTCACCTTATTAGGAAGGTTTACAGAGGGAAACCCAACTCTTTCACACGTCAAGGTTCTGGTTTACATCTTAATATTCAGTTATGTTGCTCACTGGAAACCTTAATTATTATAAAATCGATAAGCTAATCCTTGAGTGCACTTAAACCAATGATCTTAAAAAAAATCCTTACTTTGTCTGCATCCATTAACAAATTTGCTGTCTTCAGGTCCCGGTGAATTATGTGATTTTGATGCAAATACTCCATTCCTTTGCAGACATCAATCGCAAACTTCAGTAGCTGAGAGAGCTTCAAGACTTTATGATTCTTATGCAAATAGTCATACAGGCTTCCCCCAGGCATGTACTCTGCAAAATGAGAATTTTATAAATAAATTTGCACTTAAAACGGATTCCAAAGTTGAAACAGCAAGTGGAGGGTGCTGCAGAGAGGGGAATCCAAAGCCCCTGATTGCTGTCAAATGAACAAATTCTTTTAGTTCTGCCTAGTTTGACACCACTCTGAAAGATGTTTAGACAAGCCAAAAATGAACATGAAAGAGCAAGGGCAGCTAATATGATTAACTAATCAAAATGAACATAACGCTTTTCTGAACTGATGACCAAACATGACATAATAATAGGGGGAAATGGAACTATAAAAGAAGCCTACTTTAATTTAAAGAGAGTTCTTCTAATTCCTCAGAAGTTCCATACCTGTTACTATGCTCAAATGAGGAGACTTTGTACAGGCACCAATAAAACGGACAACATTTTTGTGCTGGACTTCGCTGCACTCAAGAACCCAGAAAGTAAGACAAATATTCATATGATTATGGTCCTACATAAATACAAGTATATCCTCAATAAAATCAAAATTAAATTCAACTTAAAGAGAAAGCTTCCAATTCTTTAGACAGAGAAAAAAAAAAGAGGCAGATTTTTTTTTTATTATAAAAGTTGAATGTCTCATTAAAAACTCCCTTCGTATTCTTCCACATACTAAGAAGTATGTTGAAGAACATTGGAAGGAAGAAAAGAGTGCCTCATAATTTATTAATAGAACACGCAGTACATGTGAAAACACCGAATACCCTCATACGGGTATATACACCATTACAAAAAACCATATCACCTAAAAATCTCCCATCATCAACCACAAAGCCCCAAAGACAATAACCCTATTTCTAAAATACATCTCAAGCAAAAGGAAGAAAAACAACGCAAAAGAACATAACAGAATAGAAAACCAACACTTGCCACCATTAAAACTAAAAGAAACGCCTCTGAATAGAGCTCCAGAATAGTTACGATCCAATTGAAGGAACAAGTTCTAATGAATTATCGCAATCATCAGGGACCCAAGAATTTGGTTTGAAGGAAGGATCAATTTCATACACCATGATTTTGAAGAAATTAGCACCGACCTTTAACTCCAACGACTCATCAATTCTCACTTGAGGCTTTGTGAGTATTTGATTTTGTGCCCGATCAAAAGACAATAGAAACTCACAGCTGTCGTCGATTGCTGATAATTTGCCCCACTTAGCTGCAATGTTTTTGAAAGTATCCCAATTCCAACCGTGGAAATGAACACCTTCGCAAATTAACCACACTCGACGACACTCCACCACCAGACTCTCTGACCAAGCTTCAACTCTGGAAAACCATTTTGCAAGAATCTCTAATTTATCATTTTTCAAACTTCTCAACGAAGCAGATTCTTCAAAAATCATTAGAACTACATTTCCAGCAGCTCTCATTAACGTGAAACCAGCGAGTCCTTTGGCTTGCATTTGGCTAGCAAGATTACCGATTTTGATGAAGTTCTTGCCCCACCCAACAAGAAAGTTACTCAACATGTGAAGTTTATCTTCGTCCACAACACCCTCAACTTCACAATGTTTATTACTCGAAACAACTTCCATCCCGGACTTACGTTGAACAACTTTCGAGGATTTTCTCCAATAAGACTGTCGAGGATTATATTTAGCCAAAGAGACTCTAATTTTGCTGCCGTAAATATGAGAACCATTCATCTTTGATATCGCTTTCCTTGCTTCTTCAATTGTTGCAAAGCGAATGAACCCAAAACGAACCCCTTTCGAATTCCTTTTGTTAGGAATAAAGGCATCAATTACATGATCGTGAGTGCAAAATAAAGATTCAAGTCTCTTCCAATGGATCTTCTCTGGTAGGTTTTCAATGAATAACGTGAAACTTCCACTTCTGTACCCATTACTAACATTTGTATGGCCTTCCTTCCACCAATTATTAAATTCGATTCTCCCAATTCTTGCTCCTTCACCAGACTTGTTACCACAACACCCCTTTGTGATGAACTCCTTGATTCCAGCGTGGACAACATCTTCGGCAGGTTGAGCTATTGATGTCTCTACTAAAGATCGCTTCCCAATCCCATATTTGGTTCCTTGTAAAGGAGGCAAACCTTCAGGCCTAGATTTATTATCCGCCTTTTTGCTGGCAAAAAAAGTCTCTTTTTTCGCCGACGAAACGTCCAATCGGGATCTCGTATACTTATCCTCACTCGACCTCGACTTCACCTTAACACCTCCCATTCTACTACCTTGATAATTTCCGGATGTAGAAGCACTTGCCGATTGCTTCTGATTACCATCAGAACCACCATTGACAGCTTCCTTCACAACAGCTGGTTTCTTCCATACATGGCCCTCAATGAGAGCTTGCATACGATCACGATAAATACGCGCAGCAGTAGTGTTATACTTGGTAACGATATCAGTTTCTTTAGGAATACCATATTGTTCCAAAAAAGCGTTGAGCTTGTCGTTGCTACCCGATTCCATTTTCTTGATCTGAATATCTGACCACGAATCCATGTTAACAGATTGAACGAACGAGATATGTACACCTAAGCCTTGGTGTTTGCAGGAACACTTTGAGCACATGAAAACATCGTATGTTACCGAAGCCCACTGTGGAATTTTATTTTTACAGTCCACACAAATTTTGTTACTCTGTCGAGACTGTATAAACTGTAAACGGCTTGTAGCTGCTGACCTTGAAGCAAATGTCTCGGACGGAGCCTTTAACCTTAGTCTTGCCTCTCGTTTGGCTAAACCCAAAGGTGAGTAGGCGTTGAAAATCCCCGGGAACAACATACCTCGGATCCGAGACGATCCAATAGCTACCGAAGGAGATCGGTACATTCTAAGCTGGAATGATCTCAGTGGTTTTTGTTAAGATGAGTGCCTTTTTTGACGAATCCACGTTCAGAATTACATTACCAGTGTCGGAACGAGTCCACCAAGTTTGCTTGTGGTCACCAACCACCGGTGACGCCGGATGAATCTATGGGTGTCGGCGTAGATCTACTGTGATGTAGGCTCTCCCTCATGAAAAAAATCCTATAACCTTGTTGCTTCCGTCGAGGCGAGCAAATCTTGGCGATTCGGTGGTCAACGGCAACCGGAGGTGGCGGCCGGCACGGCTTCTGACGACAGTGATGACGGTGGTACTGGCCACGAAATTCCCAGCCTAGAAAGAAGGGAGTGGGAATCGGGTTTGATAAAAAGAATACACCAAGAGAGAAGCGAGCTTCTCTCACTAGCTTTTTGACTTTTTTAATAATTAAACATTTAGGCTAAAATAGTTTTTTTTTCTGAAATAGTTCCTAATAGGGGAAATATATCACTACACATTCATCATTTAGTAAAGAAATGCCAGCGAAAATTCCTTTTTATTTAAATTTATAATCTAAGGAGCAAGTACATGATTATACAAGTTAGAATCTCGAGAAACATCGTTATTACAGATTTTCATCAACTTGATTGTACTCCTATAGTTTATTAAGGTTAAAGGCTTGTCAGACATAAATGGCAAAATTCTGGAGGAGACTAAACTAAACTGAGAGACCTTCAATAACATGGAAAGATATGTGTTCATGAATTCAACTATTTCTTTCCTTTTCATTGCCATTTTCTTTGGGCAAGTGGATAGGTGTAGAAAGTGAGGAGCAGGGGGGGGCTTTAAAAAAATAATATACTGGGATTCAACAGCATTAAAGACAGTTGCAAAGATAACGTGAACCATCACTGAACTCTAGAGTAGCAGTTAAAAGCTACTCACCGTAGGATTGCCACCTCTTGAGCAAACTCATCTTCAAGAGTATCAGTCAAATGCTCAGATCTAAGAATTTTAACCGCAACATCTTGCCCAAGATAGATACCACGATACCTTCAAAGGAAGATCAGAAGAAGCTAGATCAAAAGAAAGGGGAAATAGAGAATAAAGTAGATCAGAAGTAGCCAGTTCGTAAGAGCACAACATACAGATCTCCACAAGACCCACACGCAATTCTTTCTCCCATCTTCAGAAGTCTTCTATCTATCTCCCAATCTCCAGAGTTTTCTTGTGTTGCTAATGCATCATTTATATCTGGAGGAGAATGTGAAGATCCAGAATACGACCCCTACATTTCCAGTGGATCATAAGATAAATTATCTATTTGGCATTCATAAGTTACTAATGAAGGGGAGGTGCAAATAAAAAGGTATTAACTATCATGTGAGAACACTAGATACAACAGGAAGATAGTAAAGAGTTGAAGAAAATAGTAACTAAAAAAGGCCAAAAGAAATTTAATGCATCAAAAACAAATTATAGGGGTTAAAAACCATGGTTGCAAACTACCCAATTATATACGAAGTACAGATTTACATACAGATCAGTCATCAAATGCATGAATCTGATACTAGCTACATCAACAGGTTCTTACAACCGAGAATTGAAAACTTCCATTAGAAGCACAGTACTGAACTTTTCAAAATTCAATGTTGAGTCATAGTTACTACCACATTGTAAAACGTAAAACCTACAATCTAGTAATACTAACAATAACTTTTTCAAGGGATTTGATAAAAAAAAATCAGATAGTTGCAAACTTGCAACAAATTGAAGCAGAAGCCCATAAATAGAATTCACATGGACAATGTTCACCTTGCTTCTAGCAACCGCTTTTTCCATAGCTTTATATAAACCATCTGTATCCTGACCACAACATTGCAAAGTCAGCATTCGGACTCAGCACAGATCCCTGTCATAAAGGAAATATAATCACAATGCTCCTTAATACATTACATGGCTACTGGCTGGGGATAAACTGTATATTGCTTAATGTAACTGACTTGATAAATTTTAATACAAACCATGATGATTTTTTAATCTATGTTGAATGTCAGTCGTTATATGATTAGGCTCAAAAATGAAACAGAAAGGGCTGACCTAGGCCAGGAACAAAAAATAGCATCAGCACAGAAAGTCTAAAACATGAAATAACATTTATTTCCTTTCTCAGCACACTGGGGGCATCTGGAGTTCTTTTCCACGAATTAGATCTGATTTTTACTGCTTAAAATAATTCATGAATAGAATAACAATATAGTAATTGAAGATATTGTGCCTCAAGACAATAGCAAAAGATACATTATCTTCTGCAAAGCAAGATCCATTGTTATTTATACAACATATGAAACATCCAATTATATGATGATACAAGGACAAAATAACAGTAAAACATCCAATGAAGTGATGATTACCTCAATAGGCCACCCATCTACCACAAACACACTCAAAGAGTAGCCATCAGTTGTTGAGAACACATGTGCCTCACGAATGTTAAGTCCTATATCAGAAAGCAATGCAGAAAGCTAGAAAAAAATGACAGCGGGTCAGTATTTCAGTTTGACTAGATTAACAAGATAAATGATGTTGAAAGCCCCACAAACAGTCCAAATATAACTCAACATTAGTTGTTTATCTCTTTACTAATTCCAAGAATACTTATCTTGATAATCTTCTTAACACAAGTTTTGACATTGTTCACAAAACAGAAACTATTGCTCTCCTGTTTTGAAGGAAAGGATAAACACCATAAACATATGAAAATCGTAAAGTTCATGCAACTAGAAACTATATCTATCGGCAGATGGCAAGAAAGCAGCTTAGGATGCTCTTAGTATAAGCCACCATATGATGACAAGAGGGACAAGAATTTTCAGGAGTCGGAAAGCATATAATTAGGACAACAAACTGTAAAAGTTCCATTAATGAATTGAACCACAAAAATACAAAACTAGTAAACAACTGTGCATCATAAGCTCTTTAAGATCTCAAAGAAAGCAAAGGATCAATTTCAAGCTCTGGTTTGTGTTATACACACACATATACATATTAATGGTTGTGCTTTTCATAACTGAAACTGTGTTGGAAGACATGTTGAATACACAAATATAGATTAAAACATGCCCAAACTTTAAGCATGGTGATATCAGATATCAGTATGACCAAAGCTGTGGCAAAGATAAAGGGTACATTAGACTTCCACCCTTCTGCTTCTCAGTTTCTCATATAACACCTTGCAGCTTTTTCCTTGACACATTACACCCAGTAGTTTCATCATGTTGTCATAGGGGTTATCATGTTAAGTAAGCAATAACAAGAAAAAGTAAAGTGCCTCCTAAATATGAGGATATTTTTGTCATTTTGTTGAAATAATTATCACAGTAACCTTATGATAATAGAAGCCACAGGCTGTTCAGTGTCAAGATAAAAATCACAAGGTGTTAGTAGAAAACATTGAAAATCACTCACTTTAACATGTAAGTTCACTCTAACAAACGACTGCTCTGTTCGACAATAAAAGAACATTTTTATTGTCAAACATACCTGACTAAGCAGCTTTGGCCTGTCGGTGGTAGAAAATATCACTTCATGAATATGTACAATTTCTTGTCTGCATAACATATACCGAAAACCAACTTATTTCCCATGCATACATATGAGAAATCCATGTCTAACATGACAGATGCATATATTAGCTGCATACTAGTACGCATGCATTCCGCACAGGCATTTATGTATAGTACTAAATATTTGAACATGTTCATATATACATTGTAATACACATTTGCTGCTTCAGTTTTCAATTCAAGGGAGGGAACAGAGAGTGAGAGGCTGAGCATCACAAGAAAAAACAAACGCTTCCTAATGATCCTCTTGAAAAGTAATTATGTATAGTTAGGGCAAATATAATATATGGCAAAACTTTCGGAAAAGGAAAAAGAGGTCCAACAACCTTTGACAAAGTACCTTTCAGGAAAGTTCTCAGTGAGATGTATGTCCTCTACACACTTGGAGCTCTTTCTGATTTCCAAATTTAGGTCCTCAAGCTTAGAGCAGGGTTCAAAGTCAACAGGATGATCTTTGCTTCTCCTACAGAAGGTGGTAGACGAATAATTAAAATTTTATTAAGAAAACAAGCAATTCGAGTGACATTAAAGTAGTAATAATGAAAAGAAAATTTGAAAAAAATAGAACATTTAGGACCAAATACTGAAATGGGAAAGGGGAACATAACTTACAATCTTATAATATAATACCTTTTATTCGAAGGCACAACTTTTTCGCTATCTCCATCATCAAAAGACTGGTTAGTAAAAGAATTTAAATATTGTTGATCATCAATCGCATCTGCTTTGGCGCAAAGGTTCTACACAGAATCATGTAAAAGGGATAAAACAAGCAGAATCAGGAAATCACGGCAAAAAAAATGCACCACATTACCCAAAAAAAAAAGAAATATCAACATGCAAGGCCATCATATTAACAATATGGTAAAGATATAATTTACTAATAAATTATAAATGTAGTGACAAAAACCATGTATCTAAAAATTAAAAAGAAAAAGGAACAAAGTCATAAACAATCAATATAAGGTGTTTAAAGATATAGGCAAAGGCTTTTTGTTAATGGTAGGACCAGGCTATCTCAATATAACTTACTTTCCAAGTAAAAAATCTTTAAGACAAATTTCATTTTAAAACTCTTTTACCCTTTGTCAATGTATAAACATGTTTTACCCATATTAATTGGAAAAGAATACTAGTAAAATGATTTTCACCTAGTCCATTAGGTTTCTACTTAAAGCAGCAGATGATACTTGGTCAAATAAAACTAATAGTTTTAACATGCGTAACTACTAATGTAAATGTTATCTGATATGTACTTCTTTCAGGTTCTCTCATAGACAAACATAAGGGGTCAACTGCACACCAAAAGATTTGGAAATGCCATTACAACATTAACAATTAAACATAAAGGGAAAATTTACCCAGCACTTACGTCCTTTTGAAAAATTCATACCACAAACCACGCATATATGCACAATTTTTAAAAAAATGGCTCCTAGCACACTTTTCTTTAATCATTATTGATCAGTAAGGTAGCAACACAATTTACTTATATTTCTTGCAACCCCTACTTTTTCTGAAAAATAATAAACCTTATTACCTTTACTATCACGTGGCTTGAATTACACACAACATCACAAGAAGCCCGGTTTTCAACCTCTTCAGTCTTCACATTAAATTAACAACAAAAATCACTTCTTATGAACTAGTAACTGAAAAGAAAAACACGTATCTCCACTTTTTGCTGTTTCGGTAACCATATCTTGAATACATAAAAAAGGTACAAAACCGGAAGATGTTCTTCTAAAACCCTCAACATTTGCAATTTAAACAAAAGGTAAAATAGTAATACCTCCAAGAAGCGGATATGATAAACTGGCCGCTTTTCCGGATCCTTGGCCAATGCAAGCAGCTTCTGATGTAACAAAACATCTTCCACTCTATCCATATTAACATCAAGTCCATAGCTGAATCAAATAACCAAACAACTTCATCAGCTTCAACTTATCCAAGTAAATAAACATATATAATAGCTATAACTTATAAACGCAGAAAATCATTCGTTTAAGAACTAAATTTTACCTAGCAGGCAAACGGTTGAAGTGAGAATCTAAGAGCTCGCGAAAGTCAGGATCAGAAACAGCTTGTTCGTGGCCGGATTCAACTAAACGATTGAACACGTCGTTTCGGACATCGTAGCCGTTGAAGCTGCCGAAGCTTCTCGGCGGCGATGAGCTCTCTCCGACTCCTTCCGTCAAATCCATCAACAATGAAATCTACTCCTTTTTTTCCTTCGTTGTTGCTATTTATGCATCGCATGAGGTGAGAAATCACTGTGTTTTTTTTAATTGATCAGAGTGAAGAAGATCTTTGACTGGTGATGGAATTTGAGAGGACCAAAAATGGAGGGAGATAATGGTGGTTCTGAGGGAATTCGGAGGGTAAATCTGGAAATTCCGTAAGTGTAGCAGAGAAGGAACAGTTCAGGTAAAGTGAGAAGGAGAGGCTTCGTTTGTTTGTTTTTAATGGAAGAAAGAGAATTTAAGTGGATAGAGATAGCCCATTTTTTGTATTAAAAAATGTCTGTGAATGTACACATATAACCTTGAGAAGAAGAGAGAATTACGGTGAGAGAGACAGATTCAAAAGAACCACGAAAATGCCATTTTCGTGAAGAGAATGAGAAAAAGAAAAGGAGCGAGATTCGTGCGTAGTGGGTGTGGTATTATTATTGCATCGACTCACGCTACACGCGTTTTTTGAGGTATTTTTCCGACAACACACTCACCCTATGTGATTTTTTGTCTGAAAATAAATATATTGATAAAACTATATAAAAAACTGAATATTTATACAAATTTTGTTAAAAAGAAGTTACGTATTACTATAAATACGAATATAAATTAGGTAGCAACGATGATATATGTATGTAGAATTTATTTTTATTCATTTAATAAGTGTATGTATAAAATTTATATTTAAGTTTTTAAATATTTTATGATTTGATAGTGTAAAGAAATAAAATAAGTTTACATTATTGAGATATTAGTTTTTTAAGTATTTGAATATTATTTTTAAACATACACTTATTTAGAGATTAAAAATTAAATTAGTATATATACTGTCGTCGCTGAGCTTGTATCCGTGTTAACACATATTTACAACATCTAATGTGCACGTTATTTCTTTTTGAATAATTTTTTTATAATTTTTTATTTTAATTCTTGTAATTTTAATATTTTTTAAAATTTTACTTTTTGTTATTGAGAAAATTAGACCCAAGTCGTTTATAGGTGTCCGTAACTTAATCGGAATCAATAGTACTAATTATTGATAATTTTAAAATTTTATTTAATACTAATATCTTTATTGACCTACAAAGTAAGAATAAATGGTTTTGGACGTTTCATCAAACAGGTCTAGAATTATTTGTTAATTGAAATTTATGAACATAATTAGATAATAAATAAAAGTCAGAAAGAGGTAGAAGAAGATTTATTCATCTGTGTGTAAATGCTAATATTTTATAGGTGTAACTTTTAACGGTTTACAACTCTTAATATAATTGTTTAAAATATTGTTAAAAAAAAGACCCGAACTAAATTATTTTATAGTTAAAAGGATGATTGTTATCTTTAAAGGTTTTATATTCGAGCATCAGAGACTGTAAGAGTGTTATCTTTAGAACAAATATTAGTTATAATAGTGGCTTATTGCAAATAAGTAAATAATATTAAAAGGAGTTACTTATAAATACAAAGTAAATAGTAATGTTAGAAAAAAAATAAAGGTCAATTAGCGACTTATTGCAAATATTTTAATAAATAGCCCATAGCGAATGAATAATCTACTCCAATTCCAAAACGTGTTTGTCAAGGGAAGATTCTTGTTGGTCAGTATAATACTAGAGTAAACCCATGTTTCACGTGATAATATTCTATTACAACCAAGTCCGCACCTATCTACAAACTCCTCACTCGAAGCTTTTATACCACTATCAGGATGGATCGAGGTGACGTGTTTAAGAGATGTTATCTGAAAATTTAAAATTATAATATATTTTATATTAAAAATTGATTTTCATCTCCTAAAATTTTATAATTTCATCTCTTCCTAAAACACGTTCGGTTGGTATTCTATTGGAAGTAAGTTTGAAAGCATGAGTTAAATGATCACCGTCTTTGTCTCTGTTATTTCCGGTATTGCTTCTACTTGACATGAACTATAGAGAAACTGGATTTCTTCTTGAGTGAACTGGTCGGAAAAATCATCAGCTTGGTACCAAGAACATGTTCAACCGCTTTGTATCGCCAGCGGACAGAGTCGAAATGAATCGTTCTTATCTCGGGTTTGCGGAAGGATTCGAATCCGAAATGGCATTGCATATCACATTTTTAAAGATGATTGCATGAACCGGTTGAACTAAGCCCCTAAAAAATTATCAAAATCTGTAGGGTGACAAGTACTTCCTTATCCATGGTACTAAACTTTGTTATATATATACACAAGCACTTGAACTAAATTGCAGTGGTTTTGTTAAAAAAAACTTTATTCTCCTGTTCTTCAATTCATGCTGTAATGCTTTCCATCTTTTCCCTTCATATTTGATTTCGGTTCAAAATGTTTCACAGCGGCTCGACAATAACAGGGTACTTGTTCTTCGGCATACGAACAAGCGTTGGCTGCACCGAATCATCTTTCTCCAGAGCTCTCCACCTATGGTAGAGATTGCATTGATATAATTTAGTCACCAAACTATGTTATTATAGTTTTATAACTTAAGCATTGCATCATCTTACTTGTACTTGCAGACCAGGTGATGGATGAAGATGCAGATTTCCAGTTTAGCCAGGTTCATGCCAGGACACATTCGTGGTCCGCTGCCGAATCCGAGGTAACTGAAAGCCTTTAACGGTGCCTGCAATTGAAATGCATAGATATGTTAAAGTATATGCTTCCTGGAAGAAATCAAAATTCCATTGCTGATTTCTTACATTGAATCTGGAAGGATCGAACTTTTCAGGATCCGGGAAAGTTTCAGAATCATGGTGGATTGAAACAACATCCAGGTTAATGGACCACCCTTTCTTTATATTGTAGCCTGGAAAATCGAGTAAAAGCAGTCATTTCCGATCTACATTTCCCGAGAAAATATTTGTTCATACTAGTATACCATCAATTTCAAAGGCCTGGGCAGCTTTCCTTGAATACCAAGGTAAAATTGTAGCTCTTTTGAGAGTTTCACTAAGTACCTGAATTTAATGGGTGAAAAGTTTTAGTCCACAGTGAGCCTTGAATGAGTTGATTCATAGTATATAAGCTTACTTTGTTGGTGTTAAGCATATTATTAACTTCGGACCATGTAAGGCCGGTTCCATCCTTCCTATTTGCTCGAATCTGCAGATGTTCCTCCTGCAAAATCACCCCGGATTCGAGTTTTTAAAGTGAAAGAAACAATAATTTAGCTTGAACGATATCGAGTAAGTGATTTTACTCTAAGCTATTCCAAAACTGCTGGATTTTCTCCAAGGAATTTGATGAGCCATGTAAGAGCTGCGGTCGTGGTGTCGTGACCGGCAACTAGCAGAGTCAAGATGTTGTCCTTCATTTGCTGATCGGTGAGTTTATTTTCATCATCTACTGTGTCTGTTCCCTTGCTATGTTTAATAATCAGGGACTCTAGGAAATCTTGTTGGATCACTTCCCCATTTCTCCTCTTTGCAATGATTGAGTCTAGCATGGCATACATACTATCCCGGGCCTGAAAATATGGCAAATGTATGATTAGGTTCATCTTTCGATATGTTACTTTACCCCGACTATTCATTTTTCGTAAAATGTCTGCATTCGACACATATTAGGACTTCGACACTCCGAGTCCGAATAACATATGGCTGAACAGAACATTACCTTGATACCACGATAAAAGGCAGTTCCTGGGAATTTGAAAGGCAATGAAGAAAATGACGAAGAAATGAGTTTGAAATTTGCTCTAAACTTTTCCTGCTCTTCACCACTAGGTTCAAGGCTCATTATCATGTTGCCAATTACCTTGAGAGTGAACTACAAACCAGAAAGTTATATGAGTTCAAAGTTTCCAGATAAATTTAACATAAACCAAATTGCTTTTTCCACAATACTCAACTGAAGAAGCCTCTTCAAGGACCAATATTCTTTGACCAGACCATCGATCCAGCGTTTCGATCGCGTGACTGTTGATAAAATGGAAGTACTTTTTCAAACCATCAATTGAGAGTGGCTCAGCTATCAAACGTCTAAGCCTCTTGTGTGCTTCACCATTGGCTTGGAGCAAACTGTTGGGACCCAAAACTTGTTGGCCTGTGTAGAAAAGGTTTAAGCTCACCATCCCATCTTTGCCTGTCAACAAGATTTTGTTTGCTTCTCTTCCAGTCATGAACACTGTGAATCTCCCCAGAACAAAGCTCTTGAAAACTTTCCCATATCTGGTGGAGAAAAAAAAACAGTATATTTTAGCACTAAACACGTATATCTAAACACTACATGCTGCTCAACTTCTCATTTTTCTTGAAGTATATGAATCCGACCCTCGAGTTCTAGTAAGATAATTGAAACATAAAGAACATTTTATTAATACCCAGAAATTTGATTCATTACCTCTGTCGTCTCTTGTGCATAAAACTGCATATACCAGATGGGCTTGAAAAATCTGACAGAAATGATAAACTTTCACCGATTACAGGCCATCCCAAGCTACCAGGGATATCATCCATTGCTTTTGGTGAAGTTGATATACGAGATAAGCAGAAAGCAGTGGATACAAATATGACAAGGAGTAACATGATCATCAACATGCTGAGCTCCATTTTCATTCACCAGGACCAAATGCTAAAAGTAACCTAATTGGTATTTGAACTTCATCACTTACTACATATGCAAATATATATGTGTATACAAACTGACTACAACTGGTAGTTGATACCAATGGAAATGATAATTTCAATGTAAACACCGGAAAGGAACCAATGTTTTCTCATAAGATTTAACAATTCTTTGGTCTGCATCTTCTGAGAGGTTTGCTGTTTACCTTTGTTCTTTGATGGAAAGGATCTTGATCAGCCATAAGAGGCAAAAGAAAAAGGTCAGAATAAATGGAAGAAAACAAATGTCAATTTTGTATAAAGATCACAATTGTTTTTCTCAGAAGATGTCAAATGCTTAGGGCTATTTGTTTATATCATGGCTGATAAACAGGTAGCTGTTGTTTTTTTTTTCCTCGATGATCTGAACTGAAAGCGACCCACTGATTCATAGCTGTGGCCTGTGGACATGTGGTAGTGAATAGTGATGATTTGCATGCTGACCTCAAGCTTGCCCTTTATTAGGTAGCTAATAATCCCAGATAGTCATGATTGATTGATGATAGAAGACAGTGTTTGGATAGAAATAGGGTTAGGGTTTTCATTGTTTGATTTGGTTTTAATTGAATTAACCGATCAAATAAAAATTTAATTGGTTAATCAGTCAGATAATTAAATGTTAGATCGGTTAACAATTAAAAATATTTAAAATTCAGTTATCAGTTAATTAACTGAATATATATATATATATATATATATATATATATATATATATATACATATATTGTGTGTGTATACATATATTAAGCTTAAACGTATTCAGAATCAAGATCCAACAATCTTTTAACTACATTAAACTCATTAAACTTTCAACACCCAATTAAATTTTAATCAAAATAAAATATATATTTATTAAACTCAAATTAATTTAACTAAAAAATTATTAATAATTCAGTTAATTCAAAAACTGACCGAATTAGCCAAATTTTGTTCCGTTAATAATTTTTAATAAAAAAAATTAATTCAAGTAGCGGTTAAAAAAATAATTCAATTATGACTATTTGATTCAGTAGATGACCAAAATAATTGTTTAAACACCTTTACGTTATCAGATCACTTGAGAAATTCTTTTAAAAAAATGGATTACCTTACAATTTAAATTGTTTGAACTCGATGCCATTGTTGATAATTGATTGTTTGAGATTTAAAAGCCAGAAGGACATTTAGTTTATTTTTGTTCATGATAGATAAACCAAGAAGGAATATATTGTGCCAGCCGTTGTTTACAAGAAAGCATTATCAGTACATACAAGAATGATAAAAATGATAAAGGTTCATCTTTGTCACAACATTCAGTTGTACCATTTTATCATTTGAGATAATCTGTTAATTTTAGATATATATACACACACACCTAGGTAAAATCAGCCCAATAATCCAAGTGGGTAAATTATTTAGCACAATAGGGTGACCCGGAAATTATTTTGAGATTTACGGCATTTACTACGGTGATCGTGAAACTTATCACGTCATAAAATATATTAAAAATTAGAACTCGTCATATGATATAGAACAAAATTGTATAGAACTTGTCACACCGGCGTGACGAGTTTCAATTTTTTAATATATTTTATGAAACTTGTTACGCCAACGTGACGAGTTTCATGTGCACTGTAACAAATGCCGTAGATCCCAAAATAATTTCCAAGTCACCTTATTGGGCTAAACAATTTACCCGCTTGGATTATTGGACTGATTTTGCCCATATACCTACTCCAAGGAATAAATATCATTCTAAATATAAAGATTTGTTACAACAACAATAGTATACCCATCAATTATGCTCTATAGTTTGGACCTAATCTCTCTAAACAACACATTTAGGTTCATTCTCTCTACCCTAATGGTGATAAAGCCCTATGATAAACAGATACAAAGGGACTGATCCCAGCAAGACTCTTTTACAACCCTAACCTGCAATGCCTACACATATTTCTATGTACCAGATACTTACATTGAATGAATGTTCTTATACTCACCAAGCATATCCTTCCAACATGAAACTATGCCCTCCGGTTAAAATCAGTAAAGTAAGGTTGAGGCCAAGGACGGAGGGAGGGAGGCTGGCGGGGTAGCCGTTCCCCGGAAAATTTCAAATTCTCGTGTCAGTTAAATGTTTTCTTTATATTTTCTATTGATAATCTATTTTCATCCCCAGCATAAAATCATGCATCCACACCAAAGAGATGTGGAGCAGGTTGATGGTTGGAATTGATTACATTGAAAATTGTATAAATAATGACAATATTTATAAGGTATCTGAAAACCGTATAATAAACAAAATGTGACACGTTCCCATGCCATAATATTATTGCAAGGTGTGTATATAGTGGGAAAAATGAGAAAAAAAACACGCATACCATCTCAGTAGTCAACCCGGTAGCAAAAGTTTTCTCCAGGCTTTGCTCATTACTAGCTGGATCCGAAAAGCAAAAGACATCGAGGTTAAAATCATCTCGAAATTATGGATATTTTTCATCAAAAAGGACCTTATAAAATCGTTTCCGTTCTTCCGGTCAAATAAACCTCCTAAATTATCACCATTGTCATCCTGGTCGGAATTTTCAGCGCTTCCATCTTTCCTTCTCTCCGACTTCATCAAATTCATCCCTTTCTTCTTCTTTTCCAAATTTACCAAGCGGCGCCTCTGGTTATATTCATGAAGCCCTTCTTGCATCAATTCGCCGAATTTATTCTTCACAATGACCAGTGGATCTTTATCTACCAATCCAGACCCATCATCATAAGCTTCTCTAAGGAGCACGTTATAAATCTGATACTTGTTCGACACATAAAAGATGCCGGGGTGCTTGAGCAACAAAACATTCAATTTCTCAGGTAAAGCAAATTCTTTCTTGAAATGGCTTAGCTTTACAATTGATAGCTTCTTCCACAATGTCAATGACAACAACTCGTGCACAATACCCACAATTCTCTTCTCCATTTCCTTTGTTCCTTCTTCTAGACCTCTAGGATTTAAATAAGGTGAGACGTAGGGAATTGCATTAAATTCTTCAAATCTCTGTAGTGATTTGGTCCAAGTTGAAGGTAACGAACACGAGAAATAAGGCTCTGTTCCCTGTTTCTGAGCTGAAGCTTCGACAGCAGAAACTGCTAAATCAGGGTTACATGCCAGAAGTTCGATTTCCACTGAACTCTTCCTCCAACCGTTATTAACCAGTCGGAACATTTCTGGGTGCTTCGGTAAAATTCTAATGATGTAGTCATCTGGAAATCCAAAGCTGTGTTTGAGCTCATTAAGTTTTGTAACATTAAGCCTTTGATTCATGCTCATCATTAACAACTTTGCCATTTTCTGTACAAATATTGGCTCCTGCATATCTTTCACCGATTCTTCCTCTTCAACCAAATGCATCATCTGCTTTGTTAATATACAATGATACTCATCATTCTCGAGATAAACTTCGAAGCAACAGGGATACTTCTTGAGCCAATTGAGAGCTTTGCCTTGAAGATCAAGACTCTTAAACTTCTTCTGAAGATGCTTCAAAGGTGCCACCTGGTTTGGGCATCTAAGTATTATGTTTTTAATCTGGTTATTGACTATCCAACGGCGATTTCTGGAAAGCGCTGATTCAAGATCAGGGTCTTTCTTCATTGACCAAAGAGAGAAGTTTCGAAAATGATAAAGATGGGAAGGCTGAGAGTACAGCCTACAATAGCAACAAGCCAACCTCTGCAACAATCTATTACTAATCACCATAATCAACTTGCTATGTCGCTTATTCTCCAAGAACAAACCTGTTAAGAGCAAATAAAATAAAATAAGAAAGAGCAAACTATCGTTCCCTACATACGGGTTTGGGATTGGCCCTTCAACAGCAAGCAGCGGCCACAACACGGCGTTGGCGCCCTCGGCGACTGCAACAGTGCAAGGATCGGCGAACCAATGGCGACACAATATCTTGACATCACAACAAAAGCAAACAACGACGGCTAAACGACAGAATATAACAAAGACATGGGTCTAATCCCAACGACGGCGATATAGATTATAGGACTCTAACAACCATTTAGCAGTAGACCACGAGTTAATAGAGAAAGAAGAAGTATTTACCAGGCGAAGACGATGGCATCAATGGAAATGGCGATGGAAACAAAGGCTACAACCAGGGCCGCGATGGACTCCTCGAACGGCGGTGATGAAACCGAGGGGTTTAGACTGTAGCTCTAATGGGTTTCCTATCTGAAACTTTGGACAAACTCTACCATGATTCGAAGAGAAAAGGGGACTCTCGAGTGAGGGAGGAAACTTGATGTTGGACTTAGGAATAGGCTCCACGAAGCTTATGGCGCGGGTTCAAACTTCTTCAGGCCCTAAATCTCTTCTTTATTTTAGGTAAACTATTTGTTTAGTACCTTAACTAGCACATTTATTTTATTTTAATCGTTTAATCATTTTTTAAATTATATCTAACATTATGTATTGTTTTATTTTGGTCATTGGCCGTTAAAATAATTAGGGTACTAAAGACGTAGTTTTTACCATTTTATTTTTTAGAACTAATTTCAAAATAGGGCATGGAAGGGGAAAAACGTTACCTTTTATCATTAGGTCATGCAAAAAAAAAATAGTTATATTTTAATAATATGTATATATAACAAAATTTTAAGTTATTCTTCATTAAATTTTGACAAGTTGTAATGAAACCAAAGTTGTTTTTCAAGTTTTGACCCTTGAAATTTGACCAAAACAAATAAACCAAATCACATGAAACTCTCAGCCAACAGCATGAAAAGTGTCGAGTGAATCATTGAAGAACAAGTAGCAGCCACGCAAAGATATGGAGAGGGGTTGTTTCGGTGTCATCTCTAGAGCGTTGTCACATGCTCGATCGGGTTTGTTCACATAGATATCAAACCCGATAACATTCTTTTTATTTTAGGGGTAATTTAAAGATGGGGAATTTAAAGTAATACGAAGAATTTAAATTTTGATGATTGTAAATGTAGTAAGTTGGGTTGGGAATGCCGTTTTTATAATAGAAATTTGATTTAGATTAATCAATCAATAAATTGAATACTCCGATTAATTGGGGATGAGATGATCATTTCATCCGGAGTCGACATATTTCAACTTGACTTGATTCACTTAAATCGATTTTTTATTTTGAAAATTTGGGTTATGATCTACTTTTTTAGGTTTTGATAGAGTCAAATTTAATTTTATGATGAAAAAAATCGGACTCGATATAATATTATAATTATCCTTTTTATATTTAGGGTAATTTATGTAATACACATTTCTATTTTATTTTTCTCAATTAGGTCCTTATTTTATCTAATATATATATAGGGATAAGCTCATGTTACACAATGTAAAAATCTTTTAGTTTTACACAGATTTAAAATTGTTAGATGAGTGAAAATAGATGACTGAGATTAAGAGTAGGAATTGAGAATATTTACTGGGGAAAACAAGTCAATCTCAACGATCTATTATATATATCGAGTTGGATCAAGTCATATGCATGTTTTAATGTAAAATATTGGGTTGGATTTTATGTCGGATAAGACCCTCTTAAATTTAGATCGAGTCGAATGCTTACGAAGAACTTTAATTTTTAGATCAAATTTAGATGAGCCAAAAATCTCACTTAATTCGTTTTCATCCGGAACTGAGAAGGTCGATAGTTAGAGTGTTGTTTTGTTTGTCATGTGGGACGACATTCCTCCATTCTATGGCAAAACGGCTGAAGAGATTCTCTGTAGAACAAGTCATGGGTAAATTCTGTTGGTTTGCAAAGATATTTCAAAGACTTGCTGAGGAAGATGATTTGCAAAGACATTTCAAGATCGTCTGTAGAGCAAGTCATGAGTAAATTCTAAAATTTTTAATTTGTTTTTTTTATTTTCTAATATTGAAGATTAATTGGAAAAAAATACTAAAATTTTGATCTAACAAAGTGAATCAAATTGCTTAAAATATATGAAAATTAACAAAAGCAAAGAAATCACCTAATTTGATCCTAACACAAGATCAAAGCAATAAATACATGCAAAATACATGGATAAATAGAATCAAAAGCATTTTTTTTAATATAAGCAACTAGTTTTATTAAAAATATAAAATATTTAAATTATAATGAAAGTTTACAACTATAATCGTTAACTAAATACTTTATCCGTCCCATAATTTGTATCTTATATTGACTATGTACATAGTAGGAGATATATTTGACCAAAGAAAATAATAAAATTATCTCTAAAACGTTATTGATAGATTTGGTAGATTTATATTGACAAGTGCAAAAGAGTGTGACATACAAGGTAAAGTAATATAAAGTGTTGTTGTTTGTTGACTTTTCTAATAACACATTTTAAATGAGATAATTTTAAAAACAAAAAAAAGACACATTTAATGGGACAAATGGAGAATATATTAAGGATAATTTTATATAATCATTAACACAATAAAACTAGATGCTTAAGATCACAAAAGGACTATATAAGGGAAAAGTTAAAAATCTAACCAAATAAACTCGAACAAAAGATAGATACGAATATATATTATCGCATCGGCAAACGAACCATAAGATGATCAAGTTATTGAGATATCAATGACAAACCATAAATCAGAGTCGAACGACGTGAAAAAACTATCCATGAAGCAAATCATGTATCCAATCCAATTCGAGGTCAAAAGCATGAAAACCAATATGATAACCAATGTTATTAAAACCGGACCGGTCGGTTCGACCGGTTGAACCGTCAACCGGTGGCATGTACGGTCCGATTAACTCCCAAAATTGGATGAGCACATAATCGATAAAGAACCGACTGATAACAGACAAAACCGGGGTGAACCGGCAAAAACCCGGTGTGAACCGCCGGTTCTCTTTTTTTCTTTAAAAAAAATTAAACCAAACGACGTCATTTGTTAAACGAGTCGAGTCGAACTCGAGTACTGCTGAGCTCGACTCAAAAACTTTAAAAGTAAGCTCAACTCGACTCAAAAACTCACGAGCTAAAAATTATCAAGTTCAACTCGAACTCGAAATATTATATTGAAACTTGAACTCGAAAAGGCTCGAACTCAAAAAAAAATTAGAAGCTCAATTGAAGCGAAAGAATAGTTCACTCTGTGCTCACCAAAAGGCTCTATGATTTTGAATGTCAAGTTATATTTAGTATTTATAAAAAATCAGTTGGGATGCTCTTCTATGTTTCTTAGCCATGTGAGATTGTTTTTTTTTTTTAAATTAAACCAAACGACATCGTTTGTTATGATTTTTTTCAGCCCCAAATTTATTTTTTTGATTATAGTTATATAATTATATTTATTATTTAATATGTTTTACCTTAAATATTAGTTGTAGTTGATTTAAATCATTTTTTTTCACTTGATTTTATGTCTTTTAACTTATATATGTTATAACTTGTGATATTTTTATACCTTTTAATATTGTAAACTTAAAAAAAATGTTATATATATATTAATATTGTTTTGAATATTATGTAAAACTTAAAAAAATATTATTTTATATAAAATCCGGTTGAACCGCGGTTGAACCAGTGAACCAGTACCTTCACCGGTTCAAGGTCCGGTCCGGTTTTAAAAACATTGACGATGACAAATAAGTGTCATATTGATCAATCGTGACAATAACAAATATATCATTGAGAACAAAAAAAACCACAAATATGCCATAAATACAGAGTAAAACATACCATAAATACATAGTTATTAAATTTAAAAAATAAGATGCACTGTAATAAAATAAAAGAAAAAGAATAAATACTGGTAGTTAGCGACCAAAAAATGAATAATAACTTTATTATAAAATAAAGGGAAAACAAATATATTTGTCAATAGCATGCTGATCACATGGAGATAAAAGAAAAAAGACTTACGGTAATCAAAGAAGGAAAAAAAATTAGGACAAAACCCTAAAAGAACCACATAACTAGAAGCAATATAAAACATAGTATCAATAGAAACTTAATTATTTGATTTGGGGTTTTATGCTAACCCATGAATTTATATTTTATTATATAGAGAAAGTTAGTTTTATTAAAAATATAAAATATTAAAATTACAATAAAAGTTTACAACTACAACAATAAGCTATACACATAATAAGGGCATTTTTCATATAATAATTAACACAAGAAATTAGCCTCTTAAGATCACACAATGACCATACAAGAAAAATATTAACAAACATAACCAAATAAACTCGAATGAAAGGTAGATACAAACATATTGGACTACATCGACAAACAAACCACAAAAAAAGATTAAGCTATTGAAAGACTATCGACAAAACATAAATCAGAATAAAGTTATGTGAGAAAACTATCAACGAACACAAATTGCGTGTCCAAATTCAATTTGATGGTTCAAAACATGAAAGATCAACATAATAATAAATAAGCACCATCTTGATCAGTCGTGACGATGTCAAATACAATCCTGAAAAAATAATAAACGAAAACAACGACCAAACAAATGAAAACGTGTAAGAAGTCAAGAAAAAGAACATGCCATAAACATAGAGAAAAACATATGTTAGAGGCATGGTTATTAAAAATTAATAAAAAAATATAATATAATATAATATAATAAAAACAATAGATACTAACGACTAACACTAAAACTAATATCGTCGTAGATTATAATGATAAAAAAAACTAATATTTAACCATGACTATTTTTGGTGTTTGAATGAGAGGAATTGATTGAGAGGATTGTAATATCATCTATGGGTTTTTATCAACATAAAACTAATAGAACAAATTATTATAGAGGTCATTTAATTATGGGTTAATTTTATTTTGATTATTGTATAAAATATTTATTAATACGTGATCATTATGTAAATTTATATAATTATATATTTAATTATTAATTATTATATATTTTTATTAATTTAATTTTAATTTTAATTAGATATAATTATTATCGTATAGGATTAAAAATTAAGAGAAAGGATTAGAATAAGAGGATTTGAACATGAATCATGTGTAGGGATGGACACAGGAGAACCGACGAGTTTCGACTTGATCCAATCTTATTAGGTCAGGCTTTTTTTTAAAAAAAAAATTTAGGTTCAAGGTCAGTTTTTTTAGAGGATATGTTTGTGTCGAGTCGATTTTGGGGTGAAAATACCCAACCCGAAAAATAATGTAAGTACAGATCAAATCGGATTGACCGAAAACTCGACTAAACCTCAATTATGTCCATCCTAATAATGAGGGGTGATATAATCCATGAATTTAGCTAAATTTGAACCCAAGGCTATGGGCGTAAACACAAAACTTCATCGTTGAACTAAGCTAACTATTTTTTATTTTTATAATTACATATTTATAATGATTAAATTAAAATAAGATTAAATTAATAGAATGTATAGAATCAAATGAATTATCATCTCAAATATGATTAAATTAATATAATATATAAATAATGATAAAAATTTTATTATATAAATTTATTTAATTGTCACATATCAATAATTCGATTGAAATTAAATTAGAATTTTAATAAATTAATTAATAAATATCTTATTCAGTTGTCAAAATAAAATCGAGCTCGAACAAATTTAAGAGCTGAACTAATTTAATATGAAGGTGACATTGAGGACCAAATTGAACATTAAAAAACCTAAAAGGGACTCAAATGCAGAATAACGAAAAGTTCGACAACTTATTAGACTTTTCCATATTCAAAGACAAACACTGCCGTTCGAGAATTTGTAGAATAGTCTCGTTGAACCCCCGAGTGACATGACGATATTACTGCTCTCAATTTCATGCTCGATGCAAGGAAACTCATTTTCATCCAATTTCTAACAACTCAAACAAACAAAAAAATTACATCCTTCGTATAATCGATCAGATCTAAGCCAAAAAGCACCAAAGGAGTTGCGCCAAAAATGTCAAGCGATAGCGACGACGAAGACGAGCTCCTTCAAAGAGCATTGAAGGAGCAATCCCAACGGGATCTGAATTACCAGAAACCGTCTTCCTCCAATTCTCGTAAACCGGTGGTGAACTTCGTTCAACCGCAGAAACCGGCCGGCTACAAGGATCCGGCGCAGAAAAAGCCGACGGGGCGGAAGATGTCAATGGATGAAGACGAGGATTCGGAAGTGGAGATGCTGAGCATTTCTAGTGGAGATGAAGACGAAGGGAAAGATCCAAAGGGAGGAGTCGGAGGGAGACCTGGAGGGAGGCCGATGAAAGACGACGATGGAGTATGGGATGGAGAAGAGCCTGATACATGGAAACGTGTCGATGAAACTGAGGTACTTTTTTTTTTCTTCAATGAATTTTTAAAAATCGAAGTAGCTATTGGAGTTGATGATTAGTGAAGCAGGAGTTCTTCTTTGGCAGCTTGCTCGTAGGGTTCGCGAGATGAGAGAGTCGAGAACAGCTCCGGTGGCACAGAAGTTTGAGCTCAAAGCAACCGCACCAACTGGGAGAGTGCTTAACACTCTGCAATCGTTACCTCGTGGCGTGGAATGTGTTGATCCACTTGGAATAGGGTAAATCTTTTCAGCAGCTTCTTATTGCTTGATATTCATGTTTTGTTTGGTTTAGAAGAATTCACTCTAACTTATGTCTCATTAAGGTAAGACCGTAAGAAAAGTTAGTTCTATTATTAATTATTGTACTAATGTGATTACGTGAATTGTTGCCTGGTCATTTTTTTTCCTAGCCTTAACCCTCAATTTTCATTTATAAGTATTTCTGCTGACCTGTGTTTTGTATGATTGCCAGGATAGTAGACAACAAGACCTTAAGGTTGATCACTGAATCATCTGAAAGCATTTATTCTGAGAAAGAGAAAGATCCTATCGATAGTAACCTCCGTGGTATGTTTTCTGCTTGTCTTTCAATATGTTTTGTGCAGATTATACTTTGTAATAGACTTTAATAACAGCATCACTCTCTCAAACTGTATATTTGCAATCTAAAATATATAGTTATTTTAGATGGCTATCACCTCGTCTGAATTCCTCAACGAACTGTTTTTTCTCCCTTGAATATTTTAATTTAATGCCTAAAACACTAATACCAGTAATCTTTGGGCAAATAAAATCCCAGTGAATTATGTAATTTTCTTGGGTGAAACTTTGCAGAGAAGTTGATGTATAGCTCTGAAAAATTTGATGCAAAGTTGTTTCTATCCCGAATACACCAACATACACCTGCAGCAGACTTGGAGGCTGGAGCTCTTGCTCTAAAAACAGATCTCCAAGGGCGGACTCAACAGAGGAAACAATTGGTTAAAGATAATTTTGACTGCTTTGTTTCATGCAAAACCACAATTGATGGTAAAGTACCTCTCTTCACTTGATTCTGGTTCTATTTTAACTGTGGCAGTGCAAATGTTTGATGGGCTGAAAACCAATTTCTTCACATACACTTTGCCATATAAGTTCATAGAATTTTAGCTGTTGGCAAACAGTGCTAATGTGGAGATGGTATTTGCATAGATATCGAGTCAAAACTGAAGCGAATTGAGGAAGACCCCGAAGGTTCAGGGACAACTCACTTGTATAACTGTATGCAAGGAGTATGTTCACGGGCAGAACGTGCCTTTGAGCCTCTATTTGAGAGACAGGTAGGGTAACTGCACATCTTAGTTTTATTTCAAATTCATTATGATTGTGATATTCAAATAGCATGGGATATGATTTCTATTTTGTGATTTGATGTAGGCTCAAGCTGAGAAGATCAGGTCTGTCCAAGGAATGCTTCAGAGGTTCAGGACGCTCTTTAATTTACCTAGTACAATTCGTGGGACCATTAGTAAGGGTGAATATGATTTGGCTGTTAGGGAATACAAGAAGGCAAAATCAATCGCTCTCCCCTCGCACGTAAGCAGAATGATTGAAATTGTTATGTAGAAGATGGACTTTTTTTTTAAATGCTTGAACATGGTGGGTCTGGTATTTGGTTGAGGTGCAAGTAGTGAAGAAATTGTTTGATGTTGAGCATGGTTTTAGTTAAAATTCTAGCCATAAATCCTTTGCATTTATAAACTAATTTGGTATACATTATTTATATGCATTGATTCCCTGATGGCTGACATCAGGTGTTTGACCCCCTTTTTTTATGCATGTTTCACGTGATTTTGGTGGTCTTATTCTCAGTTCAGTATTGTTTTGCACTCAAGTCTGTATAGACAAAGACCTTTGCAAGAGCTAAATTTGTGAAGACATTATGTGTTGGTTGAAGAATACTATACCTATAATCTATAATTAATATAATTTCATATGGCACTGCTCTTTTCCTGTGTAAGCAGACAAACTTAACATTATTCTTTATTGTCAGGTAAATATACTAAAAAAAGTTCTTGAAGAAGTTGAAAGAGTGATGCAAGAATTCAAAGGCACGCTTTACAAGTCCATGGAAGATCCAAAAATAGACCTAACAAGCGTAAGCATTTGAAATGTGTTTTTCAATATTTTGACAACTTTTACTTGTGCGGAAATGTACAATTGAAGTTGACCTAAGACCAAGATCGTCCATCGATGTTTGCTGAATTTTAATGCTCTTGATATTAAAATACTATTGCTCTACCTTAATCTGGATTTGGAGTGAGTGTGAGATTTAGATATCTATCTAACATAGATATGTGGTGGATTATACTTGCATACCTATATATAAATATGTGTCACCCATAGGTGTAGGAAACAGGTACTTTAAGAAATGAAAAGTTTTTGCAACATAACGATTGTTTGATGCTTACTATTGACAAGTCAATGAAAAGATTCCATTAATTACCCATGTTGGAATGCACCTGTTTTCATTTGAGTTGTAATTTTCCATGATCTGTCTGCCCTTGTTGTTGCCTTAGCAGGAGTAGAAGTATGGAATATTATGCTGAAAATTTATGGGATGGTTGAACATGGAATCTTGATCTATCTGAAATATAACATAACACTTGATCATTTAAAAAAATGTAATTTATCCTGTTTTAATCCAAGTATATGAGATAGATGTGTTATGTTATTTATACATTTTAATTTTGTTGTCTTAGATGGTTGATTGTAATTACATTATTACGGTTATAGTAACATAGTAAAATGCTGATGTGGAAAGCAAATAGAAAATATCAACTGACCTTGGAGTAAATTATGCTAAGAGCATCAGCTGGTTTTCATTAATCTATGATGGAACAATATGGTGGTGGTTTGACTAGTTAAGATAGTATAGTGCAGTTTGTAAGGACTGGTTAGTTACAGATGTTAATGTGCTACTCTTTGCTTCCTATCTTATATCAGTTGTAATTGCTCTCATGTAAAAGACAGTTTTGACTATTTATGGTATTTTTTCTTCTTTTCATCTCAGAAGGTAAAGAAGCTCATTAAGCTAACATTGTTGAGTGTGTATTATATCATCAAAATGCCGTTTTATTGATATTACTTGCTTTTTAAGTTAGGAAAAATAATTTTGGGGATTTCATATATTTTAAACTTTTGATTATTCTAGAAATAATGATTTAGGTTGATGTACTGTGACAAGTTTCTCAAAATCCAAGAAACACTAAATAAATAATGTATTTGAATTAACCCCTTGTTGTGTTGTTGTATTAGTAAATAGATCCATCAAAGAGAATCTATTTGACATCCTATAGTTTTGTGTATTGTTTTGAGGAAAATACAACTTAATGCATGGAAACTGAACAAATTCTACCCGTCTGATGAGTATTTATGATATTTCTGTCTCATGTAGCTTGAGAATACAGTAAGGTTATTGTTGGAGCTTGAACCTGAATCAGATCCAGTGTGGCATCATTTAAATGTACAGGTTAGTGAATCGTGAACTCTTCAATAAAGTGTCAAAATGCTCTATATATTTTTTCCTTTTCTGACTAATGGAAATGTTCTAGTCCATATGTATATTTGCTACATGATTTTTTTATTAAGCGTTGGGCATTTTTCTCAGAAGCCGATTGTTCTGTTGTCCAGTAAAGTCAAATAAAATGGCTATAGTTCTCATTTCCATCCTCCAAACCCAAAACAAGTGCCCTTACATCTAAGATGCTAGTGATAGAGGTCTTTATCCAAAATTTTGCATAACAGTTATCTAAGTGAAGATTTAGAACGAAAGTTTCTTTGTTATTTGGGGTGTATGAGCTTCTAATACAAGAACCCGATTCTCCCAACCCTCATATAAATATGATCTTGTCATACCGTGGGTTCAAATTTGATAATTTGAGACTTATGTTTTGAGAATTTGGGCAATTTAGGTTTTGGATTATTTCTTGAGTGTTCGTTTTAAAATTATATGGTTCTAAATCAGCAAGTCTTGTGAGTAGTTGATTTGGGTTTTAGCAGATATAGTTTACTTGCTGATCAACTTGAACCTTATGAGAGTAGAGTCCAGGAAGCTCTTGAGTGCTTCTGAGCAAATCAGTTTTGGAATCAAATTGCTGACTCTCGAGTGCTTTTAAACAAATAACTTTTAGTTGAATTGCTATTCAAGTAATTTGAACTTGATTATATGTTCTATTCCAAGAAGTGTGCTACCTTAAAAACCACCTACTCCAGAGTGAACCTGATGAGAGTAGAATCCAGGAAGTTCTTGAGTGCTTCTGAACAAACCAGTTTTTGAGTTGAATTGTATTCAAGTAACTTGAACTTAATATTGTGTTATTTTCCAAGAAGCCTGCTACCAACATGACTGGGTTAAAATCAGCTACTCCGGAGGTCAATTATCTGAAATTCAGGTTTTTTATTTGATAGAATCATAGAATTCGAGGGTTGCTTGAGAAGTGCACTTCAGATCATGAATCACGGATGGAAAGATTGCATAATGAGTTACGTGAAAAAGCCATCTCAGAAGCGAAGTGGCTTCAAATTCAACAGAACTCTGTAAGTGCTACTAGCTAGAATGATGATCTGATAATTGTATGAGGAGAAACTCTTGGCTCTCTGCCTAACTATGAGATTTATTTCTTCTATTTTTTCTACTACTCAGTCAGATGCCAACTACTCTTTTGGGAACTTCGAACTGCCTATAGAATGGCAATCGCTGGCCTTGACTGGTGAAGAAGTTAATGTTCTTAGAGGAAAATATATCAAACGGCTAACCACTGTACTTGTGCATCACATACCAGCTTTCTGGAAAGTGGCACTTTCTGTTTTTAGTGGGAAATTTGCAAAGGTGCTCTATACATTGTCTAAATCATTTTTGCAAAAATTGTTAATATTATGCACTATATAACATTACATGATACATACATGTTGATTCTCATATAGTAGTTCTTATAGTTTGAGAGCACATCTTTTGTTTTTCTATAATTTCTGCTTATTTTCTATGGTCATATATTCATTTTCATAAGTGCCTTTTCTTAAACGCAAGTTTTCAATATAATAATGTGATTCATTGAGATGAATATATATTCTGGTTTTGTCTTTCAGTCTTCTCAGGTTTCTGATTCCTCGGGAAGTAAAAGCGAGGAAAAAATTGGAGATGGGGGATACTCAAATCATTCTCTTGATGAAGTTGCAGGAATGCTGCGTGGTACAATATCTGTATATGAAATCAAGGTTAATATGCATTTCTTGGAACTGTTTAATATCTTGCTTGGTTTATAACTTGACTGGATTCTTTAAACAGCAATATGTGGGTTCTTCCCTTCTGAACAATATTTGGTCCTTCACTCAGTCAAAATTGTAATTGGTTTAAAATATGAGTAAGAAATCCTCAAAATATTATATCATCTAACAAATCAAACTACAATGTTACCGGTCCAATTGACATGCATTTCTGACATATCGTTTACTTTTGTAGTAACTCTTACTGGGTTTGCTGTTGATATAGGTCCTCAATGCATTCCGTGATCTTGAAGAATCTAATCTTCAGTCATACATGAGCGATGCCATAAAGGAAATATCTAAAACATGCCTTGCTTTTGAAGCAAAAGAAGCTGCTCCTCCTATAGCTGGTATTCCAACTATCACTGAAGCTGCCTTTGACTTCTAACAATTCTGATTGCTTCCTTTTTCATCTGACAGTCATGTCGCTCAGGACACTTCAAGCTGAGGTTACAAAGGTTTACATACTAAGACTGTGTTCTTGGATGCGAGCAACGACAGAGAGGATAACTAAAGAAGAAACTTGGATCCCAGTATCTAAACTTGAAAGGAATAAATCTCCGTACACCATCTCTTATTTACCTTTGGCTTTTCGTTCAGTTATGACCTCAGCAGTAGATCAGATCAATATGTAAGTATCTAAAGCTTATGATGTTGAATTTCTAAGAGGCATAATTAGTTACAATGTCATGTGAGTAGAGTATGGGCGTGTTTGGCATTACTTTTGAGAAGTACTTTTCACTTCAAACAAGCTTTTCAAGCCACAAGCAACGCTAAATGAAGGGGTTTTCAATTCAAAAGTTCTTTTCAAATTGGTTTTAACCCAAACCATAAAGCTAAAATATTTTTGGCTTTTGGAAAATAACTTTAGAGCTAAATTATCTATTTATCCTCATTCATCATTACCAACTTATTTTTTCTTCTTTATGCAAGTATGATCCAGTCTCTGAGGAGTGAGGCTACAAAGTTCGAAGATATGTTTGCACAACTTCAAGAAATCCAAGAATCGGTTAAGATTGCATTTCTGAACTGTTTCCTGGATTTTGCTGGTATGATCAATGACAGTGTCTTATTTTCTCTAGAAGAATTTCAAACTGCTGCCAGTTTGTCATACATTATATGCATGTTGATTAGGCCATCTAGAGCATATTGGCATTGAGCTTGCCCAAAATAAATCAAGCAAAGAAAGTCTGCACTTGCAAAATGGGTTTTCCCACGACTCAGAGGAGGAATTATCATCTGATCTCCCAGGAAGTATTGTTGATCCACATCAACGGTTATTAATAGTTTTAAGTAATATAGGATACTGCAAAGATGAGCTTTCTTCCGAGTTGTACAACAAATACAAATGCATTTGGCTGCAACCCAGGTATGCTGGGACTCTTTCACAACTAATACCTGAACAATGCTAAAAGTTATTATTGCTGGATATTTGTAGTCATTCTTTCTTACGGCATCAGGATTAGACCTCATTCTTGCAGTTTATTCAGCTATCTATTTAGATTATACCCCCTCTCCTTAGTAGAAATAATCACCTGGCCCACCTAGCTAACCCATGCTAACTCAACTTTTTCAGTTGCTCAATCACAAATTTAAATCTTGACATAGGACATGTGCACTTTATGCATTCTTTGTTGATACACTGGCGTGTAAATGCTGTAGGGATAAAGATGGAGGGGAAACAGACATAAAAGAGTTAGTAGTGTCTTTTTTGGGACTTGAAGAGAAGGTCCTTGAACAGTATACTTTTGCAAAGGTATGAAAAGATTGTCATACATCGTTGATTTATTGAATTTTTTTAGAAAGCGAACAAGCACACACAACCACAAATATAATGGGGAAAGTTGGTATTCTTTGTGAGCCTTTTGATGGACTCCAAGTATTATCAACTGATTGGATAGCCATTATATGAACTTTTATTGATGGAACACTTTCCCATCATTGACATTGTTTGTGGATCATTATTTCTTTATTTTTTTATGTTCTAATTTCCCCCTACATCAGGCAACTTTGATTAGGACAGCTGCCACGAACTATTTGTTAGATTCTGGTGTTCAGTGGGGATCAGCACCTGCAGTAAAAGTAAGAATTTATGATTTCATAATTGGTTATCTAGTAATTTCTCTGTTCAGCTTAGCAAGCATTAATTTATCCTCAAGTGATGACACATATTGCTCCTACCTTCAGGGTGTGAGGGATGCCGCTGTTGAGTTATTACATACTCTAGTAGCTGTACATGCTGAGGTAAATACCACCGTATAATGTGTTGACATATGATTTTTTTTGGGTGTATTTCTCTGTTTTTGTGGGTTATTGCATAAGTGATTACTTTCATCTCTTATCTTCTCGACAATCTGTCAGAGAATCCAGTATTTGAACTATGAAGCATCATCTCTTCTGATCTGTTTAAACAACTATTAGTGGTTAAAAAACTCAATTATTTCGTCTACTTGACTAATACCTCATCCAGGTCTTTGCTGGTGCTAAGCCCCTCTTGGACAAGACACTTGGCATTCTTGTGGAAGGTCTAATTGATACTTTAATCAGCCTTTTCCATGAGAATGAAAGTAAAGATCTTGGTTCGCTTGATACAAATGGTTTCTGCCAGCTCATGCTCGAGGTAAATATGATGTTCTTCTTTAGTAGTATAATGTTCTTGATTCTGAGAATTGATTACTGCTTCCCTTTTATGTTCTACAATGATTTAATACTTACTATTGTCTGCAAACATGATGGGAATTGAAACTCTTTCAAATTACTGATATATGTGCCTTGTGATTTTAACATCCTTCGGTAGAACTTGGAACCAGTTGTTAATGGTTTGTAAGCACTAGGTTCTTTTCTTTTTGTAGATTTAATATGTAGTCCTTTTTGACAAATGCACATATACCTGATTAATCTGTGGTTTATTTTTGTGTGCTGTGTATTTTGCAGCTTGAATATTTCGAGACCATTTTAAATCCATATTTCACAAGTGATGCTAGGGAATCTATGAAGTCTTTACAAGGTGTGCTGTTGGAGAAAGCCACTGAAAGCCTCTCCGAGGTTGGGAATTCTGGGCACAATCGGCGGCCAACACGTGGAAGTGAAGATGCTGTTCCAGATGAGAAGCTGCAAGGGGCATCTGTATCTCCAGATGATCTGATTGTAAGATTCTTGTGCTTTAGGATATCTTCCCATATTTGTTTCTTATGGGGACATCTTGACCATGCTGTCTTTTTATTCATTTGCTTTTATAAAATCATTTTTTACCGAGATGAATGAGACAAACAGCAGTGCATATCGAGTATTCCATGTTGGTTCAGACAGTTTTGGTCAGGTTACTATAGTGTCTATGCACCAAAGTAATTCCATCTGATTCATACATGTAGTTTCCAGATTAGTTTCATGTCAGGAGCCATTATCATAGCTTCAATCTTGTGTTTTTGGTTCCATTCAATGAATACCATCTTAACATGTTGGTTTTCCCCAGGCTCTTGCACAGCAATATAGCTCCGAATTGCTGCAAGCAGAGCTCGAGAGGACTCGCATCAACACGGCATGTTTCGTGGAGTCACTTCCGGTGGAATCTGCTCCAGATCCGGTTAAAGCTGCATATGCCTCTTTTAGAGCTCCAGTGGACCCTCCCAACAAAAATTATCGGGGCACACAGGCAACAGGATCCCCGAATTTCAATCAACGCCGGCGCAGATAATTTGCCACCACCCTGTAGCCGTATTCTTTTTAAAATATAAAAGTTTTCTTCAGTTTCAGTTTCAGTTTCATTTGCATTGTGCTTCACTTGATGATGATACATATGATTTCGGAAGACCTGCATTCTTTTGTCGCAAGTCACCATGGATCATGCATGAGCTTCTTCGATTGCCTTGATAGGTGTTAAATTTTTACCTCGTATTATTTTCCATGTATTATTTTCAATGAGCACGCATAATTTTTTGGAAATTTTGGCTCAACCTTTTTCTTTTTAACTTGTGAGATAGGATCATGATTATATATAAAAAAATGTGAAATATTCATAATTTTAATGTAATAATCACATTTAAGGAATTTTATATTTCTATATATTCTGATTTGTTGATATTTTATGTTACATAAATTTTAACATTGTTCGAACTATTATAAAACATCGAAATGTAAAGTTTGATATTCAAAAATGACTTTACACGATTTCAGTAATTAAAGGGATGATTGTTATCTCTAGATGTCTCAAATTTGTATACAATGTTTATAGGGATGTTTGAGTATGTAACCCCCACATACCGATAAGGGTAAACAAATCCGATCTGAGGTGTCACATTTGGGCCACCGGAACAATCTACTGTAAAAATAGCGAAAATTTTAAAACTTTTATTGAAACATGTAACTTATAAAATCAGTTGTCACTATTTAAAAATAAAATAAATTTCCAGACTCGTATATAAATCAAAATACAATTACATGCCCCCTAATCACATGTACCATACTCTACAAAAACGCCGGAAGAACTCCCTTACTGAAGTCGATAGATGCACTGGTACAATTCTTTTAACCTGAAAAGGTGAGTAATAGAGTGAGCTTCGGAAAGCTCAGTAATACAGAACTACCAGATGATGCTGAAAAACATGCAGATACAGATAAACATATTTTCCTTATTGGTTCAGATATTTATAGATCTTTATGTTGAGCTGAGGTCCATTGATATCGTATTTAGTAACAAATAGTATTCATTTCAGATGGAAAATATTTCAGATGTCTAGGTTCAGGAGATCAGAATAGGTTTTCTAGTGTGTTCCCAAAAATCATGTAACTTTTCAGATCTTTTTAAAACATATATATATATATACCCCCATCCGTCAAGTTCAAAATGTGTAGGTTCCCCAGAACCATACACCCACCGTCAAGTCCAGTAGGCCCTGAGCACACAGCCGAGGAGCCGGTAAGTAAGGCCCTGAGCACACAGCCGAGGAGCCTCCAGGTATACTTCCTCCAACATTACCCCAAGTAAAACATGTTCCGTCCGCAAACAAATATATCAAAAATCATAACATAATCCAGGTCAAGTATCATATCAAAATCCATGTCAAGTATTCAATCAGAATCCAGGTCAAGTATCCGATCAGAATCCAGGTCAGGTATTATAATAGAAATCAAATCGGAAATCAGGTAAAATATCCAGGTGATTAGGGAATACACCAGAGTTTACAGAAATTATTCAGAGGTACTGGATAATCTTAACAGGTAGAGGAACACAGATCTTCAGTATACCGATAGAATATTGGAATTCAGAATCACTGTTGGAAGAGTTCAACAACTGACAAAATCATTAATTATTCAGAATATGACTTGAGCTGGTAAGTAAGAAATGAAGGTTCAGGACATTTATATCCTATGTCGATTGATCGGATTATCGGACAACTCTTAGATGAATAGTTCCCATAACTAATGTATATCGATTGGTCAATTCATTGTTCTTCCAGGGTATTTACTCTTTAATTCCACAAATTTTTTTCCATAGACCATTTTCGAAATCATCGCTGAATAAATCTTCCAATGTCTTTATTTCATTTCCACGCTTCCACAATATCATGAAATGTTGACGTACTTGATTAATTTGTTCATAACCCATTGTAATTGTACATTACATAAACTCATTAGAGTTTCCAGACTTATCCAAATCACTTACTAAATCCTCAGTCATTGGGGTTACCTAGTTCATTTAGCAGTCATGTCCATTCTAGTTACTTCAGGATTTTCCAGAGTAATTCAAACGTTCCTGAATTTCAGATACATGTTGTATTTCCATTCCATTCAATTTGGTCTTCGTGGTTGATTTGTCGAACAAACGTCCAATTCTTAGTACTGAATACGATCTAGAGTTGAGCTGAATACTTCCAAAATTTATCATCGAGCCAAACTTGAGATGTAACACCCCCAACCCGTATCCGACCCGGATACGAGTCCGAAGTGTCACATTGACTTTTTAAACCTTGACTCTTAAGAAAAATCCCGGGAAATTTAAAACTTTATTTAAAACAAAATACAGACTTTATCAGAGTGCTCGTACTTAATGACTTATTACATGCCAACACTTTATACATAACCAAAAACATACTTTGTCAAATATTTCTGATCTGATCTTTTGGTAAGGAAAACTGACCTGTCTTGCCCCGCATCACTCCTTACTCTTCTCGAAACCTACGTGTGAAACAATCACACGCTAAGTCGAAGACTTAGTGAGGCATAACAACTTATAATGCACTTTAAAACCTATATTGATACATGCATGTTCTATTCTATCATGTTACAGCAATTTCATGCATTTTTCATATCGTATAAAATCATATCAGATTAATTGCAGTAAATACATGCATACACATACTTCATCATTAACAGTTTATCATATAATCACATACTATTTCAATCAAACACTATGCACACGCAACATCATATCATTTCTATAGCATTTATCATACCACTAACTTATATTTGTTCATATCTCTGGATTAGCCCATGTACATATGTGAGAACTATCGATATGTGAGTCTATAGAGGTTGTGCACTATGCTGTCACTACAGCTCGTATAAATGCACCGAAGTGCCCCGTATAATTGCACCGAAGTGCCCGTAAAATTGCACCGAAGTGCCCGTAGAATTGCACCGTAGTGCCATATAATGATGTCCATAAGGACCACATAGAATTCCTTAAGAATCATATACATATACTATGGATCAAGTATGTGTCTTTCAAGACTTCACACAGGTTCCAAAGGATATACATATGTCCTAAAGAACCGAGTAGACCCTCGACTCTTGGCATGCCAACTATACCCCTAGCTCTCATGACACATAACATGGGCGTTATCATTTATTTCATTTCAAATATTCACATAAACTTGTAATTCACTTTCACATATCACTTATCACATAGCTTCTTTTCATATGATCACATAGTCCCGTAGTTCACTTACACGTAGATCATTTCCATATAATTCACATGTCACATATGTCATGGTTTCATATAATTTTTATCATTTCTCACCCAATCACCTTTATTCATATAAACATACTTATCATATCTTGTTCACATAAGATCATATACTTCATATAATACATCGAAACACCTAGAACACTTTCCCGTAGCTTATAGTCATAAGTCTTATCTCATAACATATACTTGTTTTCACATATATATATATTTCATATCATTTCTTATACCATCACATAATTCATTTAACATCCATAACATATTATGTAACATATTAATAGAAATACCTATAAGTCATATCACTTAGAGCACATATATATACTTATAGTCACATTGCTTATATCTTAATCTTATGCCTTCTCTTAGACCTATATATATATATTCACATGTTCAGGTAATCCACCATTTCATCACATAATTATGTATTCATATAACTCATTTCATTTCATTTCATATCTATATATATATATATATATATCCTCAAGATTTATCCTAATATAAATCATATAGCACTCTTATAATTCATATTCATATTCATCTCTGTCAGACTTATAAACACATCTCACTTCTATTATTTCTTTATGTATAATCTAATCTGTTTACTTAATTCAATTTCATATAACTCGTATAATATTCTCATATAACTTCACAAATTTCTATCATTCAACCTATGTGTTATTGCTTTATTTAAACATATGAATCTTTCCCATCTAGCTTATCTTATATGTTCATCTTATCATTTATGTTCAAATCTCCTAGTTAGTGTACTATTCTCACTTCATCCTATAGATCAATATTATCCAACTTATTTCACTTATCATATAATAATATAATTATATTTTACTATGATCACATAGTTTACATCTCATCTAATTCATAACCTTTCTTATGTAATTACTTATACTTTATCATCTAACACATAAAAGAACAGATCGATCCATATAATCAAGCATACATACATGCATATTCAACTCATGTCTTTAATCATGCATTCATGTGTAACACTTCAGGAAATAGACTCATCGCAAGTCTTATTCCCATCGCACATCATATACTATCGAATATGCACTCACCTGGCCTCACTGGTCAATTCCAATCTCTTATTTTTCCCTTGATCGATCTTACTTGCCAAACGTTCCGGAATTGCTTTATGCGTAGAATCTACATAAACGTACATTTCGAGACCATAATTAGATACCTACACCTTGTAATTGGATACTAGCAACTTAAACTAACTAATTAAACCCATAATCCCAATTTTCCTTTAGGGGGAATCGGTTCCCCCTATGGGGTATCGGTTCCCCCATGACATACTGGAAATTCTTGTTCGTTTGAAGGGGTATCGGTTCCCCTTGAATGGGTACCGATTCCCCTTGCCCAGAAATCATATTTTTAGCTCGAAAATCCTTCATTTTCAGCTCAACATATCATACTTCATTCCCTTTAATATTCCTAACTTTCATACACATACTTAAACTCATTTCTACTACATAATCACTTCTTTAAACTCCAAATTCTATCCTTTACATGTCATTCAAGAATCACACTAAATTTCCAACATGTTCTACAACCCATTCTATCACTTCATATCTCTTAATTTAATCCTTGACAAGTCAAATTCAACTTCACAATCTATTAACTCCTTCCATATCAAAAATTCACTTAAAAACTCATTTTTCTTAATTTCTCATAACTTGTTAATCTTTGAGGTTTAAGCCACCTAAAGCTTTCCTTAATCTTTCTTAATATCCCAAGAATCAAAACAAGCTTTAAAACGAAAGAATTAACCAACTAAAGACTCACTTACCTTATACCAAGCTTCACGGTTGAGAGGAGGAAGAAGACTGAAGAATGCTCTGGACTCTTCTTCCTACGTGCTTATTATCCTTTAAAAAAAAATTATAAAAAATCTTTCTGGTCAAATGACCATAATACCCTTAATTTCCTTTAATAATTACCAAATAACCTTCAATATATATATTCAAATAATCATTGAATTCTTTCATTCTTCTACTTTAGTCACCAAATTCTGAAACTTTACAATTTGGTCACTAACCCGGTAGTGCGGATGTTACAAATCTACCCTCCTTTTAAGAAAATTCGTCCTCGAATTTTTCACTGAACATCTTAGTAAGAACATATCTTCAAATGTTCTTATGTTGCTTCCTTTACTTAATCTTTCTTTCTCTTAGTTCTTCAACTACCTTTTTCCTTTATACATCCTTATCATGTTACTTATCATATAACCAATAGCATCAATTCTTATCACTCAAAATCCTTAATCAATCAAATTCTTTATCAATCTTTAATTATCTTATAACCATACCAAACTTGTATTTCGTCATCATTTGACCAAAACACAACTTTAAATCTTCTTCAATGTGATTACACATATACTTTAAGGAGTCAAACAATATTTTCACATCACCTTGCACACTTGTCTTATTTCTATATCAAAATTATCCTCTGTACTTCCATAGTCATCGTATCTGATCCTTTAAATCAATCCCTTTCATTTCTTTATTCCTTATACATAAATCATATATTTCCTTTCATGTTCACATACTCTTGTCTTATTACTTATGCTCATCTTTATGTACCAATCTTCATTGCATCTTCATTACTTTAATAACCCATTTCTTATACATAACTTCATTCTTTATCATTCTTATACTTGTATTTTTCTTCCTGAAGATTCCATGCAAATACTTATCTCAGTTTCTACATTATAGCTATCTGCTCAGAATATACAACCATATTCAAATTCACATCATAATCAATTAACTCAACTTATCTTTTCCTTCAATCTTATTATTCTATCCTTTTACTCTGACAGCTAGTCAATAATATATGTTCAATCTAGGGTACAAACCCTAATCAACCAAACACATACATCCTGTCAAATCGAAATTATCTTAAAAATTCACTTACTCAACTTATCAATTTCACTCTATTCTCATATATCCCGAAATTTCTTTTATTCACACTCAACATTCTGACTTCCTGTGTCCTATAATCTGATCATCGATATACATATTCTCAAACTCTTCTTATCAATCCTCAGCTTTATTTTATACCAATTCTTACTTCCTTTTCCTTTACTATACCACATTACTATGATCCAAATATGCAACTATATCCAGATCCATTGCAGATTTGGTTATCATATCCTGAAAATATCTTATAATCTTATAATTCCAGTACATTTTTATCACATACACTAGTTAGCCAATGCTAACTCTTTCCATCTTAACTGCAAACCCTTATCATAAACATACTCTTGTTTATGCGCAATATTATCACTTCGTTCCAAACTCATAAGCTCTGATATATACATCTTATACGCTTGTCACTAAGGCACTTATCCTTGAGTTTTTCTATACATAATCATCACGTCATTAGATCTTTTTAACATTCTTATGGTGACACCCGTTCACCATATTCTATCTTATTCACATAATAGCAAAACTACTCTACATCGTTTTTCTGATTCCAAACGATGAAAATTTTCTATCATTATTCAGATATGATTCCAGCTTTCTGAAATCTACTTTTGATCTTACTAGGCATTTCCTGAGGTGTCCGCTCTTCATCCTGCCTGGCCAGGGCAAGTGAATAGCTATCACAATCAGGAATATCACCTTTCACTTACTTCGAAATTATCACGATCGAATTTCTACTGTATTAAACTATTCTTATTTATTAGCAAGACTACGTATTCTTTACACTATCAGATCAGAAAATTTTCAATCTATGTTGGCATGTACACCTTTTATGACATTTTTGGACTTCGGTTTATGCCGAGAATCGGCTAAACCATAGCTCTGATACCATTAAATGTAACACCCCCAACCCGTATCCGACCCGGATACGAGTCCGAAGTGTCACATTGACTTTTTAAACCTTGACTCTTAAGAAAAATCCCGGAAAATTTAAAACTTTATTTAAAACAAAAAATACTTTATCAGAGTGCTCGTACTTAATGACTTATTACATGTCAACACTTTATACATAACCAAAAACATACTTTGTCAAATATTTCTGATCTGATCTTTTGGTAAGGAAAACTGACCTGTCTTGCCCCGCATCACTCCTTACTCTTCTCGAAACCTACGTGTGAAACAATCACACGCTAAGTCGAAGACTTAGTGAGGCATAACAACTTATAATGCACTTTAAAACCTATATTGATACATGCATGTTCTATTCTATCATGTTACAGCAATTTCATGCATTTTTCATATCGTATAAAATCATATCAGATTAATTGCAGTAAATACATGCATACACATACTTCATCATTAACAGTTTATCATATAATCACATACTATTTCAATCAAACACTATGCACACGCAACATCATATCATTTCTATAGCATTTATCATACCACTAACTTATATTTGTTCATATCTCTGGATTAGCCCATGTACATATGTGAGAACTATCGATATGTGAGTCTATAGAGGTTGTGCACTATGCTGTCACCACAGCTCGTATAAATGCACCGAAGTGCCCGTAGAATTGCACCGAAGTGCCCGTAGAATTGCACCGAAGTGCCCGTAGAATTGCACCGTAGTGCCATATAATGATGTCCATAAGGACCACATAGAATTCCTTAAGAATCATATACATATACTATGGATCAAGTATGTGTCTTTCAAGACTTCACACAGGTTCCAAAGGATATACATATGTCCTAAAGAACCGAGTAGACCCTCGACTCTTGGCATGCCAACTATACCCCTAGCTCTCATGACACATAACATGGGCGTTATCATTTATTTCATTTCAAATATTCACATAAACTTGTAATTCACTTTCACATATCACTTATCACATAGCTTCTTTTCATATGATCACATAGTCCCGTAGTTCACTTACACGTAGATCATTTCCATATAATTCACATGTCACATATCATGGTTTCATATAATTTTTATCATTTCTCACCCAATCACCTTTATTCATATAAACATACTTATCATATCTTGTTCACATAAGATCATATACTTCATATAATACATCGAAACACCTAGAACACTTTCCCGTAGCTTATAGTCATAAGTCTTATCTCATAACATATACTTGTTTTCACATATATATATTTCATATCATTTCTTATACCATCACATAATTCATTTAACATCCATAACATATTATGTAACATATTAATAGAAATACCTATAAGTCATCACTTAGAGCACATATATATACTTATAGTCACATTGCTTATATCTTAATCTTATGCCTTCTCTTAGACCTATATATATATTCACATGTTCATGTAATCCACCATTTCATCACATAATTATGTATTCATATAACTCATTTCATTTCATTTCATATCTATATATATATATATATCCTCAAGATTTATCCTAATATAAATCATATAGCACTCTTATAATTCATATTCATATTCATCTCTGTCAGACTTATAAACACATCTTCTATTATTTCTTTATGTATAATCTAATCTGTTTACTTAATTCAATTTCATATAACTCGTATAATATTCTCATATAACTTCACAAATTTCTATCATTCAACCTATGTGTTATTGCTTTATTTAAACATATGAATCTTTCCCATCTAGCTTATCTTATATGTTCATCTTATCATTTATGTTCAAATCTCCTAGTTAGTGTACTATTCTCACTTCATCCTATAGATCAATATTATCCAGCTTATTTCACTTATCATATAATAATATAATTATATTTTACTATGATCACATAGTTTACATCTCATCTAATTCATAACCTTTCTTATGTAATTACTTATACTTTATCATCTAACACATAAAAGAACAGATCGATCCATATAATCAAGCATACATACATGCATATTCAACTCATGTCTTTAATCATGCATTCATGTGTAACACTTCAGGAAATAGACTCATCGCAAGTCTTATTCCCATCGCACATCATATACTATCGAATATGCACTCACCTGGCCTCACTGGTCAATTCCAATCTCTTATCTTTCCCTTGATCGATCTTACTTGCCAAACGTTCCGGAATTGCTTTATGCGTAGAATCTACATAAACGTACATTTCGAGACCATCATTAGATACCTACACCTTGTAATTGGATACTAACAACTTAAACTAACTAATTAAACTCATAATCCCAATTTTCCTTTAGGGGGAATCGGTTCCCCCCTATGGGGGTATCGGTTCCCCCATGACATACTGGAAATTCTTGTTCGTTTGAAGGGGTATCGGTTCCCCTTGAATGGGTACCGATTCCCCTTGCCCAGAAATCATATTTTTAGCTCGAAAATCCTTCATTTTCAGCTCAACATATCATACTTCATTCCCTTTAATATTCCTAACTTTCATACACATACTTAAACTCATTTCTACTACATAATCACTTCTTTAAACTCCAAATTCTATCCTTTACATGTCATTCAAGAATCACACTAAATTTCCAACATGTTCTACAACCCATTCTATCACTTCATATCTCTTAATTTAATCCTTGACAAGTCAAATTCAACTTCACAATCTATTAACTCCTTCCATATCAAAAATTCACTTAAAAACTCATTTTTCTTAATTTCTCATAACTTGTTAATCTTTGAGGTTTAAGCCACCTAAAGCTTTCCTTAATCTTTCTTAATATCCCAAGAATCAAAACAAGCTTTAAAACGAAAGAATTAACCAACTAAAGACTCACTTACCTTATACCAAGCTTCACGGTTGAGAGGAGGAAGAAGACTGAAGAATGCTCTGGACTCTTCTTCCTACGTGCTTATTATCCTTTAAAAAAAAATTATAAAAAATCTTTCTGGTCAAATGACCATAATACCCTTAATTTCCTTTAATAATTACCAAATAACCTTCAATATATATATTCAAATAATCATTGAATTCTTTCATTCTTCTACTTTAGTCACCAAATTCTGAAACTTTACAATTTGGTCACTAACCCGGTAGTGCGGATGTTACAAATCTACCCTCCTTTTAAGAAAATTCGTCCTCGAATTTTTCACTGAACATCTTAGTAAGAACATATCTTCAAATGTTCTTATGTTGCTTCCTTTACTTAATCTTTCTTTCTCTTAGTTCTTCAACTACCTTTTTCCTTTATACATCCTTATCATGTTACTTATCATATAACCAATAGCATCAATTCTTATCACTCAAAATCCTTAATCAATCAAATTCTTTATCAATCTTTAATTATCTTATAACCATACCAAACTTGTATTTCGTCATCATTTGACCAAAACACAACTTTAAATCTTCTTCAATGTGATTACACATATACTTTAAGGAGTCAAACAATATTTTCACATCACCTTGCACACTTGTCTTATTTCTATATCAAAATTATCCTCTGTACTTCCATAGTCATCGTATCTGATCCTTTAAATCAATCCCTTTCATTTCTTTATTCCTTATACATAAATCATATATTTCCTTTCATGTTCACATACTCTTGTCTTATTACTTATGCTCATCTTTATGTACCAATCTTCATTGCATCTTCATTACTTTAATAACCCATTTCTTATACATAACTTCATTCTTTATCATTCTTATACTTGTATTTTTCTTCCTGAAGATTCCATGCAAATACTTATCTCAGTTTCTACATTATAGCTATCTGCTCAGAATATACAACCATATTCAAATTCACATCATAATCAATTAACTCAACTTATCTTTTCCTTCAATCTTATTATTCTATCCCTTTTACTCTGACAGCTAGTCAATAATATATGTTCAATCTAGGGTACAAACCCTAATCAACCAAACACATACATCCTGTCAAATCGAAATTATCTTAAAAATTCACTTACTCAACTTATCAATTTCACCTCTATTCTCATATATCCCGAAATTTCTTTTATTCACACTCAACATTCTGACTTCCTGTGTCCTATAATCTGATCATCGATATACATATTCTCAAACTCTTCTTATCAATCCTCAGCTTTATTTTATACCAATTCTTACTTCCTTTTCCTTTACTATACCACATTACTATGATCCAAATATGCAACTATATCCAGATCCATTGCAGATTTGGTTATCATATCCTGAAAATATCTTATAATCTTATAATTCCAGTACATTTTTATCACATACACTAGTTAGCCAATGCTAACTCTTTCCATCTTAACTGCAAACCCTTATCATAAACATACTCTTGTTTATGCGCAATATTATCACTTCGTTCCAAACTCATAAGCTCTGATATATACATCTTATACGCTTGTCACTAAGGCACTTATCCTTGAGTTTTTCTATACATAATCATCACGTCATTAGATCTTTTTAACATTCTTACGGTGACACCCGTTCACCATATTCTATCTTATTCACATAATAGCAAAACTACTCTACATCGTTTTTCCGATTCCAAACGATGAAAATTTTCTATCATTATTCAGATATGATTTCAGCTTTCTGAAATCTACTTTTGATCTTACTAGGCATTTCCTGAGGTGTCCGCTCTTCATCCTGCCTGGCCAGGGCAAGTGAATAGCTATCACAATCAGGAATATCACCTTTCACTTACTTCGAAATTATCACGATCGAATTTCTACTGTATTAAACTATTCTTATTTATTAGCAAGACTACGTATTCTTTACACTATCAGATCAGAAAATTTTCAATCTATGTTGGCATGTACACCTTTTATGACATTTTTTGGACTTCGGTTTATGCCGAGAATCGGCTAAACCATAGCTCTGATACCATTAAATGTAACACCCCCAACCCGTATCCGACCCGGATACGAGTCCGAAGTGTCACATTGACTTTTTAAACCTTGACTCTTAAGAAAAATCCCGGAAAATTTAAAACTTTATTTAAAACAAAATACATACTTTATCAGAGTGCTCGTACTTAATGACTTATTACATGTCAACACTTTATACATAACCAAAAACATACTTTGTCAAATATTTCTGATCTGATCTTTTGGTAAGGAAAACTGACCTGTCTTGCCCCGCATCACTCCTTACTCTTCTCGAAACCTACGTGTGAAACAATCACACGCTAAGTCGAAGACTTAGTGAGGCATAACAACTTATAATGCACTTTAAAACCTATATTGATACATGCATGTTCTATTCTATCATGTTACAGCAATTTCATGCATTTTTCATATCGTATAAAATCATATCAGATTAATTGCAGTAAATACATGCATACACATACTTCATCATTAACAGTTTATCATATAATCACATACTATTTCAATCAAACACTATGCACACGCAACATCATATCATTTCTATAGCATTTATCATACCACTAACTTATATTTGTTCATATCTCTGGATTAGCCCATGTACATATGTGAGAACTATCGATATGTGAGTCTATAGAGGTTGTGCACTATGCTGTCACCACAGCTCGTATAAATGCACCGAAGTGCCCCGTAGAATTGCACCGAAGTGCCCGTAGAATTGCACCGAAGTGCCCGTAGAATTGCACCGTAGTGCCATATAATGATGTCCATAAGGACCACATAGAATTCCTTAAGAATCATATACATATACTATGGATCAAGTATGTGTCTTTCAAGACTTCACACAGGTTCCAAAGGATATACATATGTCCTAAAGAACCGAGTAGACCCTCGACTCTTGGCATGCCAACTATACCCCTAGCTCTCATGACACATAACATGGGCGTTATCATTTATTTCATTTCAAATATTCACATAAACTTGTAATTCACTTTCACATATCACTTATCACATAGCTTCTTTTCATATGATCACATAGTCCCGTAGTTCACTTACACGTAGATCATTTCCATATAATTCACATGTCACATATGTCATGGTTTCATATAATTTTTATCATTTCTCACCCAATCACCTTTATTCATATAAACATACTTATCATATCTTGTTCACATAAGATCATATACTTCATATAATACATCGAAACACCTAGAACACTTTCCCGTAGCTTATAGTCATAAGTCTTATCTCATAACATATACTTGTTTTCACATATATATATTTCATATCATTTCTTATACCATCACATAATTCATTTAACATCCATAACATATTATGTAACATATTAATAGAAATACCTATAAGTCATATCACTTAGAGCACATATATATACTTATAGTCACATTGCTTATATCTTAATCTTATGCCTTCTCTTAGACCTATATATATATATTCACATGTTCATGTAATCCACCATTTCATCACATAATTATGTATTCATATAACTCATTTCATTTCATTTCATTTCATATATATATATATATATATATATATATATATATATATCCTCAAGATTTATCCTAATATAAATCATATAGCACTCTTATAATTCATATTCATATTCATCTCTGTCAGACTTATAAACACATCTCACTTCTATTATTTCTTTATGTATAATCTAATCTGTTTACTTAATTCAATTTCATATAACTCGTATAATATTCTCATATAACTTCACAAATTTCTATCATTCAACCTATGTGTTATTGCTTTATTTAAACATATGAATCTTTCCCATCTAGCTTATCTTATATGTTCATCTTATCATTTATGTTCAAATCTCCTAGTTAGTGTACTATTCTCACTTCATCCTATAGATCAATATTATCCAGCTTATTTCACTTATCATATAATAATAATTATATTTACTATGATCACATAGTTTACATCTCATCTAATTCATAACCTTTCTTATGTAATTACTTATACTTTATCATCTAACACATAAAAGAACAGATCGATCCATATAATCAAGCATACATACATGCATATTCAACTCATGTCTTTAATCATGCATTCATGTGTAACACTTCAGGAAATAGACTCATCGCAAGTCTTATTCCCATCGCATCATATACTATCGAATATGCACTCACCTGGCCTCACTGGTCAATTCCAATCTCTTATCTTTCCCTTGATCGATCTTACTTGCCAAACGTTCCGGAATTGCTTTATGCGTAGAATCTACATAAACGTACATTTCGAGACCATCATTAGATACCTACACCTTGTAATTGGATACTAGCAACTTAAACTAACTAATTAAACTCATAATCCCAATTTTCCTTTAGGGGGAATCGGTTCCCCCCTATGGGGGTATCGGTTCCCCCATGACATACTGGAAATTCTTGTTCGTTTGAAGGGGTATCGGTTCCCCTTGAATGGGTACCGATTCCCCTTGCCCAGAAATCATATTTTTAGCTCGAAAATCCTTCATTTTCAGCTCAACATATCATACTTCATTCCCTTTAATATTCCTAACTTTCATACACATACTTAAACTCATTTCTACTCCATAATCACTTCTTTAAACTCCAAATTCTATCCTTTACATGTCATTCAAGAATCACACTAAATTTCCAATATGTTCTACAACCCATTCTATCACTTCATATCTCTTAATTTAATCCTTGACAAGTCAAATTCAACTTCACAATCTATTAACTCCTTCCATATAAAAAATTCACTTAAAAACTCATTTTTCTTAATTTCTCATAACTTGTTAATCTTTGAGGTTTAAGCCACCTAAAGCTTTCCTTAATCTTTCTTAATATCCCAAGAATCAAAACAAGCTTTAAAACGAAAGAATTAACCAACTAAAGACTCACTTACCTTATACCAAGCTTCACGGTTGAGAGGAGGAAGAATACTGAAGAATGCTCTGGACTCTTCTTCCTACGTGCTTATTATCCTTTAAAAAAAAATTATAAAAAATCTTTCTGGTCAAATGACCATAATACCCTTAATTTCCTTTAATAATTACCAAATAACCTTCAATATATATTCAAATAATCATTGAATTCTTTCATTCTTCTACTTTAGTCACCAAATTCTGAAACTTTACAATTTGGTCACTAACCCGGTAGTGCGGATGTTACATGAGAAGACGAACACATGTTCCAGTAATATCTATGTCATTCAGGTATTAACATAGCTTTAGGGTTGATCTAATCACTTAAATTGTTTTCCATTACCTTTAAAGGTAGTCCAATACATATGCTTACTTGGATTCCTTAATTAATCTAAGACATTTACTTAATTTAGGCCATAAGGTTATTTTGGTGTTCAGTTTTATTCCATTCATTTCAGAGTTCGAGGATATCCAATCATTCTTGAGCTTGGTGATATTCTTGGGTCATTTCCATTACAGGGGTATTTTTGGTCATTTTACAGATTCAGTGCACTTTAATCATTTCCTTCCGTCTGATCTTACTATTAATTTCAATCTTATCATTTGTTTCAGTCATTTCGAATAATTCTGACAACAAAACACCCCGACAAATTGTTCTTCAGGTATTCACTCATTACTCGAATATTTTCGAGTCAATTGCCTTCTCAGATTTTACAAACGAAATATCATGAATTTTTATGTACAAAGACAAATCTTAATAATTAAATTCGTACTTAATCGAGTTAAGTATAAATCCTCAAAGTACTTTGTCATTCAGGGTCAACTCATACTATTTTATCTCTCAAGGACATTTTTGTAATTTCTTAACCAAATAATTTCGGTATTACCTCTTAACGAAAATAATTATAATTTAGAGATCCTATGATCAATTGCTTTCCCGAACATTATCTTATATTGAAATGATTCCCTTAACAGACTTCTAGTATCCTCCACAAACCCTCATAAGACTAAAAACCGGTTATCCGCATTTCCTAAGCAAAACTAGCATTTCTTATGCACATCAATAATTTTTACCGGGTCAATATGTCTTTTCAGAGTTATTAACCAACTTCCAGGGACAATTCTTGTCATCTTACAACATAAGGGTATTTTCGTAATTTTACCCTACCAGATTATTCTCATAATTTCTCATCCAAGTACCTTTAACATATTACCTTTGATGAAATAAATTATAAAATACAGATCCAGGTTAATTTATTTACTACCAAACACAGAACTTGAAATTTAATTCTAACAACCCTTCAATCTCTTATATTAATCATTTGATCCGTATTCAGATACTGAATTTCTACCATATTCATATCGAGTGTATAAATTAATCAACTCCACAAAAGTGACCAACATTATCTCATTCATGCATTTACCAATATTAACATATTCCATAAAGCATAAAGAAGTAGTAAAGTATTACCTCGATTTCCGTGCAATATTGATCGACCATAAAAATTACATTCGAATGCCTTTGATATTCAATTCAACTTCCAATAATTCCTCAGATACATATCAACATAAATTATATCATAAATTGAGCTTAATTGCGATAAACAGATCGAATTGGGTAATAAATCAGTGAAAAATAGTTTACCGGGTTTGAATTTGGAGAAACGGACGTCGGATTCGGATTCAGGACGTCGAAAGCATAAAATATGACTTTTTGGAAATTTGGAATTTTTGGTCAAAATCAAAGTCAACGGGTTTGACCGGAAATTTCGAGGCCTTCGGGTTCGAATTTCCAAAAACGGATTGCGGAATCGAATTTGGAACGTCGAAAAATGTCAGGATAGGTATACTCAGTCAAAGTCAAAGGTCATTTAATGCCCGGTCAAAGCCCGTCAAAGTTTTGGTCAATAGTGGTCAACGCCGGTCAACGGTCAACGGGTCGGGTCGGGTTGTGACCAGTAAAACCGGTCAAAACAGTTCCAAAACCGGTCAAACCGGTCACTTTTTCCTTCCCAACAAATCAGAAACTTTGACCGCTTCACCTCTTCACGCGCTGCCGTCGACGAAGACCAAGGATGATATCGGCAGACTCGGAACGATGCAAGGAACACGATGGTGCGGGAGGTGTCGTAAACGGTTCATCGGATCGTCGTGAATCGACGAAAAACCAATTGAAATCGAGTTATTACCGACGATACTTCCGACTGAAATTAACGACGAACGGTGACGATTCATGATGAAAGGTTTGAGGGGTTTTGTTCATCGCTCGACAACGAACACGATGGTGGTTTCGACTCGTCGATCGGAGGTCGGACGACGAGTTGATCGGAGTTGAAAGTTGGTTAATCGGAGAGGGAAACTGAGAAAATTTATGATGAACTGCGCATGGGGAGAGTTTTATATAAATGGGATGTTACAGAGTATTTATTGTCAAATTATTATTTCATAATCAACTTTAGCTAATAAAAAAACTTGGGTAATTTATGAAGGATAAATATTTGGATTATTTCCCATTTACAAAAGTAATTAGAAAATATTAAAATTTGGCGCACTCTTATGTAGAGGTTTCGTTTATTATTTTTTGAAAATGGAACAATATAGTAAAAATATAGGTGCTTTTTTAATTATTGGTGAAATATTAAAAATATTGATGTTTTTGTTAACACATAGCAGTTTTATTTAAACGAAAAGATGTTGCTGTTGAAAAAAAGAGAGTAAATAATTGATTATCATTGTCAGGAGACTTGACAAAGGAAAACACTGATGTTTGTAACTATAGAAGGGGTTGAAAAAATTATGGTAAATCATAAATTTCATCATTTAATTTTATCTTTATTTTTATTTTGAATTAATCATTAGTATTTGATTTATTGATCGACTAATCTAGATTAAGTATTAGTAAGGGTAACTCTCCGAATTCAATTTGTTCTATTCACAAATGTCAATATTTGAACCATTAACTTTATTTAAGGAATCTAGTGCCTCATCCTACTAGACCAACTGATTGTTGGTATCTTTAATTTTATTTTGACAACTAAAGTTTAACTTTTTTTCAATTTAATTATTAAATTGTTTTTGTTTTGATCATGCATTAATTAATGGTGTGTTATGACATAACATAGTAACATACACATAAAAAAAACGGATTTAGAAATGTTAAATTTATATTAAATATTAAATTAATTTACAAACATTAAATACTAGACATATTAATTAAAGTATATCGATATTTGTCGTTGATGGCTGTGATTTTATTGAAAATGCAATTATTTCTAAAAAAATATTATTTAGAATAACCTGATGATATTTTATATTTTACGCTGGTGATAATTCATTAAGTCTAGTAATTTGGGACTTGAATATTTATTAATCTTTTGCAAACATCCCTAAACTTTAAAAATTTTATATTGGATGCTGAGTCTTGTAAAAGGGTGAAAAGAAATGAGATAAACAATACGTGACTTCCACGTCAATAAACTATGCTACATGTGGGCAAAAAAAAAACACGAAATGTCACTTTATTATTACCAATTTAATTCTGAAGAAATAAAACATGAGTAATTTAAAAGTTTAACGATTAAATTAAAAAAAATAATGTTAATGATTAAAATAAGAGTGGAAAGAAAAGTTAAGTGATAACTTTATAATTTAACCAGAAAATTAATAAAAATCCAAAGACGATATTCCTAGTAAGACTTTAAATGAAACAAGACAAATCGCGAACTATTTAAATTCCACTCGAAATCTATGTCAAGCCATCATCGAGAAACAAGCATGTATGATATGGTAATTATCTTATATAAATATATTGACCGGTCACTCTTATATGCTTCTTGAGAAACAAAATTGAATGATATGATCATTGTCGTACATTAATCTATTCCATACAGGATTTTATAAGAGTATGTTGTCGTTGATAAAAGCTCTTATACATATGGTGGATATTTGAAATTTAAACTGATGGAAGTTTCGATGGCAATGCCTTTTCTTCCGTTCAAAACCAAGAAAGAACAAAGAAGCGGGTGATATGTATGGAGAAATGATCACGTGCGACATTTTTAATATACGATTAAAAAGACGTTATCAGTTTTGTTATTATTTAAATAATAAAATCGATAAAAAATTACCGAAAACATTATTATTTTTACTGATTTTGTTATTATTGGATGTTTACCGATTTTGTTAACAAAACCGATAAAGCGCTATCGGTTTTGTTATTTTTTCTACCGATTTTGTTATTGTTAGACATTTTACCGAAAATATTTAAAACAGTGATGTTTTAGGTAGAAATAATAATGTTTTAGGTAATTTTTTTACCGGTTTTGTTATTTAAATAATAACAAAACCAATAATATTTTTTTTAGTTGTATATTAAGGGTGACACACTGTAACTACTTTCGTGTATGTATGTGTGCTCGGCTTCCTAGTGTTACATTAGTGAAATCCACTTCACCTGCAGCCAAGTTTATTCAAAACCTGCTATATACTTAAGACATATATCTAGAGGTGCAAATCAACATGGATCAAACGAATAGGGTTGTGTTCATCTATATTTGTTTAATTTTATGCATTGTCCATTTATTTTTTTCCGTTCATTTATTATTTGATATGTTTGGACTTAGTTGTTTAACATTCATAAATATATTCGTTTGTATGCATGAAGATGTAGATGCTTACAATATCGTAAGTACATGTTTATTATAGGTACAATATTTATATCAAAATAAGTTCAAAAAAGGATAATATGAGATGCACATATTTACAACGGTTTAAACACGTGTTTATTTATAAGTTTTGGATTTACACTACAGTATGTTCAAAAGGTAATAGCCAGAGATGTATATATTTATAACGGTTTAAGTTGTACATCTAGATTAATTAGTTGAAATTTAAATATAAAAATGAAGGAAATATTATTTTATATTTTTATAAAAAATATCATTAATATATAAATAAGTCAATAAATGAATTTATAAACGAAATTTTAAATGAATTTTTTTCGTGAATATAAATGAATCAAACATATGTCTACTCATGTTCGTTCGTGTATTAAATGAACAGATAAATTTATTCATATTTGTTTATTTAACTTAATAAACAAACATTAGTGAATGTTATACGAACAATTCATGAATAGTTTATTAAAATTTTTGTACATTCACACATTTAAATAATTACAAATAGTACGACATTTTTAACAAGAAAAATATAAAATAAAATATAAAATATTAATAGCATGAATTATTTACTCAAGTTTTACAATTATGTACCAATTAAAATTAAGATATTTAGCTATAAAAGCATCAATTAATTTGGTATTTTCAGCTAAATAGGATCGAAAAAAATGGGAAAATAATAAAATTTCTATAACATTAATAAGTTAAAAGTATTAAGAAAAATAACGTTGTCATTTCTAAAAGTTATATACTCGAGCAACTATATTGACAAAAAATATGTATTATTAATTAGTTAAATAAATTTTAACTTATAATCCCACAGTTTATTTAAAATAACAATAACTCCAAAAATAAATAAAAAGTTATTTCTATTGAGGATAATATAATATATTATTATGAAATTAATTATTCTACGTGACAAAGTTTCCTTAATTTTACCTTTAATTAATTTCCTCACCCCTAATAATATTGGCCAGACCAGACAAATTGACTCTTCCTCAGCTAAACCCAAAGTTACTAGTTGACATAACATAACAAAGAAAACCCTCACAATCATATACATATAAAATGCTTTGGCAGTATATCGGAAATATTTTTTCCCCATTTTATCGCGCCTGGATGGAACTCTGCCTGAGCATATAGTATTCATGATTCCAACTACACGATTCTCGCCCTACTTTCAGGGAAGTTTATTCTTCCTCTTTTATTTCCGATTTCTGTGTATTCAAGCTTTTTGGAGATAAGCTATTAGCTACTGATTTTTTGTGTGTGTGTCAGTTAGGTGAATATTGATGTTGGGTAGCTTTTCTTGGGTGATTTTTAAAGTGGGTTTTTAAATTTTTATTGGGATTTTAAGCTATATTCTTTGTGAGATTTGTTCTTAGTGATAGAAATCTGTTCAATATTTTAGCTCGATGAGCTGGGTATTTTGGGATTTTGTGACTGGTTTGTTTGGTAGCTGGAAATGTCTTGAGAGTGAATAACAATAGTTGGGTTTTTTTAGGGATATTGAGTGTTTGAATCACAAATAGGAGAAAGTAATAGTATTGAGTGTTTGAATGATCTGCTTGCTTGAAAGAAATAATGGAAGGCAACTTATCACAACAAGGGATGGTTCCTGTTGGTGGTTCTCATGGAGGCCTTGACGTACAAGGGTCCATGAGAGTTCATAATCATGGACAAAATCCTCATGGTATACCTCAACATCACCATCCTAACCCTTGCCAAGGTGCTGCTTCGGTGCATTCCATTAATGAAGATTTTGCACTCAAAATGGGTAGCATGCAAAACTGTGACCAAATCATTTCGATGATGGATTACAAGGGGGACAGAGGGAAAAGTTCGATAAGTGATGAGGATGACCCGAGCTTTACGGAAGAGGGTGTTGATGGCCAATATGATGGAACTAAAGGCAAGAAGGGCTCGCCGTGGCAGCGTGTGAAGTGGACTGATAAAATGGTGAGACTTCTAATCACTGCGGTGTCTTATATAGGTGAGGACGCAGCAGGGGGGTGCAGTGGTGGGATGAGGAGGAAGTTTGCGGTTATACAGAAGAAGGGTAAGTGGAAATCGGTGTCGAAAGTCATGGCAGAGAGGGGTTATCATGTTTCACCTCAGCAGTGTGAGGATAAGTTTAATGATTTGAATAAGAGATATAAGAAGCTAAATGATATGCTTGGTAGGGGAACTTCTTGTCAAGTTGTTGAGAACCCAACACTTTTGGATGTTATAGATTACTTAACAGATAAAGAAAAGGATGATGTGAGGAAAATTTTAAGCTCAAAACATCTTTTCTATGAAGAAATGTGTTCTTATCATAATGGGAACAGATTGCATCTTCCTCATGATCCACAATTGCAGCGTTCCTTGCAGATGGCTTTTAGAAGTAGAGATGATCACGAGAATGATGATGCTAGGAGAGATCAGCAGCATGATAATGTTGACGAAGATGACGAAGATGATGATGATGATATGGAAACTGATGACCATGATGAATTTGAGGAGAATCGAGCTTCACATGAGGATGATGGGGGAATATATGGGATATTAAGGACCTCTGCAAAGAGGTCTAGACAAGGCCATGTTCATGAAGGTGCTTGTTTGCAGAATGCTTTGAACTCTCAGGACTGCAACAAAAGTACTTTTTCTTATCCACCAATCACCCAAGCCGATATAAATCAAGTACCACCTGAAAACTCTGGAGCAACTTGGATACAGCAGCAGTGGATCGAGTCTCGCTCACTTCAGCTAGAAGAACAGAAACTACAAATTCAAGTCGAAATGCTGGAATTGGAGAAACAGCATTTCAAGTGGCAGAGATTTTGTTTGAAGAGGGATCATGAACTTGAAAAGATGAGAATGGAAAACGAGAGGATGAAGCTTGAGAATGAGCGAATGGCATTGGAGTTGAAGCGCAAGGAACTGGATGCTGATTAAAGCCACGTGAGTTTTATCTCAAACTTCGTATTATTTTTGTTTTTGTTTTACAGTGGCAGGCCTCGATACAAAAGTAGTTTGTTGTTGGTAAGCTGCTACTGTTCTTATTCATAAGTATTGCACATAGAATTGGCAGACTATGTTGAAAATGATGATACTGCCTGCTTTTATTGTGTAAGCATATGCATTGACGATTACGTTTTGTACTTCTTGTTTTTATGCCCCCTGTGAGATGGTATTATTTATGCTAGAAGAGAGTTGTCATTTGTGCAAAGGATCTCTTTCATTTAGCTTCATTGTATAAAATTGTTAGTTGGGTTATTTATAACAACACCAACAATAATAAAGTTCGTTCTCGGTGCACAGGGCTCTGACTGTAAACAAGGTGTGGGAAGGTGTTTGTCTTCTGTTTTGCATGGAGACGCTGGTTCCAGGGGATTTAATAGAATGCTTTCCTTTTTTATCATCCTAATTCTGCCGAGTTGTGTGCTTTTGTTCATATATTGTTCCAACTCTCTATCAAAAACTCTATCAAACTCATGAGGCTCAATGTTTGTTTATACTGTTTACTTTTATTATGATTGCTATTTTTGATTTCTTCCTACTTATAAGTATGTGTGGACTTTGGTCCATACTAGTGACTTATGTTTACTCGGCACTTGGCAGGGGTATGTTCAACTTATTTCAAGATTTTTATGTATCTGGATCCTTGTAAGATCATATCTCTATATTTTTATTTGGATATGTATTGGATATGAGTGTCAAGCGTGTATATTTGAAATAAAATAGAGTTGGATACTTCAAGAAAAATGGATGAAAGTCGATATAGCATAAATTATTATCTATATACACTAAATAACCCAATCATAAATTATTATTATAGTTATTAAAAAGTAAAAGAAAAAGAAAGATAGGAGAAGGTGACTCAAAGCACAACAATTACCAACTCATGAAGCCCTTTAAAAGCACTATAATTATTCGATGGTGTAGAACTGAAGTCATTGAGTGGCTGCTCTAGCGTTTTTGTTCCTTTTTTATTTATCTCTTGATCTTTTTCTGATACAGCTGCACCACCACTGTCACCATCATCATCACCTCCTTCCCCACTTCATACGTATATAACCTACATGCATATAGATATATAGCTTTATACACTTTGTGGTGAGTAAAGGCTTTTGAGGAACTGCCACTAGCTCGGAAATATCGTGGATGAGTTTCTAGCTAAGTTGATCTATGAATTTTGTCAATCCCATTGCATGTATCTTATTTGCAAGTTACAATATTAGAATGCTACTTTGTATGAAGCCTCTCTTAGAAGAACCTTGGTAATGGTTTGTTTTTCCCAAATGCAAAATGTATTCTCTTGGGAACAGTTATATTGAACTTTGATTGGCCTTTAATGATGTGCTTCATTTGTCTGTTTCATTAACCGTAGTCTCTTCTTGAGTTGCTACTTTGAAGGCATTGAAAATTTAGTTGTCTGAGAGAGAACCTTTTTCTTTGTTTAATCTGAGCTAGCAATTTCTATGTTTGTTATCAGCTAATACATTAAGAATCCTTATTGTTCATCTTGGCGCTACTGCAGCTAGCTAGTCAAGCTGTCATTGGTTTTGATACTGTCTTACTAATGTATGCTTAAATGAATTTCAAAGGCTTTCACATATCCCCGATGATAAGTTGTTATATGGTATAGTTCTTCTGTTCTGCATTTTGTCTTTAAATATATAGATTGTTTTTTATGAAAATCATGGGCTTCGCTATTGTTGAATTAAGATACTGATGAACTCCAAAGTCCCCCCCCCCCAATTTAAATTACATTTTTTAACTGGGTTGGTATATATAGCTTGGTTAGATCCATTCTTTGTAATCATTGTGCTTAGGTTTTTAGATAATTGCCTTGGGTTTCATTGAGATCGTGTCGGATTTTGCCCAATGATGGAAACTCAGAGTTGATTTATTTGTCTGGTTTTCAATTTATCTCTAGCTTTCACACACTGCATGCATCTCTCTCTCTCTCTCTCTCCATGTACACGTATATTGTGTATGTATGTGTGTGTGTGGATCTTCATTTATTTGTTTTATTTTAATTATTACTGGTGGTGTGTGAAAAGCTATTGGTGAATGCATTTACTGAACGGTTCATGATTTTGGCACAGCTATGAGATCTGAGGGCTCTTTCTAATTGAAGTTTTAGAGTTGTCGATGTCAGATGTTGTCTTCAGGCCTATATAGTCAAAAGATCAGGGTGAATGTTGATGTAAGACCTATATGACTGTGTTTCCATGTAGTCTTAAAACCCAAAAGATATTATTTTACCAGGCAATATTTGGAATTAGTTTCCTCATATCCCTCTTCCCTGCTCGATATGGATGCTTACTGTAGAGAGGTTTTCATGGCATCAATTTTGGCGTCCATCCTTTATGCTAGTCATCATTGGTTTATATATATTCTTGTTTCCCTTCATTTTTGTTAATGTTATCGTTTATATATATATATGGAGATTGTTTCTATAATGGAAGGGAAGGATATTATGTTAAGGCAAATCTTGAGAGCTGCTAACTAGGAAGCGGACAGACTAGCTAAGGATGGTATAGGATGATCGTTAGGCTTTGTTTTTGGTGTGTTAGGGTGCTAGCCTCCCTTACATTTCTGCAGGGATTTTGTTCTGTCTTATGTAATTAGTGTTAAGCTTTCTGCAGGAAGAAGTGTTTAAGTCTTATGTAATTAGGATTAAGGCTTCTAAAGTTTGATGTAAGGGATGGCAGTGTAGTATTCTCCTGATTAATAAAAGTAGTAGGCACTCTTTTCCCTCTTCTTTTGTCCTTCATGTTACTATTGTAATATGGAGGGCAACTAGAGGGTTTTTAACGAGGCCTAATATTCTATCAAAAAAATATATATATAGTTCATGATCTTATGACGAATTATGTCACTGCTAGTAGACTAGTAGTTGATGTGGAAAGGTTTTCAATGAAATCCCATAGTGTCGCCATTAATGAGTTTTTAGAACTATTTGAGTTCAATGGTCTGACCTCTAAGGGCATTGCAGGTTCTTTCTCCATATGGAGTTCAATGGTCTGACCTCTAAGGGCATTGCAGGTTCTTTCTCCATATGGTCTATTTAAAGATCCATTGTTTCTATGTTCCTTGGTTGTTGATTTTTACGACTTTATGTGTTTAAGTATACTGCTTTAATTTTAGATACTAAAATCACTAAGAATCTGTTTGAAAATCTATCTAGAATCGTCAGCCTGATTGAGTGCTGCACTGTGCTTGTTGGACCTCAATCCAATTATTGATAATGCATGCATGCCATGGTCTACGTGTTGTTTTAATTTAACTTATGATGCAAGCAGTGCTTCAGGATAATTGGTAATTGGAATGGTGTTTGATTTTCTGTCATAACTGTTGCAGATGTTGATCTGTTGAATGATTATTGTGCAGATTTGGCTATTTTATATTTCATCATTTTATGTTCAAAAAGTACTCTTTTTTTTGGCAAATTCATTTGGCAGCAATTCTTTTTGGCCCAATGATTGATAACTCATTGAAATGGAGTAGTTATTTCTGAATTGCGTTTTGGACCTTTGCTATCAGCAGTGGCATCAACATTCAATTTCTTCTTCTTCTTTTCCTTTTGTCATTTATGTTTCATATGCAGAACAGTTCTCTCTTTCTCTCTCTCTCTCTTTCTTCACATCGACATGGCTGCTGACATAGTGAAGGCTCGAAACAGAAACCAGTAAATTAACTGCAAATGACGGATCATATCCATGAGTTCTGAGGGCTTCTTTATCATGCTATGAACATTGCTTCCATGGCATATGATTTTCGTCTAAACATGGCCCAATTTTTTCCAAGATTTTGATGTACTTGGAGGATCCTTATAGGATCATATCTTCATAATGAATATGACCCAATTTTTTCCAATATTAAAATGCATGGTCTTGGGTTGCTAGGTCAAATCATTGATGCCTCCCTTAGAAGAACTATGATAAAGCTGCCTTCTTTAAATACAAAATGTATTTGCTTGGTGGCACTTGTATTAAACTTCGGTCAGCTCATTTTTGGTGCACTTCATATGTCTATTTGCACTTTCTGATGAAAAGTTACCTGTGACAGTTCTTTTGCTTAGCTATGAGATCTGAGGGCCCTTTCTAATTGCACTTTTAGAGTTGTCGAAGTCTGCTGTTGTCTTCAGGCCTACTTAGTTGAAAGTGAAGAGTGAATGATGTTTAGATGTAAGACCTATACGAGACTAAATCTTTGGTATTTGTTTGTTCCTCTCCATCTGCCTGCTCGATGATGGATACTTCGGGCTGATAGGTTGCTATGGCATAAATGTTGGCCTCATCCTTTTTCTTTGTTATTATTATCATTGTTATTGATAAAATTCATGATCTCATGACTAATGATGCTACTGGCAGGAGTGGATGTCGAAAAGTTTTCAATGATATCCCGTATAGTCACCATTGATGAACTGTTAGAACTATCGAGTTACGAGGTCTGTCCTCCAAGGCCATTGCAGGTTCTTTCACCATATGGTCTATATTTATAATCCAGTCTAAGATTAGAGGGCCCTTATAGGATCACATCCCCGTTTTCATAACCAGATGTGTCGAACATTAACGTAGGATAACAACATTACAAGTAAAATGTAAAGCATGTATTTGTTAGTTATCTGCAAGCAAGAGCTTGTTGACGTTCTGGTTTGCTTTGTGAGTGTTTTTCTCCCAATCCTTGAAGATTCATGTTTCACTTCTGCTATCCAGTCCATAGATTTCAACTGAAGTACACTATCTAATGTAATGCACGCTTGGTAAATTTCACCCGCGGTTGATGATTGTAAAAGTTAAGATTCGAGCCTAGGATACAGAGATCAAATTGATAGAATGTATAAGTGGTGAGAATCAAATGTATAAATATATCAATTTTGTTATCAAATGTTAAATTGTAATTTGTAAGTGACTTGATTGACACTATTTATATAATTAAATGGTCTCATTGATAAAAATAAAAAAATCAGTGATCATATTAAAATTTTTACATAAATAAATAGTAATGGATATAATTTACTTTACTCTTTAAAATATTCCATGGTAACCAAATCGAATTAAAAATTGATTAATAAATTAATATAATTAATATGATAATGATAAACCTGGAAATTATTGAGCTGTTAAAGTTAAAAATAAAAAGCAAGTGGGGATATTGGCAGTTGGGAAATTTGGCATGCTTATCTTGGGGATGAAAATACAGGCAGGTCTTTGTTTTCTAAAGTCTTCAATTTGAGTTTTTTTACTATGTTTTTTCATTATTAATTAGTTTGTGCTTTTCAGAAAATGCCCATTGGTTTATTTATAATTTTTTTATTTTGATTGAAAAAATACTATTAAAGAGTGTTTTTAAGATATTAAGGAGTACTTTTTTAGGGAATGAAAATTAATTGAGGATATTATATTTTAGTTTTAATATTTAAATATCTAGAAATAAATCATTAAATAAAAAAATCAAATAAAATACTAGAGAACAATGTGAGTAGATTCATTAATTTCATAATTGTTTGCATAATTTATTTTTAAAATTTTTGGCAACTCAATAAAATGGCTATAGTATCAAATTCAAACGGTAGAAAAATTGAATTATTATTATTTAATAACATGAATTGATTATAATGTAATATTTATTGAAAAAATAATTTATTAATAACGTACACACGTTTTATAAACTCGGTTACTCAAATTGAAACTATTGGAAAACATAATGTTTTCTTTTATTAATATTAAAGTCACTTAATAAATTGTTAAAATTTAATTTTTAATCGAATTAGAATAATAAAATAAATAAATAAATATAATGTATATAAAAGGTATTTCTGGAAACGTCGAACTTAACCTAAAAAATACAAGATTCTAGAAAGGGGATAATTTGGTAATTTGGGGGAGAAGAATAAGACACGTCATCGTCCATTAGTTTCTAGAAGAACGAAATCGAGTTCAGTTGTTGGTCTTCAGACTCAGACAATTCCCTCTTTTCTGGGCATCCGCACTCCAACAAAGATTCAGCTTCCCACGTGTATAGCTGACTGGGTCCTTTTCCCACGTGGCAGAAAGTTCCCCTGGTTACCCTTTCACTATACCAAGCCTTTAATATTTTATCAATATTTGAATTTTATAATATGAAAATATATAGTTTTATAGTTATTGAATTTTTTATCCATCCTTAGAAGTTAATTAAGAATTCAGTAACTATCATAAAAATTTTAATGATTATTTTAGTAGATTTAATATATTTAGTATGATCTTTTATTTTTCGTAGTGTTATTAGTAGTCTAAATTAATAATATATATTTTAATATATTTATAGTTATTTATTATTAAATAGAATTATTATTATTAGTTTTAAAATATCGAATTTCGACATTAATTTAATTAATTTTCATATTTTTTGGGTGAAATTTAGATTAAATTTCGTTAACTTAATATACTTGTTATAATAATAATAATTCACATGGGTTTAAGACCGGAGCGTTTCTTTTCTTTTTTCCCGAGTGGCAACTACAGATAAAACACGGTCCAAAAATCCCCAATAAAAATGTCATCTTTATTCGTTAGGGTTTCTCCATCTCCACCTTTGCTTCTTCCAATCTCTCTGTCCTAAACAATTCCATCCAATCGATTTTTTTATTATTTATTATTTCGATGTGATAATGCCCTCGACGGATTATCAAGGAAGTTCGTCACCGTTGACAAATCTCGGCCGTTCATTTTTACCCCTGAGGAGGGACCAAGTTCACTCGATGGAATCTCCGATCGGTGGATCGCCGTCGAACGAGGCGGAGTTCGAGTCTTTCCAAAAGCAAGTAGCCGACCGATTCCACGATTTAGCTGATGTTTCTTCCGATGAATTGCTTTCGCTGCCGTGGGTGCGGAAATTGATGGACGTTTTCCTTTGTTGTCAAGAGGAATTTCGTGTCATACTGTTTAACAACAAAGATCTGGTGAAGAAACCTCCCATGGATCGTTTGATCGCCGATTATAACGAGCGTACCGTGAAGGCGCTCGATGTTTGTAATGCTATTCGCGATGGGATTGAACAGATCAGGCAATGGCAGAAGCTTATAGAAATCGTGCTTTGCGCTTTGGACGGTGATAGTTATAGTTATCAGAGAAGTCTAGGTGAAGGGCAATTCCGTCGAGCGAGGAAGGCATTGGTTGATTTAGCGATTGCGATGCTTGACGAGAAGGATTCGGGTCAAGCCCTGGCTCATAGGAACCGTTCATTTGGTAGCCACAACAATAGCAGCTCTTTGGGTCATTTCAGGTCCTTGTCTTGGAGCGTTTCGAGGTCGTGGTCTGCCGCCAGGCAGCTACAGGCGATCGGGAACAACTTGGCCGTGCCACGAGGGAATGAGGTTTTGGCTACCAATGGACTTGCAATGCCCGTTTACACAATGGGTAATGTTTTGTTGTTTGTAATGTGGGCGCTGGTGGCTGCAATTCCATGTCAAGATCGTGGCTTGCAAGTTCATTTTAATTTCCCCAGGCAGTTCCCGTGGGCGGCTCCGATTCTTTCGTTGCACGAGAGGATATTGGAGGAGTCTAAGAAGAGGGATAGGAAAAATGCTTGTGGACTATTGAGAGAAATTTATCAAATGGAGAAGTGTTCTCGGTTGTTGGGCGAATTCGCCGATTCCGTGCAGTTCCCTTTGGGTGAGGAAAAGGAAAAGGAAGTGAGGCAGAGAGTGAATGAATTGAAGCAGGTTTCGGATGCCATGAAAGAAGATTTAGAACCCTTGGAAAAGCAGGTTAGGGAAGTGTTTCATAGGATTGTTCGTAGCAGAACCGAAGGGCTTGATTCTTTATGAAGGGGAAAGCATGAGTGACAAATCTGCAACTTCATGAAGAAGATGAAGATGGAAAAGAAATGAACAAGGATTCGAGGCATGCGCCTCAAAAATTTAAAAAACGGTACGAATGAAAACCAAAAAAGAGTCGAGATTTGCTTGTACTTATCACTATATATCAGTGTAACCAGTGTAAAGAAAGCAGGATATGTAGTTGGATCTCTTTGGTCCTGATGCTGTGTTCATCTTTGTGTTGTTATATTATAATCAAATGTCTGAGTAAATCTACAATATTGTTTATATAGTTGATTTTCTGTTGAGAATTTTGTTTAATTGTTAATGCTATATACTTTTCTTTCTGCTTCTTTATTCATATTTTTGCCTCTTAGATGCATCAATAAGATGGAAATGAAAGAGTTCTGTTTTGGCCAAGCTCTTTGGGCAAAGTTGCATGATGGTTTCTAGGATTTGATTCATTTTTTGATATGTTCCCAGCTTACTCATATCCTGATTCGAATTAACACTCGCACCCCAATTTGAATAAACATATGCTTCTCTAACACTCGCACCTGGATTTGAATAAGAGCTTATTTTCTTGTTTTTGTGTATTTTCTGGCAACTTAGATGACCTTATTTATGTGCACTTCCATGAACAAGAACAATAGAACATCCATGGTTTGTCAAGTCAGTTTTTTTTTAACCATTAAACTTTCTATGTGAAAATGACAGGGAATAAAGTTATACCATACAAAACTAAAATACCATTCATCCCCATACGTTTCTTTTCAGGTTTTTAAAAGCTGAAAAAGATTGATTAAACAGCAATTTTCTTAATTGTATTAATCAGCTTCTTTTTCTCTACTCATACTGCATGCAGCTACTCCATTTACTCCTGCAGTCTGCAGATTTATCACACTTATATAAACATCTCGATCTGGGGGTAATCCTATTTAATGAAAGCTTATGTGAATACTCTGGGTATCATTTCTGCATTAAATGGAATTCACACATTAGACTTTCCAGCTGATGGTCATCTGTAAATCTTTTGCCTACATGCAATTTACGCTTTGCTTTGACAGCTAAATAGCATGCATGTTCAAGCTGGATTTTTGGATTGGGTTTTGGAACAAACAAATTATCATTTGTTCATATCAGAATCGAGTTTTCGTGTTAACCAACATACGTAGCCGGTCTCGTTTTGATTTTTATGTTACTCCGACTTTTTGTTTGTCCGACAATCGTGCCTAATACATATTCATACCCTACAATAAAACCATGGCTCTGGATGAGTTCTTTGGGTTTAGGTAGCTTTCATACACAAAGCTGAAGAATCATAAATTTGTGAAGGAAATATGTGCCTAAACAACAGGAGTCACATTACTTGTCTGCAAACTTACTCGGGGTATCTTCTAAGCCTCTTTGATTAGATAAAAGGATTCTGACAAATGGGTGTGGATTATTAAGGCAAAAGCTGCATATGTTAATCGTTTCAATGGTGAAAATAGGTCACTCAGTGTTCTCTCTTCATTATTGGCTAATAATTCAGTATTGACAAGACGCTGGTCTCAGCTTTGCCCCCACTTTTGTTGCCTCATTGAATGCTTCATATTCTCTCATTACGGCTTCCTTAACCATCAACTTAATAACGATAGATTCAAATCTTAACTTTATTGGATATACTTTTAATAGTGTTAATGAGAGAGATGAATTTTTAACGGTTTATCTCCTATGATTTGAACGAAGAGCTATAGTGATGGTTCAATAGGTTGAGGGAGGTAATGAATAGTAGATATCTTTAGAGGGGGAAGAGAGTATAAGAGAGTTCAAAGAGTTTTTCTTTAACGTTGTTTGATGGTTTATATACTGACCTTTAGTGTTGATATTGGGCCTAGAGTCAGGGTCGTGACAGGGTTTTCGATGATCCTGTATAAATTCGTATAAAGGGGCCCCTATTTTCTAGATATATTCGATTTCGGGACAATAATAGTGGCGTTTTCTTGACAAACGCCGCAATAAATCCATCTATAATGGCGTTTTATCAATAAAGCCGCAATAATAGTGGCGTTTTTTTGAAAAAATGTCTCAATAGGTCTATCTATAGTGGCGTTTATTGATAAAACGCCACTATATATTTTTTTGGGGCCCCATTTTTTTGGGGCCCTGCGCGGTCGCGCAGTTTGCGCCCCCCAACCACGGCCCTGCCTAGAGTGAATATAACTATTAGTAAGTTGGCAAAATAAGTATGGTCATGTCAAGGGACTAGAGTTGATATCATATCAATAGTCTATTATTGGTCAAAAGATATGAAATTCCAGATGTTTAAATAGAGAGAAGAATAACAAAGGAGGTACGGCTTATAAAAGAAATACATCAAATAATAAATGCACAAATAAATCGGATTGAATCATGTGTCGGGTTCAAATCATTCATACTATTGAGAAGATTGATAGTAACAATATTAAGATAATCTACATGTTTATTAATGTTTCCTGTGTTCTCAATTTCATATTTGTCAAACGAATTTAATTAAGATAGTCATTAAACCCTAAAACCTAAATATCATTGCTACTTTTAGCCTCTAATAAGCACTCAAATTAATCCAATTCTACTACACATGATTTTCTCAGTTCACAACAATTTTGGGCTGCCATTTTCTTTTTTTCTTTACCATGCAAGGAAAGCCATGGGGAAGATAGCCACCACTGCCTGCAATGCAACCAACTTGGTGAATAATGTTGCATAAATACGATGAGTGACTAAAATGTAACAATTGAAAACATAAATGTTCGAGATTTAATAAATCAATAATAAAATTGACCAAAATTTAACTTTTTTATTTGATAAACTACACCACTGGTTACTTTTTTTTACATTTTTTATAGTTGAATTAAAAATATATATATAATATGTGGTTATTTTCGTTTTTATTTAATTAAGATGTGGTCACTAAGAGTTAATTGTCGCTAAACTTCAATGGATTGTTGATGTGGCACATTAAATATATAAAATTAAAAAAGATAAATTACACAAATAGTCACTAATATTTGATTTTTTTCATTTTCCTCACTAAAATTTCAAAAGTAACAAATTGATAAATAACATTTTTGTTTTTGATGTAATATAAGTTTGTTGTTATATTAATTACAATAATTGTATAATGATATGATTTTATATGTATTCGTGTTGTTTCTTATCCTTGCAATTTGTAACTAATACTCCTTTATGGAAGAGGAGCAAAGCAGCCTTGGCCTTGCGTCATCATTGTTGCTTGGGTTCGGGTTCAGGGTACTGTTTGTTTTTGTTTCTTTAACGATTACTAGAGGCGGAGCAGGTGGGGATGGCGGCCACGCAGGTAGCTTAGTCTGCGGTTGAGCTTTAAATAATTTGAAAGTGATTTTCTAGGCTAGGAGATTGTCAACCATCGGATTCTCAAAACAAAGAATCTGCTTTAAGAAGAAAGATAAATAAAGACACTACTGGAAGAAAACACACGTTTGAATACAAAATTCATAAAACATTCGAATATCAAACTGTGCTTTGTTTTAGTGTTCTTATCGATAAAGGCATTCACCACTGAATTAACTTGTATATCTTTAAAACGAGCAGTGATGGTGGATAAAAGAAACAAATTAACAGAACAAGGTAAATATTTTTCAGTCAAGTAAACATTTCTGGTTTGGTCTTTACCAGCAAACCCAAAGCCGACACTACTTGGCTCAAAGCTTTAGTCTTTACCATTATCAACCGCCATCGCTATAACTTCTCAAACTCCCCCCTTGAACTTTGTAAACCCTCATGAACTGGTTCCTTATTTCGAGATCAATCTTTAAAATCTCTCTAATGTCCTATCCCCAAGCCTCTTCTCTACTCGTCTTCCCGATACAATGTTAGCCTATTCGATCAAACGTTCGAATTGCCGGATAGTTTATATAGTCTGCAGTCCCTTTGACATCATTGTCTCACAGTGGCACTTTCTTAAAGAGACGCTAGATATGGCTGATTGGACATTGGAGGACCGTTTTGAGTTGTTTTGTAGAGGAGAAGAAGTGTTTCGATCTTTGTTACTTCTGAAACCTCAATGGATAAAACGAAAATTTATTCAAATATTAGTGATAATTTGTATAATTTTTCTTTTTTAATTTTATATATTCAACATATCACGTCAACAATCCGTTAAAAGTTTAACGACAGTTAATCCTCAATGACCACATCATAATTAAATCAAAACAAAAATGACTACGTATTATATTTTTTGAATTATAAGAAAAAATGTATAAAACTTAAATAAAAGTGATAATCCTATATTTTACCCCTTTTGTATTTTGATGAGTAAAAAATCTACAAATATAAATGAAAAATAATCAATCCGATAATTTACCCTAAAAATATCACATTGAATCGATCAAATTTTTATCCGATAAGCTTTATTAGTCAATCCAACTTTTTATTTAATGGAAATGAAAAGAAAACTAAATTACTTCAAATCTGGTGAAGAAGCAATTTCTTTGATTTGTACTATTTGTTCGGCAACCATGAAAACTACAGCAAAATGACAAGTCAATTTCACCGCCAGATTCCCATGTAAGCTTGGGTTTGAAGACCAGAAAGAAAGTGCATTGTTGGATTCGAATTAATATAACTTCAGTTCGTTTCATATTTGTTTTTTTTACATTATATTGAGAAAATAGCAATGAATATTCATAGATTTCCCCAACAGATTAGACTATCCTACTCCCAAAGAAACTGTTTCGGCACGTCACTATTATCTGGCCAATGTATTTCATATCTCCAACCAGAAAAAAGGCTTTAGATACTCATTAACTACATCCAAGGACTGTGAACTAGAGATGGCAAAATGAACTGCTACCTAAATCCATTCTTAATAAAGACTGGATCCTGCTCGATCGCCACCTTGAAAAGCACGCATCCGAAGGAGGCTAAGGTCGGAAGAAGCATCAATAAACAACCTTCTTTCAAACACTAAGCATCATTCATGCACACGATTTCCCATCAAGGAAATCAGAAAGCAAATCTTGACTAATGGTATAAACAGATCATTACTGACCTTTCTAATTTTTTTGTCAAAAGAGCTTGTGTCATAAGTTGTCACCGCATAAATGCAGTACACTAGTCCAGAATCCTTTTGTTCTTTATTGCACATGCCCCAGAGGAGGAACGATCGATCATTAGCTATAAAAACCAACTTAATTCCTTCTTCCCTACATTCCTTTGCCACAAAAGTTCTATTCGGTAATAAGGGATCTTTCCTTCATGGTTCCGGTTTAGCTAAAATCTTGTTTACTTACGAAGAACTGCAACTGCTCTAGACTACTATCAGCTTTGGAATAGCTATTCAAAAGAAGATAAAATCTAATGGTGGCCCTTTCTGTACCCCACTCCTTTCCTCTATGTCAGACTAGCTATTTTCCTTTCCATCTCAAGAATATAATATTTACCACTACAAAGATCGAACTCTATGGAGCACACGCGCTGGTCTTCGCTGCTCCACAACTGGAACCACCTTCTCCGTGAGCTGCAGTAAAAATCAACGCGATGAGAAACTCTTTTAGGAACTTAAAAGGCACAGCTTATTGCTGTATGCTCTGTTGTCCATAATTGCATTTCTCACTTGGGTATTGTTTGAGAACTAACACAACTACTAAAGCCAGGTTATCTATAAGTGTTAAAATACAAGCCAAGTACCTCGTATTACACTAACAGTCATAGTATTCCTCAACCAGAAATAATTACACTTATCTAGATATATAAATCAAATTATGTTACTTGTTGGAAATTTAAAAAGGAAACATTAACAGTTCTTCAATTTCCTACTAACAACGAAATCCTATATATTTAGTGCAATAGGTTATTCTTAAAACAATCCCACTTTAATTTCCTATTAACACATACTGTTCCAACTACACTCAAGGTCAAACTATTTCTTTATTTTGACCAATCCCATTGAATCTGATTAAACCATTAATTTAATATTTAATGCTCAGATAAAAGCAGAGATTTATAACCTGCTTAAATCTTTCCTTAGTTCTCTCAGCCTGCAAGTAAAAAAATGCAGTTAGAGATGAAAACATACGCAATAAAATCTAGTGAAGTGAAAGACGTTGCAATACATTAACATGGAAATTAGTACGGGAAAATAAAAAAGCATAAAAATAAATAAATTGTGAGCATTAGCTTTACAAGATAGTACTAAAATTTAGACTATTGTAACTAAGAAACAAAGGATAAAAAGAAAGCTCAAACTTAAGCTGTTAGGAATTGAGACCCAGGGCACGAAAACAGAAACATACATGAAATAAGATGGGTAAAGTTAAAACTTAGTTCCTTCCAAGCACTTGATTTAACACCTCATACAAGAGATGCATAACAAGGGCGAGAAATGTTTTGTTCTGGGTAAAATATGATTTATGTAATATGCATAAGTGCAAGAAATATCATGCATTGAATAAACTTTTCATTTTTAAGTGTGGTATATGCATGCAAGTTCGTTCTGCTTGAATAATTGCCCCAGCCCACATGCTCGGTAACTTAAGACACGAAGAAGCTAGAAGAAATGAAACATAAATGACCATGGTAGAGGGAGCCAATACTTAGCCCTATAAATAAAGCAGCAACCAGTCAACCAGTCATTGGCAAAATTGAGTATATGCAACAATGGCAAATCCAGGGAATTCACATTCAAGCTATCGCCACCAAGAATTAAAGCAGTCTGTACATGGATACATGTATTTATGGTGAATCTAACATGTTTTGTTCTTGAAAATGCTAGGGTTCTAAATTTGAGTGCCTAAAGCACTGTAGGATGCACCCATATACCTAAGGGATCATAGACTACAAACACAACACAGAAAATAGTAAAGAATTTTTTCTATAGAACACGTGAAACTAAAAGATGTGAAACTGATAAGTGAAGGAACGCCACAAAATGAGATTATAACTTACAAGTAGCTTGGGAACTTATAAGGTGAATAATCACTAACCCAATCCAACAAAGACCATGGACATGGCAGGCAAGGAAATTATGGTAGACTCCAAGGGAATATTGTGAAACTTATTGTTGGAAGATTGAATTGCCCTTACAACTCAGTTGGTAGAGCGCAAGGCTCTTAACCTTGTGGTCGTGGGATCGAGTCCCACGGTGGGCAATTCATAATTCTGACTGCCGGAGGTCTTCCACGGAAGTTGCTCTCAACCTAGCGTTAGGTCAGCCTACTACCTTACCTCCCCTCACCCCATTACATATGGGAATAGAGTCGGCTAATATTTTTATTGTTGGAAGTAATTAATGAGGAAATTATCCTTTCCAAACATTATTTGAAATAATAAATTCATAAGACGAAAGGTTCAGAAAAAAATTCAATACCTTTTCTTTCAAAAGCCACTCATTATCCTCTTCCATCTTTACAGCTACTGATTCCAATTCAACTTGGTATGCCTACAATTAAGAGAAAAAATAAAACACCAAAATTTTCTAACAAAACAATCCATTAACGTTGACACAATTCAATCAAAAGAATTCAATTGTATACCTGCTTCCTTTCCCGAGACCGGGCAGCAGATTCCCTGTTCTTAATCATCCTTCTCTGCCGCTGCTGTGCAGCTTTATCCAACGGCTCCAATAAAACCCCTCTTCCTATCTTCCCTCTCCCACCACCACCTCCACTTCAAATAACTTCCATCCCGTTACCAAACCCAACAATTGACCCCTCCATCTTATCCAGCATCTGAAATGCACCCCCTCCCACCGGATCAAACGTGTACACTCCACCACTCAACCTATCCGGATGCAACTTAACCTCCGCCGCTTCCTCCACAGCACCAGCCTTCGCCAAGAAATCCTCCAAAGTCATCATCTCGTCCGGCGCCTCCTCTTTCATTGTGATCTCTTTCCTCTCGCCGGATACAATTTCCCTCCAAACCTCGTCGACACTTCTAGCAACATTGTTATTACAATCCGCTACAGCTTGAACCTGAGAAGCTTCGGAATTATCCGAGACGGCATTCAGAACCGGAGCGTCGATTACAGTGATCGAAGCGTCAACCAGAGTCGTCTCCGTCGTGGTAGCGGCCGAGTAAACGTTTTGGAGGATGGCATCGACTGTCATTGTCGAGCTCAATCTGTTGTTATGATCGTTTTTGTTTTGATCGATGAAAAACTGGTGTTTTGTAGGGGGAAAATGAGTATAGCGTCGGGAGAGATCCCAATTTCGAGAATTTGAAGTTGACGACGCCATAATCGGCGACAATTCCCCTCTTTCTACCGAGAGATTCCTCGTGGAAAATTTCAGTTCTCTCCTTCTCGAGATATTATCAAGGGTTTGGGATTTTTTTCTTGGGGGGATATTTGGGTATTTTCGATTTTGAACTTACTTTTTTGGGTTTTGGTTTTGCTATTCTGTTCGGATCAGGGAGACTAAAGACCGCGTGTGAAGGCGCGTGGATCAGTTTTCCGACTAAGAGAGAGGTGATGATTGGTGAGTTTGGCTGAAGTCGCCGTTATTTTTATATTGTTTTTGCATACTGCAATGATGGACTACGTGTCACAATTTGATTCGTTTGCTTGTATTTTTGAAAATTACATAGTTATTTTAGTTCAAATTCTTATATTAGTCCCTTTTAATTTATAATTTAGTCTACGCACAGATATTTGTTCATTTTTAGTCTTTTTAGCTTTTATTTTTTTCAAATAGTCTGAAATTATAAGGTAATATCTATTCAAAATTTTATTTTGTTAATAGATAACATGAACACATCCTATAGACATAACTGTTCAGACTTTGGTTTTCCAAAAAAAAAACAACAATATTTCTTTTTATCATTTATACCAATAAATAGTATTATGTAATTTTAAAATTTTTAAAATTCATATTATGTAAAGTAAAAATGAAATTCGTTAAATCAAATTTTGCTATCAGTTCTTGCTTTATGCAAAAGTCGAGATTTACTTCATTATTTGTTTTAATAAAAAAAAATTAAAAACTTGAGATGAGAACCCTAGCAGAACATAGGTGAATTAAGAAGGCCCGCTGACATGACGATGAGCCTTCTAATGTCGGCGTTGCCCCGGTTAGTACGGACGGTGTAGTGATGGACCAAGCTCCTCCCACGTACGAACGCTATGCCGCCTCCAGCTTCTTATAAGAACACGGTCATGGACGATAATGTAAAAGAACAGCCACATGATGATACCTTCCTAGATGATGATGAGATTGAAATTCTCGAATGAGACGTCACCAGGGGGTCGTAGATGGGACTATTTTCATTCGATCAAACTGTAGTGGTGAAACTCTTTCGTACTTTTGTACTATGTCGATGCATGATTAGTCCTTCCCGGCTATTCGTTAGTACATGCGTGACTATAGACCTGACATCGTTAGTTTTCTTGAGCCTCACGATAGTGGTAATAGGGCAGAATCTGTCATCACTTCTCTTGGCATTCCAAACTTTCACTGCGCAGAGGTCTTGAGTTTCTTTATAGGTATTTGTCTATGCTGGTTCGACTCTCTGTCCATGTTAAAGTTAATGCCAACCATTTTCAATTTTTACAATATCGTATTGCAAGCAAACCTCATTGCAAGTTTTGTCTACGCAAATCCAGATTTTACACGGTGTAAACCTCTCTAGAGTCATCTGCAGAATTTAGCTGCCACAATTTAATCTCTATTAATTCAAAATTAAAACTAAATTAAAAAAATATATAAGTATAATGACTAAATATATAACTACATCGATTTTGTTAATTGTCATATCAATTACATAATTAAATTTTAATAATGAATGGTTTGATTAAAACCACTTGAATAGTAATGTGATCATACTACAAAATTTGAAAGTATGATGTTCATATCAACACTAATCCATAGTTAAATTGTCATTTAAGTAGTTTATCCTATATTTAAATTATTACAACTAAAATTAAAATATAACCATTTAGAAGGAGCAATTGCACCTATCAATAGCGCTGGGGGAAAAATTCGAAACTGACAAATTTAGACCTGATTTACTAAAATTGGAATCAAAACAAATAAAAGTGAATTAACTCTAGAATTATTTAAGGTAAACTATATATTTAATACTTAAACTGTTATATTTGTTTTATTTTAGTATCCATAATTTGGTTCACAATGTTAAACACTTAATAATGATTTTAATGAATCACCATAAGATAATATCATATCATAATTAAAAATATAACATTAATAGTTCCGTTATTTTTTTAACATCAAATTGAAATTTAGATTAAATATTAAGTATGATATTAAATAAATAAAATTTGAGTACCAAAATAGAACAAAAGTGATCATTTAGGTACTAAATATATAGTTTACCCAATTATTCATCAAGACTTGCAAAGAATCTTGAGAAAACATCAAAGACGCGAGCCAACAATCAATAAACTTCAGAACTTTATTAAAACTTTTCTATTTGGTCCTTAGATATTTTTTATAACTAAAACGGAAAAAATGTTACTTTATGGATTGAAACAAAATTCATGAGCTAAGTTAAAAAAATTATCAAGTCGAGGATTAAAAATTGCTTCATAAAATTAATAGCAAAAAAAATTCCGCACATTTAACTTAGCCGGATAAAAAAGAAATTCGAAGGCATTTCATTCTCCGATGAAAAAGCAGAGGTACCTAAGCACTGAAACTGGATTCAGATTGGAAATGGAGTTGGCTAAGAAAACAAAGAATATGTTTCGATTAAACACCTAAAAACAGAATATGAAAAGCAGATAAAAGAATCATTTAACCGAACAATGTTAGATTGAAAACATACTGAAATTTGAAAGAGCAGAAGAGAGTCAGAAATCTCGTGTGGAAAGTGCCGCTCATAGCACCGATGACGGCGCTGCGCTTGCACGAACATAAGAATTTCATCATCCTCTATTTCCTCCTTTTTTTCTTCATCTTATCATAAACAACAAAGAACGAAAAAGAAAAATGGGGGCTCAGGGTGGATCCCTGAAGATCATTTTGAAGTTCGTTAGTTTCTCCGTCCTGTGCCGCATCAGAGTCGATTTGGGGAGATTTTTATAGCTAGCCGGGAGTAACCCTAATTACAAGAACGGTGTCGTTTTGTACTAATCTCTGTCTGCCACTCCTAACCTGAACCGGAATGAGATTTAAGGGGTTTTACGTAAATCAATTATGGGTAAATTACACTATTTCTCACTGAACTTTATTCTCTCTTCTATTTCATTCATTATACTTTTAACTTTTCTAATTTATTCACTAAATTTTCAAATTGCTCCTCTTTTAGTCACTACAAATTATTTAATTATTATTCTATGATGTGGAATTTATTATTATTATTAAATTATAAAAAAATAATAAAATAATATTTTCATTTTTTCACAAATTCACCCCACCCTTTCTTGTCATTGTTGACCACTGTCAGCCTAAAAACCGATAACCAATTGATCCTGAATTATATCAAGAGATTCATTTCAATTTAGTGGATGTTTCATCATAAAATATCCCAAAACTCGTGTATCTCAACTGAAACATTTCAATTTCCTCACTTTTGATCTCTTATTCATGGACTTCGATGCATGTTCCGACAAAATGAAAATTGAATTTAGAATCAGGAAGTCGAGACGAAGTGACCCATGAAATCTGGACCAAATCGTTACCATCTAAGGCGGTCAACGTTATGATTTTCTCACTTTTGATCAGATTTTGGAGAATGTTATGACGAAATAGAGGTTGAATTCAGACTCAGGGGTCGAGACGAAGTGGGCAATGAAACATGAGACTGAACGACCACCATATACGACCGTCAACGGTGGCATCCAATACTAACGAACAATGGACAACCACCATATGTTTTTATTTTATAATTGAAATTATTTTATATTAAATAATAAAAAATCACGTCATACCAAAAAAATAATAAAATAATTTAAAATGATCAAAATAAAAATAATTCGAAAGTTGAGTAAATAAATTAAAAAAATTAAAAAAATTAAAAGTATTGTGAGTGAAATTGAAGATAAAGCAAAATTGATGTAGTTTACCCTTCAATTATTTAAACATGTTGAAATGAAACATTAAAACTAGGGTTTCTTTTGGTCGTTATCCCTGTTGAGTCACCAAGCAGCAGCGGCCGCAGTGTAGGAGTCTCCCAACGCAGGTCACCTATCTCTCTTCTATGCAATCTCTCCATCCTTATTATCTTATAAAGATAGCGTGGAGGAAAGATAAAACGAAAATATTTGTTTTCTCTGCTTTTCTATTGTAAAACGAATTGCTATCATCAGAAACTCCTTTTCATTTCATTTTAATTGCTATTTTTATAGATTGAATATAAAAAACTGTGTTTGATTGGTGTTTTGATGTGTTATCTATAATTTTTTGGGTGGTGAAGGAAGGGAAGAATGTCTCACAGGAAGTTTGAGCACCCAAGGCATGGTTCCCTTGGATTTCTTCCAAGAAAGCGAGCTTCTCGTCACAGAGGAAAAGGTCTGTTGTATTCTCTTCCATTTTTTCCATTTTATTTTGATACTGCAATTCACCAGCACCATTATATACTATAGGTGTGTATAAAGATCGACCCATGATTTTATGTCGAAACGAACTTTTAAAGTTTTATATGGTAAAAATAGATTATCAATACAAAATATAAAGAAAATACCTAAATTATATAATAATTTGAAATTTTCAAGAGGGCGGCAGGCCTTCTTGGTCCATCCCTGTGCTATGTTATTTGAACTCGGGTACTTAATGTGTTGGTATGAATATGTTTGAAATGAGGATGTTTTTATTGGTGCAGTGAAGGCATTCCCAAAGGATGATACAAGCAAACCATGCAAGCTCACTGCTTTTTTGGGGTACAAGGCTGGTATGACACACATTGTCAGGGAGGTCGAAAAACCCGGATCTAGTAAGTTCATTTTGATTATGAATTTTGCGAATATTTGTTGTGTTTTGTATGACATTTTTTGTAATTATGAACTTAATGTTATGTTGTTTAATTCTGCATAGAGCTTCACAAGAAGGAAACTTGTGAAGCCGTTACGATCATTGAAACTCCTCCCATGGTTATTGTTGGGGTTGTCGGGTACGTGAAGACGCCACGTGGTCTCCGCTCGTTAAATACCATCTGGGCTCAGCATTTGAGTGAGGAGGTCAAACGTAGGTTCTACAAGCACTGGTGCAAGTCCAAGAAGAAGGCTTTCACCAAGTATTCGAAGCAGTACGAGAGCGAAGAAGGGAAGAAGAGTGTCACGGCTCAGCTTGAGAAGATGAAGAAATATGCCACTGTTATCAGGGTCTTGGCACACACCCAGGTTATAGCCATATGTGTTCTTATTTCAAATGTGTAGTTTTTTGGTTTCCGTTTTTGGGGTGGACAACATTTTCTGACAAAGTACATTACAGATTAGGAAAATGAAGGGTTTGAAGCAGAAGAAGGCACACCTAATGGAGATCCAGGTCAATGGTGGAACTATTGCTGACAAGGTTGATTTTGCATACAAGTTCTTTGAGAAGCAAGTACCCATCGATGCTGTCTTCCAGAAGGATGAAATGATTGACATCATTGGTGTCACAAAGGGTAAAGGTTACGAAGGTGTTGTGACTCGTTGGGGTGTCACACGTCTGCCCCGTAAGACCCACAGAGGTCTGCGTAAGGTTGCTTGTATTGGTGCCTGGCATCCTGCTAGAGTCTCCTTTACAGTTGCCAGGGCAGGTCAGAACGGATACCACCACCGTACTGAGATGAACAAAAAGGTTTACAGGGTTGGCAAAGTTGGTGATGAGACTCATTCGGCTATAACCGACTATGATAGGTAATTGCATTTGTCTAATTATGTTCCGTAGCTAGAATATGTTCACAGAGCCATTTCCAAGTTCTTGTATGGTGAATTCTTATGTTCTCTGTTCGTATTTGCTCGATATCATTGCTGATTGTATTCAACTAGCTAGAATAAACCTAAACCATTTTACTTCCATTTAGTTCGTAGTTGTTTTCAAGTTCTTGTATGGAGTGTTCTGTTGTTTTCCGTTCAGCTTTGCCCGATGTCATTGCTGAATGTTTTTAACTATCTACAATATACCTGAATCATTTTACTCAGATTCACAGTTGTTTCCATGGTCTTGTATGGACACCTCCGATGTTTTCTGTTTTAATTTGCTTGATATAATTGCTGAACATGTTCTAACATGGCGTTTTTAATCAGGACTGAGAAGGATATCACCCCGATCGGTGGCTTCCCTCACTATGGTGTCGTGAAGAGTGATTACTTGATGATCAAAGGAGGCTGTGTTGGACCTAAGAAGAGGGATGGATATCGTTTTGCTTTTTAATCATTGTCTTGAATGTTTGAACTCGCTGAGGGTTAGTTAAGTGACTTTTAATAGACAATTGTGTTGAGGTATAATGGATCATACAAACTTTGTGATTGATCCTGAAAATGGAAGTTTAGTGACTTTTAATAGACAAAATTGTTTAGTATGCAAAATAAAATTAACCTTAAAGTTTAGAGATTAATAAGGCTTATTTATGGTGATAATACCATTTTTAAAGGGTAAAGATACGTCCACATAGAAGCGTTTTTTGAAAGGCATGTTTTAGAAGACCTACCTTTGCCTACATGGTAAGTCATTCAGACACTCTATTCCATGTTGAAGTCATTTAGGACTAAAATGGAAGAAATAAAGAATAATACGTCAAAATATAAAAAATATGTATGAATTTTATTTTAAAAAAAATACAACAAGCGTGGTATGTGTAAAAAAAAAACACGTATTTGCATGTTGCACAATCAAGTCGGACGCCAACGACGACATGCGTGTATATATCTTATCTCGAATTATTTTGTGAATATATTTTTAAAAGACTATATTTGGACACTTTAAAACATTCGTATATAAACATTGTGATATTTGAAAAAATTATTACAAAAATTTATTACTCTTGAAATGTCAAATATAATTCTTAAATTTAACAAAACTCGTATCAGTACGAGTCATAACTCATAGATAAAAATATATTTTTTATTAAATAAAATAATAATTTAATTAAAAATACATATAAAAATAAATATTATTATAATTATCTCTAAATATATAAAAATATTTATATTATTTTCTCATATTAATTCATATATGTTTTAAGTTAAACTCGACCTTGATCTAATATATTACTTTAAAAAATGACATAATTTAATCCGAAATAATTTCTTAAAAAAATAATTAACTTTATGAAATCCCTAAACCCTAAACCCTAGTCCTCAATAGGAATGGGCATGGGTCGGGTTTTTGGTCGACCCGACCCGAGAACAAGAGAGCCTCTACCCGAGACCGACCCGACCCGACCCGGCCCGAATATATGACATAGAAACCCGATCCGATCCGAAATAATAAAAAAATATTTTTATTTAATAAAAATAGTGATTTAATTGAAAAAAATTATATATAGAGGGGTATTATTGTAATTATCCCTAAATATATATAGTAAAATTATATATATTTTTCGGGTCGAGTCGAATTTTTTTCACCTTAAACCCGAATCCGATCCCGATTTTTTTTAAGAAAAATCCGACCTGATTAGGTCGGGTTTAAATGCCCATCCCTAATCCTGGGCAGTGGTGGAACCATTAAATTTTGAACATCATAAACTGGGGTTGAAAAACTTAGTTGATTACAACCGGCTACTGACCCAACTTCACTACTTCTAGGTTCAACAACATACAATGTAACATCATCACTTAAAACACTAATGTAAGCAATGAATTGTTCAACATCTCCATTGTCGGTTAACAAATAAACTTTACCATTTTTCTGATAAGATAGCATAAATCTATTTAGGGACTCTAAATTCAATTTATTTGCAACACGTAACATTAGAGTTTCATAAGTTAATTTTTTTAATGAAAGTTTTAGTTGAAGATTCATGGGTAAAGGTATATATTTGTAAAACACCATGAACATTCTCCCATGACCCTCCAAAACACAAATCTATCCAAACACGATCAACATTAGATGATTTCATTATTGTAAATTAATTTACTAAACAAATGAGCTGCGAAACTAAAACCTGTTGCCGGATGGGGAAGGATGTCGTTGGATATAGGAACGGATGTCGCCGGAGAGAGTGATAGATGGAGATGGAATGAGTTGCGATTTAGGGATTTAGGTTATGAGTTGTTATTGGTGCGTATTTATATACCTAAAACATTTGTGTTGCGAAATTAAAACCTGTTGCGAATTCAGAAATCGAGTTGCGAATTTGAAATTCAGTATTGCGATAGTCAAAATCTCGTTACGATTTACTAAATCGCAATGCGATTACGTAAATCGAAGTGCGAATTAGTAAAATCGCAATGCGATTACGTAAATCGCAATGCGGTTACGTAAATCACAATGCGGTTACGTAAATCGCAATGCGAATTAGAAAAATCGCAATGCGAATTAGAAAAATTGTAATGCGTTTACATAAATCGCAATGCGAATTAGGAAAATCGCAATGCGAATTAGGAAAATCGCAATGCGAATATGTATTGCGAATTAGGAAAATCGCAATGCGATAGTCAGAATCGCGTTGCGAATCTGGAAACTGATTTATGATACCAGAGATCGCGTTGCGAATTATCGATCGCATTGCGATTTAGTTGGTCATTTTGACAAATAAAAAAATTTGATTAAAATCATATATTATAATATATTTTTGGTCAATGAAATTATTTTCTGAAAACAAAAACATGCGAACCATCACTTCTTCACCTACCCCTCTGATTCCCTCCCAATACAAATATCTCTTCTCTATCTCCATTTTCCCTCTCTCTCTCTCTGGCAAGTTCTCTCTCTCTCTGATCTCACCCGCCTTCGTTTTCCTTTTTTTAACTAAATATAACGCTCCCTTTTGTTCCCTAAACAATAAATCAACATCTTTTCTCTGTTTCCTCATATTCAAGCTTAAAAGCTCCCCTTTTTACAGTTAAAAATTTGTATTTCTTTTTTAAAATTTTATTTTGATTTCTTTGCAATCAAACAGAGTTTGTTTTTTTTTTACTTTCAAATTCATTGCGATTTCTTTTCTGTTATTTTGAAAGAAAACACACACTCTGATTTGTTGGTTGTTTTTAATTTTTGTTTTGCATTGAATTTGCACAATTTGAATCTTAGACGCAGTGAATTAGCCGCTATGTTAAAGGGGGGAAAAGTGGTGAAATATTTTATTTAAGCGGAAAATAAGATTTTTTTTCAGTTTGGTTTTCTTTTGCTTGCATTTTGGTTAGAAATGCATTGTTTTATTGATTCTGATGGGGAAGTATGGTGAAAGGAGAATAATTGATAGTGTTTTAGTATGTTACAGGTCCTTGCCAATGCCGGAAGCTTCTAAAGTCATTCACGTTCGTAACGTTGGCTATGAAATTACTGAAGTAAAGCCTCTTCACCCTTTTTTGGCTTACTCGTTCTCTTTACTTCATACTTCTATGGAGTCGTCGATAAATGTTTTGTTTTATTTTTTGACTAGTCGTGATTGTTTTTAGAGTTTATGCTTTCAATATGGCAAGCAAATAAACCTTTGTTTAATTGTTTCAACTTAATAAACTTAGGTTCCAAGGAAAATGTATAGGTTTTTATTATATATAGTTGCACTGCATATGCTTCAATGATAAACGTATATTACCTGATGCATTTCATTTTGTTTGTTTCAGAATGATTTGCTTCAACTTTTCCAGCCATTTGGAGTGATAACAAAGCTTGTAATGATCCGTGCAAAGAATCAGGTTTTTACTTTTTCTCTTGTGATAGAGTTAGATGCTTGAACTTGAAAATCTATACGTATCTAGATTTCATATGCTTATCATGTTTAATTGTGTTTAGACTCTTCTCCAAATGCAAGATGTTCCTTCAGCCGTAAACGCAATGCAGTACTACACTAATGTTCAACCAACTATTAGGTATTAAAGTATTTTCTTTGCTTTCCTTGCGCTTCTTGTTTCTAAATCCTTTGCGTGAGTTTGTAATGTTCCAGGGGGAGGAATGTGTATGTTCAATTCTCATCACATCAAGAACTAACAACAATGGATCAGAATGCTCAAGGACGAGGTGATGAGGTTAGTAAATTAGCATAGTATCATATAGTGGATGCAAGATGGAATGCATTTTTCGGATTTTGTATAGAAAAATATTTTCAATGAGACCATTTGTGTGTGGGACTTTATATTATCAAAGTGTTTGAACTTTGAAGCACAGAAGTGCAAGATCTTTGAAAGATGTTTATTTTCATAATATACAAGGCGAAACATTTTGTTTTTAATAACTGAAGATTTTGGGAAAAAGAGCTATTTTAGTTAAATTCCTAATGGGAATATTGATTGCCGTGTTCGGGGTAGTAGCTGTTTGATAAATAGGATACCTTTATAAAGGGTGTTCTGCATCACGTGTTTTGTTAACTCAGCTGTGCTGCTTATAATATGCAATCTGTTTGTGTTTTTCTTTCTGTTAGCCATTCACTTTGGTTAGCGTAATATATCCCACTTTACATGGTTGATTTTTTAACAAAACTTCATATTTTGCTTTGATTCTCTTCTTTTTGGAAAATTTTGAACCTTTAATTTCAAAATCCAGTTAGGATTTCAACTATTTTAGTTAAATCATAATCAATCCTTTGTACTGTTAGTTCTATTTATTATTCTATCTAACTTTGGGTTGAATAATATCTAGGTAATGAATGTCTTTGTTGCACAAGTACCTCAAGTATATAGATATGATAAACACTTTTGGCTTTCCTTTCCTCTTCTTTGAGTTTCCTTGGTTTGTATATTCCATTCAAATTTTAGTGTTTTAAAGGCTTTTTTAACTGCATATCCTGGGTTTGTTTCCTTATTCATTTAATCTTCTCTCTATCTGTGCTTATTTATTTTTCTCTCTCTTCTCTTCTCCGTCTGTTTCTCCATTTATACTCCTATCACATCTGTCTCTATGCGGTCTGCTATTGGGCACACTCTGGATGCACAGCCGAATTGAATCCTCTTGGTTACAATCCATCATATGCTATATCCTATTACTGTAGAAGTGCTACAGCAGGTTTTCTCACCTCATGGATTTGTGGAGAAGATCGTCACATTTCAGAAGTCGGCTGGTCAGCTTCGATTTTTCTCTCTCTGTCTCTTCTCTCTATTAAGCTGCCTCCTGAATTCTTGCACAAGATATAAATGAACGGATATTTGAGTTTTTTTTTTCTCTTTGAAAGGACTTTTTGTAAATAAATTTATGTTGGTACCAGTATTCTAAGAAATAATTTCAAATCTATGAACTTTCTACACTTCCATTTCTCATTGTGTTTGCACTTTGCAGTAATATCTGTGAATATATTTACCTTACATTTTAGATACATGGTCATGAAAGAACATCTGCGAATAACCTTTCTGTGTCTTTTTATTTAAGTCTTTCTCCCTTCATCCCGTTAATGCAAATTTTATAGGCTTTCAATCCCTGATCCAGTATGAAGGACGCCAGAATGCAGTCTCGGCTAGAACTTCTCTTCAGGTATTTTTACTTGCATCATTCTTTATTCATTTTGGATGATAAACTCATTTAGTTTTAATTGACGGTTTGCTTTTGCGTGGAGATTTAATTTCTCTCCATTTTGCAGGGCCGTAATATTTATGATGGCTGCTGTCAGCTTGATATACAGTTTTCTAAGTAGGTTTATTTAACAAGTTCCAATCGTGCTATTATTGTGTCTTGGATACGTGGAAGTTCATTTGTTGGTTTGATTATACTTTTTCTATTGGTCAGATTAGGTTATACTTCTTAACAAACCATTGTTATTAATTTATTGTTTTTCTCATTTCAGCCTTGATGAATTACAAGTCCATTACAATAATGATCGATCAAGGTACTATTAGTATCTGCTATCTCTTTCATATATTGTTGTCATTTTCATTTTGGTGCTATTTACAGTGTATCCTCTCTTTCTTGCTTAGGGATTTCACAAACCCAAATCTCCCAACAGAACAGAAGGGCAGATCATCACAGGTATGTTCAATTTGTCCTATTTCTTTCTAACATAAGTCTTCTGCAGCGTATGTGCATGTCCGCTGTTTTTTCACAGCTATTTCCTTCATGAATTTAATTTGGATATATTTGTCAATGCAGCATCCTGGGTATGGTGATGCAGGAGGTATGTGCGCTCCTGAGGCTCAAGGAGCACCTGCATATAATTTCTTTATTGTTACTCATTATATGATTTTTTTCCCGGTTTACCAACACTTGCTGGTTTTCTTCTGTTTCAGTTGGATTCCCGCAGGTGGGTATTGCTAGGTTCATGGTCTAAATATAAATGAGACGATACTTCCTGATCTTGGGGGTATTATCATCCTTTATGTTATTCAGCCGGATCACTCAGTGTCTTCCAGCTAACCTCTTTTGTTACTGATGTTCTTTGTTTGTTTATTAATGTCATAAAATGTACCCATTTGTTACTGCATGCCAATTTCTGACTTAGCACCCACATCGGTTTGGTAGTTTGGTTTCATGACTAACTATCAGAACATCCCATATAGACTCAACAATAGAAATGCATTTGGTCAAACTTGGATTGTGGATCGTATCTGAGTTCATACCACATGCATCTGTATTTCCATTTTCATGGGGTGCTCTAGGTTATTTAACCTGGTCAAATTCGTAAAGTAAGTTTATTTATTTTATCTGTGAAATGCTACCATATTTAATGATTGCATTTCCCTCTTCTCCATGAAATTTAGATGGCTAATGCAGCTGCAATTGCAGCAGCTTTTGGAGGATGTTTGCCTCCGGGAATAAGTGGGACAAATGATAGGTGTACAATTCTTGTTTCCAATCTAAACCCCGATGTAAGTTAGCTTCCATCTTCTTTTCTTCTTTTTTAAATTTCCAAACATCGGGCTTGACAATCAATATCTTCTTTTCAGAGAATAGACGAGGATAAGCTATTCAACCTGTTCTCGCTCTATGGAAATATTGTGAGAATTAAACTTCTACACAATAAACCAGATCATGCTCTTGTTCAGATGGGCGATGGCTTCCAGACTGAACTTGCAGTACATTTTATCAAGGTTTGGCTTTTGAATCTCTTGAAATATAGTTCCTTCTTAATGGGTACCAACATGCTTGAAATTTGAATTTCAGGGTGCCAAGCTATTTGGGAAGAAACTGGAGGTCAACTTTTCAAAACATCCGAATATAACACAGGCAGCCGACACCCATGATTATGGAAACTCGAATCTCAACCGCTTTTATCTCAATGCTGCGAAGAACTATCGCTACTGCTGCTCTCCGACAAAGATGGTTCATCTTTCCACTTTACCTCAGGATGTGACTGAAGAAGAAATAGTGAATCACTTAAGAGGAGCATGGCACCATCGTCAATACCAAGCTCTTTGAAATGAACGGAAAGAAGCAAGCCCTTGTTATGTTTGATACGGAGGAGCAAGCTACAGAAGCCCTCGTGTGCAAGCACGCAACCTCACTTGGTGGGTCAATAATCCGAATTTCATTCTCTCAGTTGCAGACAATAAGAGAGAACTCACAGTAATAGTTTTAACGGTAAGGAGCTGCAATGGTACCGGCTTTAAGTGTTCGTTACTACCCAGGATATTTATATCGGGTTGTAGGTTAATCTCTTTCCTCTTGCTTGGTTTTAACACAGTCTAATTGCTTTCATGTTGCTGGATACTTTTCCTTGTTTCTTCAAATTCATGTATCGTATGTCACTTTTCTCTTTAGGGTCAAATAATTTCAAGGTAGATTTTAAATATGCGGATAAATGGTCAGTTTTGAGGGAATAGGGGCTGAAATTGCATTTGAGAGTTCCTTGTATCATTGTGTTGTATTTTTCTTGTAGGCCAGGCTATCTAGTCCATTCCTGTTTGTATCTGTACACCGTATCCGGATGCGTTTGTCTAATGATTAAGATGTTTATTCTACGATTTGCTATCCGCCCACCCTTTCTCCAATCCCCCTCCATGGATGAGTTATGCATTTCATGATGCTCAGTGATGCTTGTGGATTCTCAAGCTCGCATACGGCGATGGTTCCGAGCCATATAATCATTCCTAACCGAGGTTGAAGCTTCAAAACTTCTATTTGCAACAAACTGACTTGAGCTTGAGTTTTCCTTATCATGCTCATGTTTTAATCCATTCATTCTTGAATTGAATCGAAGAGGCTTCGAACTTGGCCATAGTTGAAAGTAGCAAATGCCCAGATCAGGCTCAGCTTCGAGTTCTGTAAGAATCGCTTCTTCCAGAACTTGAGAGGCTAGATAATTGTGGTCATATATGGAGGCTCTGCAAATGAAATCGGCTGAACTGAAGGCTTCAGTTATTAGGAACCTAGTCTTACTCTCTAGCCTCGGCCCTCGTCCATCACGGAGGCCGTGAAATCAATATCCTTCTTAATCAGCTCAACATCAACGCCGCATTAGGGTGGAGAGAGTGGTTCTGTTGATGGACGTGGCGGGGATTTTGGTAGACAGGGAGGTCCTTGGGAGCTAAGTGAAGAAGATGGAGTGGAGAAAACGATGGAAGATGACAAAGTGGGTGGCGGAATGATGCCAAAGGATGAATTGTTGTGTTCGTCCCATTGGTGAAGGTGTCAGTGTCAAGATGGTCGCGTACAGCAGTCGGTTCATGAAATTATGAGCTTTGATGGCGTTGGAATCATGATTACCTTCTAAACTTCACATATAATTAAGACTTTTTTTCTAGAATAATTGACGCAACAAAATAGCTACTTAGAATCATATCAGAATTATATAATAAAAAAATTAAAAATTTAACTAATAAGTTTGAATAAAAAATATATACGAATAAATTTGACTGTACCAATAAATAAATCATTAAAAGAATGAAATTATTGAAAGATCGCAAATAAATCACAACTCAAAGATGAGGACGTGAAAAAATATCTATGAACATAAATTGAGTATCTAAATTTAATTTGATAGTCCAAAGCAGTAAAGATCAGTTGAAGTTATGTCAAATCAAATCTTGAAAAACCAAAAGAAAATAGTGATTAAACGGTCGATAAAGAAGATCGAAAATAAATTAAAGACAAAATTATTAAAAATTTAAAAAGAAAAAATATGTGATATAAAAAAATAACAGGAAAAAAAAAATTAATGATCGACGATCAATACAAAAGTTAGTGTCTTCGTTTATCCAACGAAAATTAAAATAGAAGAGTGTTTCATTATTTTCAAATTTGAAATTTACTCATTTGGTATAATTTAATTTTTATGTTATTACTCAGCCTAAATAATTAATATTAATTAATTATATTAGCATGATATGCTGTTTCTTTTTAGGTAATGTTAGCATAATAAGTGAGATGGGTTGGTTTATTCTTGCGTGAAAGTCACTTGTTGTCCACGTAATTTTTTCTTTTTTCTTTTTTATTTTCATTTCATTATCTTTCTTATAAAAAAATCTTTAATAGTTTCATCCTTATGTGGTCATCATTGAAACTGTTATTCTTTGACATATTCTTCAACCATTATAAATATCGATATATTAGTCTCATCGTCAATGATCATTTTATCCGTTTAGATTTTCTCAAAATCTATTTAAAATTTGTGAAACTCAACCCAACACCTAAAAAAAATTCTTGTAAACAATCTTCGCCATTTGATCAACATAAAATCAAGATATATTGTTCAATTCCTCCTTCTCTATCTCTTCATAGTTGAGATTTGAAAGAAGATTCTTCAACAACGAAAAATAGAAGGAAATCCATAAAATTGGATTAAAACATTGGGAAGGAAAATTTTAAAGTATGTTCGCAAAACATAAAGAAAGTTTAAGGAGCTTTTCATAAATTTTTAAAAATAAAATGTCGTGTCATAATTTATTAAATAAAAAACTAAAATTGAGTGATAAAAAGTATAGTTTACCGAAGTCTTATTTTATTTCATTTCTTTTCATTTTTTTATACATAGTGATTATTAAGTAGTATATATTTAAAAGATTTTTAATCATTTCACGATAAATACTCGAACACTTCTACAAATATAATACTCGACCTCTAAGAATAACAATAATATTTTAACTATTAATATCGTTCGGTCATTACCCTTTCTTCTCATCTCAAGATTACTCTAATCCAAACATAAAACATTCTAGAATTTAAACGTAGCTAAAGGTAATCTCGCAAAAAAAAAAACATTTCAGCTTCCACGTAAAAAGATGTTAAAACATAAATTATCATTACACATCATAACAATGTTGCTAAAACCCTAATTTGATACGATGACTTTTGATTTGGTAATAAAAATTCAACAATGCCTAAAAGCGAAACTATGATGTGCTCTTTCCCCTTTTAATCTTATAAATTTATTCAAAATTAATTATTTGCAGGGACGGATGAAAAAAATTATGTTAGAAGTGCGAATTTAAGAAATTATTTTTAAAATTTAACGGATGTGAAATTATAAAATGTTTGGAGGAACGAAATCAAATAATCAATAGAAAATATGTAAAATATAAAATAATTTGAAATTTCTAGAGAGTGTGACCGCACCCCAATACTCCCTCGATCCATCCTCTATTATATGATTACATCACATAAATCTTAAACCATGAAATTCAAATTATGTTAAATTCTTTTTTCTTTTTAATCTTAAACAATTATTCAAAATAAATTACGTGATTACATCACTCAAACCCTGAACCCTAAATCTTAAAATTTAAATCAAGATCGAATATTTTCCCTCTTTCAGATCTTATAAAATTAGCCTGAATAAATTGTTCGCCGCACTGGAATCCTATTCGAACCAAATTGGATTAGGATACAATCCATTTTCCTAATCATGGACTAATCATTAGTTAAATCCAAGCCCAAGTTTGTTAATTTCATTAGAACAACTCCATGTTATTGTTATGGTGGTCAAACTCTTCTATTGGTCCCTGTTCTATACATAAATTATGGTTTTAGTCATTATACTTTTCAATCTTTAAACTTTTAGTTCTTGCTTAAACAATAACAATGAAATCTATGAAGTCAAGTTTTACTATTAATCTTTGCATTATGTATAAAATATATATTTAGTTTCTGTTAAGCACCTGTAATATAGTCATATTGTTCTTATATTGTATGGGTTAAGATTGAAATTTTGAATTTTGAACAGTAAAAGGACTAAAATTGACTAAATTAAAGTACAATGCTAAACCAATAACTTATATATAATAGAAAGACTAAATCACAATTTTAACTTAAAATATTAATTTGAAAGAACATATAATTATTAAAAGAGTAACGTACACAAATGGTCCCTCGACTATAGTGTGTTACTTTGTTGAGTCCCTCGACTATGGGGCATTGTTTTGTTAAGTCTCTCAACTATTAAAAATTACAAAATGATCCACCAACTATATGACTTTGTTTTGTTGAGTCCCCCGACTATTTATATATTCCCAGCTCATCATTTTCTATTAAAAAACTGATGGTCGTCTGAGTTGGGCGTTAACTTGTTGATTGAGATATCATAAAATCTTATCTCAAAACCTTTTCAGCTATATTTTATGGATCGAATCTTTGTTTATATTATGTCATCGAGCCAATGCTTGAAATATTATGTCACAGAGCCAATGCTTGAAAGCAACGACGACGTCAGTAAACATCATTGAAATATAATTTTATCATAGCTCAGTCAGTAGGTTAACGTCTAACTAGGACATTTTGTGATTTTTTAACAGAAAATATGAGTTTGGAACATATGAATAATCGAGTGACAATTTTGTAGCTTTTAATAGTATGAGAACTCAACAAAACAACAACTATAGTCAAAAGACTATTTTGTAACTTTTAATAGTCATGAAACTTAACAAAACAACAACTATAATAGAAAGACCAGTTGTATATTTTACCCTGATTAAAATAATAGTTGCATCTTATTGTATTTATTAAGAAATCTGCTTTTTTAACGGAGATTGTTAACTTTATTAAAAATAGAAAATATCCAAATTATACTAAAAGTTTACAATTATAATCATAAACTAAACACATAATATGGACATTTTCCTATAATCATTAGCACAAAAAATTAATAATTTATAATAAAAATATCAAACAAGAAAAATGTTACAAACTTATAAATCTAATTTTTTTAATATAAACCCAATTTTTAAATATATTTAATTGATGAAATATAATTACATGTGATTCGATAAGATTGAATAATTAAAAATAAATAATATTTAAAACCATTTTAATTAATTATGCGTGTAATTTTCCCAATCTCAACCCCTCTAAGTTCATTAAACACTCAATAAATCAGTCAAAGTTCGTACTTCATAAGTGTGAACATTTTCATTTAGTCAATATCTAACAACTGCCATATTTTTATTTTGCAATTAAATAATAAAAAAAAACTTGTAAAAAAACAAACCCTAAAGATGTAAAGGAAAAATACACAACTTTTTCTCATTAAAAAAGTGTTCAATATTAAAACTAAAAATTTAAGGTTAAATTATGTTTTCAATCTCTTGAATAAAATTTGAGATTTAATTCATATATTTGAAAGTTTTTAAATTAAAATTATGATATATATTAATATGACAACATGATATGTCACGTTAGTAAAAAATATTTTATTTTTATTTATTAAATTAATTTTATTTAATAAAAAATAAATAATATTAATTTAATAAATAAAAATAAAATATTTTTTATTAATGTAATATGTCATGTTATCACTTTGGGCACATGATATATGTATGACATTACTTATGTAAATTCATGCGACAATATCATATCAACATTTTTGGACACATAATGTGCCATGTCAGCAAAAAAATGTGACAAAATTAGAGAAATATTGTTGGCACTGGTGTGAAATTATTTAGGGGTATATGTCATTTGATATAGTGGATTAGGAACTCGTCACGTATGATGAGTTTCATAAAAAATTATTAGAACTCGTCGCGTAGATATGACTAGTTTCATGGATGAGTTCCATAAAATATAAATTTTTAGTAGAGCTCGTCAAGTCAACACGACGAGTTTCAATAAAAAAAATATATTTTTATTGAACACATCACGTCCACACGATAAGTTCCTAATCACTATAGCGAATGTCAAAATTCTCTAAATAATTTTTCACCAATTGCATACAAAATAGTTTTGGCACGAAGATTATTCTACTAAATTTGCCGACAAATGTTGATTGTTAGTCGTCTAATGATTTTCATCTAATCGGGGATTATTTTAATTTAAAACAAAACGTTAAGAGCTAAAATACTTGAAAATCAAGGACTAAGATAACTATTCAATTGGGTATTAGATGTGAATTTTAAGATTGTACCTTTAATTTTCAAGTACATGGATTAAATTTTAAACAAGTAAATGACTGTCTACTTAATTTGACCAAAAGTTAAATAAGGATAATATAATATTGAAATTATTATTATTATTATTATTATTATTATTATTATTATTATCGTAGTCTTTATTGCATATAAATCATGATTATCAGATAAATTTCTGGAGTGTACTTATATTAAGGTCGACTGATCAAAGATTCATCAGCTTCTGAAAATTCCTAATCCACAAAACCCTCTTTCCTTCATTTTCAAAACCAGAAGATTACTTTCACGTATTTACTCAACAAGGTGGCGCACCAGAGGAGGTCCGGTGAGTTCATCAGGTTTCCTCCTGTTGAAGATGGCGGCTCCGATCAACCACAACAAGAGGAGGAGGAAGAAGAAGGTGGTTTCCGACAAGGCAGACGACGGAATAGGGATGATGAAGCAGATATGTTTTTTGGACCACAAAGTCATCAAGCAACCGAGATGTCTGCAATGGTGTCTGCCTTGACAAATGTTGTCTCTTCAGGCCAAATAGTTCCTGCTGGTGCTTGGGGTTACCCTTCTGATTTGGACGATGCATGGTTCGGACATACACAAAGTGGCTCGGCTGCTGGTTCTGGTTCTGCCCCATGGAAGACTGGTCGGAAAAGAAGGCGTGAAGAGGAGATTATGGCTCAGTTGGTTGAGCCTGAACCCGGGGCTCAAAGAGGCTCCCATGCCGATCCATCATCTGCTGCAATTTCTGGTATGTCGTAGTTGCAATGTTACGGTGTAATTTATTTCTGTATAATGTCAAAATTAACCCTCAACTTCAACCAAAATGATTATTTTAATCCTTATTTTTTTTCTTTTAGATCGTTTTCGCCCCAACGTTTCATTTTGAGACAAAGAGACCTATGTAAATACAAATTGTATTTAACAAACGGTGAACTCCTAAATAGGGGTTTTTTATCCTAAAATGAAACGTTAAGAGTTAAAATGCTTCAGGAAAAAAAAGAATAAGTATCAAAATGGCTATTCATAAAAGGTTATAACCTTTTTTGCCCAAAATAAATCGTTTGATGCTAAAATATTAATATATATATATATATATAAGCTAAAATGATCGCTTTAATAAATATTATAGATAAATTTTAACACTATGCGCTTCTTAAAATATAACAATATTCTCAAGTTGTGAATATAAATATGATACGGTAAAGATATTAAAATTTATTATGATAGAGTATTATACTAAGTTGCGATACATTTGGCATAATGTTAAAATTATCATCCTAATTTTATTAAAATGATCATTTTTGTTCTTATTTTAGTATTTTAACTTTTGATATTTTACTTTAGAGAAAAAATATCTTTTCGTGGATGAAAAACGTTAGTTAATAAATTATTAACGTTTTAAAATATAAATTATTTTATCTTAAAATAAATCGTTAAATTATTCTAAAAATAAAATCAAAATAATTATTTTAATAAATATTGATTGATTAATTTTACATTATGCTTGCAATTTAATCCTGTGATGTTAACAAGTCTACATTAGTACTTTGGAAGAAAATGTAATGAAACTCAAAGCTACAACGAAATAGTCACCTTTTAACAGTTTCTTTAATCTCTCAATTTTTTTCTTAACAGTTACTGAAGAAACTGTTGCTGCACCAGCAACGGCGGAAACTACCTGCGATGCGACGACGTTTTCAAACGAAGAAACCGGCGAGCGGCGAAGAAGATACCGAGGCGTAAGGCAAAGACCATGGGGGAAATGGGCGGCGGAGATACGTGATCCGAACAAAGCAGCACGAGTTTGGCTCGGAACATTCGAAACGGCGGAAGCCGCCGCAAGAGCCTACGATGAAGCGGCTTTGAGATTCAGGGGAAACAGGGCAAAGTTAAATTTCCCGGAAAATGCCAGGGTTTTCCCTCAACCGCTGCAGAATTTTCCGGCCATCCAAACACCAATTTCTACTTCCCTAACAACCCATTTTCCGTCATATTACCAATCCCCGAATCCTCTTCAGAGCTCCACCGCCGATATGCTGAGAGATTACTGGAACTACTCTCAGTTTCTACAGAGTTGTAATGATTTCAATGGACAACCAGCCACGAGCTTGCTAAACCAAATAATCCAATCATCTCAGTTACCTAATATTCAACCGCCATTGTTATCTTCTTCTTTGTCACCACCACTACCTTTGCCGCCTTCATCATCTTCCTCTGTTTCTTTACCTCTGCTTTCTGCTGAGCAGCACCAAATGGGCATTTTCAGGCCGCCGTCTAGTCAAACTCAGGCTAGTGGATCAGTTTTTCCGCCGCCGCCATGGTTTCATCCTACTAATCATTCTTCATCCACCGGTTAAAATATTAAAGGGTTAATTGTCCAAAATGTCTCAAATTATGACCCGAACTTTAAAATGGTCCTAGAACTTCAAAATACCTCATCTCACGTCTAATTTTAAGCTTACGATTAGACCGACTGAATGATCTAACTATTAAGATATCGATACTTTAAAAATGTGGCTTAAATATTTTGAAAATTTGGAATTAATCTATTATCGGGTCAAATTTTTTGGACATCTGGTGTAATTGACCTAACAATAAAATTATATATTTTTTAATATAGATAAAAAATCATATTATTGGGAATATAGTATATTTTTTCCTTTTATTTTAATTTTGTTTATCATCGTTATTATTGTAAAAAGGGTAAATCAGAATAAAGTTTGGTGGGGATGATGATATATAAACAAAAAGGCATGTAGGGTTTATGGTTTAGGCATAGTTTTATGCTTTGCTTTACACCCAAAGATTCTTCAATGAATGTAATTTGGTTTCTTTATTCTAAATCTTATATATATATATATAAAGATAATAAATGATAATAACGTTGAATTAAATTCAATTCAATATGTAAATTCAAGAAAAATTAGTTTAAACTTGACACGACGTGATCGAAATGTTTTTTGATCACCTAAAATTTGTTCCACTATGATCGTGATAAAATTTGATCTCGTTCTAATTTTAGTATAAATATAAATTAATGTATATGTTTTGCATTCCACTTGAAAATTTAATTAAAAACACATTTTCAATCCATTAACATAAATTTCAATTTTTGACATATAATTTTAAAAATAAATAATAATTAAATAAAATACTAATTTATTCAAACTAATAAAATAAAATCCTAATGAAAACAATCACATAATTTCAACACATTACATGTCAAATATATATCATTTTTTAAGAATTTTCTTGAATCAACCTTTGGATTTGTTCTTAAAAAGAAGTCTGGTCTTATTAAATCAAATCGAATACAAATAATTAAAGAATATATATATATATATATATTTTTAAATTTAAGAAGAAAACAAAAGCGACGATATCTCATTTATGAGGTCAGCGTAGGTAGTCACACGTAACAATGAGTCAATGGATGAGGTCAAATGTTGGAGAGTGGAGCCCACGAAAAACACGCGTTACACATGAGCCCGAACTTAGTAATGACGTGAACACATAATGTCAATAGTCAATTTCAAGGTGCCTGCCATATAAAATAAAATAAATCAAAGGGTAAAGTATATATTTAGTTCTCCATCTATTATTGCAGTTTCATTTTAATCACTTTATTTTTTTTTTCAAAATTAATCAATTTTACGTTTAATCATTTAACATTAAAAAATTACGGTAAACTAATGCGTTACTATAAGATAATGCAACGTCATCATTTAAATTTTTTAAAAAAGACCATAATAATTGTTATGTATAATTTTTAGTAACATTTGACTAAAACAGAACAAAAACATAATGCTAAATATGCTTTAAAAAAATGGTTGGATGATCAAAATAGAACTGTGAGAAAAATGTGTTAATAACTACATAATTTACCTTAAACTAAAGTAAAAATAATTTTGGGTATCATAAAAATATAAAATAACTTAAAATTATAATAACATAAAAGATATGTTGATGTATAACAAATAAGATAGATTTTTATGACGAATATTAACGATTTTTTTATGTGAGAAGAGAAACATATGAAAAGATAAGATGATCATAACTGATGATAGTTTATCTATTTAGATTTAGGTTATAGAGAGCGAGAATGAATTCAAAAAAGATAAGGAAAAAGAAGGAAAGAAAATTCTTTTTATATTTTATTCTTTTTAATAATAATTCCTTTTCGGTAAAATCATGTGAAAAGAAGAGTTTGGTACAATCAATTCGACACGTGCTCTAATAGTTTTAGTTCCTTAAAAGACTTTCTACATTACAAAATTTTATATACCTACCATTTTTGGACCATTTTCCAGAAATTATATATTTTGAGCTTCAACTTTTTTATTTCATGTCGAGCTCAACTATTTTAAGATCATTAATTTTGATTTAAATCGAGTTGAGTTAAACTTAAATTTGTATTTTTCAAATTAAATCGAGTTAAATACTATTCATCTACGACCCTACCTATAACAACCAAATCTAAAAATAGAATGATGTGATTTTTGGGATCATCGAGCATAGGATACTTAGGTTAGGTGTCCTATAGAGTTTAGTACATCACGAAATTACGAGGAAGCTAAATTCTCAAGACCCACTATAAAATATACAAAAGCTAGGCAAGTTAGGTACGACTAGGTTAGATTTTCGTATTTAAATAATATAAAAAATAATTTAACCACACATATAACATCAGAATTGTATAAATACTTTAAATAATTGATATGATATAAATATATCAAAAAGTAATTTTTTATTATTTTAATATATTAATTATTATAACTAGAATATATAACATTCGAGTTAAGATTATCAATTATGTTTATGAATGATGATTTAATTTGTGTTGGATAAACAAGAGTTTAGTAATATAAAAGTTTTTTATTAATAGAAGTAATATAAAAGTTCTTCAAATAGGAAAGGGTAAAATACGTAATAGTCCTTTAATAATAGGATTTTTTCCAAGTCTCTTAACCATAAAAGGTTATAAAATGATCAATTGACTTTAAAAAATACCAAATTGATATGCTCCTATTAAAATTGACGACAAACGACGCAACAATTGATAAAATGGAAGGTTACACTACATATTTAGTATCTCAACTATATATTTTTATTCTGTTATGGTCACCCAATTATTTTTTTTTCAAAAGTATGTCTAACGTTACGTTTTAATTTTATTTGGTCACAATCGTTAAAAAATTAACAAAACTGTTGATGTGATTTTTCCCCCAATGATGATGTGACATTATTTTATGGTGACACATCAACATCACCTTTATTATTTTAATGACGGATGGCAAAAATGAAACCAAAACTAAAGTATGATTTTTAAACAAAAAATAGGTGGGTGGCCAAAATAGAACAGAAATGATAGTTAAAGTACTAAACTTGTAGTTTACCTAAAATAGAAACTAAAAGTTGAAAAAGAAAGAATAAAGGGTAAAATAATCAAATAGTTCACTAATTTAGAATAAAGCGTTGATTTTCTATAATTAGAATTAAATTAAAATACCGTTAAATTTGAGGATTAAATTCATTACTATTCCAATTTTATTAACTATCGAGCTATTTACCATCAATTCTTTAACATCAATAGATCAACTAGTTATTTTTTAAGTCGAATAACTATTTTATATTTCTTTAATCAGAAATTTAACAAAAAAATACATTATGATCAAGAGATTATCAAGTATTTGACCCAATAATAAATATCCAATCATTTATATTTGAATTCGTTGAGTGACCGATAAGACTAAAGAGGAATCAGAGTGAACATTGAATCAAGTCGTATTTGAATATTGGCAAAGAATTCAATTCCATGGCAAAAAGAAGTTGAAGTTTAAATTTGCTTTGAAATGGAAATGACAAAAACCAAACCTTTTGATTGATTTTAGGTTGCAATGAAAGAAATGGTCCGAAAATTTGGCCAAGGCATTGCCAAATGCCTACCATTCTTATTAATGATTTGTGTTGTCAAATGTTGTATGGTCTCAAAATCAGGGTTTGAGATCCCTTTTTCCTAAATTAGTGGACTTCAAGCTTTCACCTTTAATCAAATGAGATGTGTCCATTTTATGTTATACCTTAGTTTTCTATCCCATCAATCTCCTTTACCTTTATCAATTATTTTCAGCCTTTTTGTATATGGTTAGACTCTCCAACAATTATTCTAATAGTCAGGGGATGAATCGAACGGTTATTAGGAGTGGTCGTACCTCTTAAGAATTTTAAATTTTTATATAGTTAAGATATTTTCTTTGTATTTTTACTGACGATTTAATTTCATACCAATGAAAGTGGTGAAGGACATATTTAGTATATTAACCTATTGCATTCCTTGTGCCAATCAGGGACATGCCATGGTAATTATTAAAGAGAAAAGGGGCTTTTCAATAATTTTTCGAGTTTCGAGTGATGAAAATAATATTTTTACAAACTGAAATAAAAGAAAAAACCAAAACTAGACGTTCCACCCAATGTTGCATGTCATTCAAACAATCTAAGATGAAAAAGTAAAACTATTCACTTCATCTTCTCATAACAATTACAAATACACATCAATGGAGTCTGCTCATCAATTCATGCATTGGCAACTCACAAATCAACCCCGTCATCGCCAAGCTTCTTTCGGTGTGATATGGCTTCTACTTTCGGTAATTTTGGAATTGGCAAGGACGTCGTTGGCTGCGATTTCCCAACTACCACTTCTCCTACCCCAACTTGAGTGTCTCGTTTCAGATCGAATTGTGGGAGATCGGTGATCGGAATTCAGAATAGAATCAACATCCAAGGTGGTACGGGCAGGGCCATTGCCCCCTCTACTACGGATGTCGTCGTCGATTTCCTCGATATTACGTCGTTGGGAGATCTTCAATAGATCTTCACCGATCTCTAGATCATCTTCAACCTTGGAACGAGGATCTCCGCCTAGATCTTCAGCTTCAGCCCCTCGAGTATTCGGTAAGGTAGGCCTTGGTGCCTCGTCTCGAACATAAGCCCGGAAATTGTTCTTCGAGGGCTTTATTGTTGTGCCAAATACTTCAAGAAAATTACTAGGACAACCCAGATTGTAAACATTGATTCTGTTGTCAGCCCTAAATCGAAAATTTTCATAGGTAGTCTGGAAAACATGTACATATAGTTAATACCTAATTCCCCAAACACTATTGAATTAAACAAAAATGAATCTCTGCTCCTTACCACATGAAATGTAAATCTTGCCCCTCTCCCCCACCCATAAACACATACACACATACACTATATTTCCATTTTTTTTTGAAGAAGCTAGATTCAAGGCCTAAAACTTACTAATTTATTTCTCGGACGACTTTCGCATATTTATTTACGGAAATCTGACAAGATAGGAGGGCAGAAAAAACAATGTAAGAACTTAGGACAGTTTTTATAGTGCTTGATTCAAATTCTTAAGCGCATTTCAAAAACAAAATCAAGCTCTGATTTGTACTAAGATCAAGCACAACTTTAATTACCCAAGAGAAAACACGGGAAATTAACAGACCTGGTTTGTTGCAATGAGGTACAAGTGAAACCCGGTAAGCCCGCCAACAAACCACAGTGCAATGAAACAGTATGCCATTAATATGACAGATGGAGGAGATTCCTGCATTGCTTTCCAAACTGTTCCATGGTGATCACCCATCAGAACCTTGATGTACACTGCTGACAGGGAGAATACATAGATGCAGAGAAGAGTTGCTGAAGAAACGAACATAAAGAAGTACCGGTAATTTCGCTGCTCATATACACAACAGTCAGTCTCCTAACAAAAAGACTGCTTGGGAGAATCAAGCAAGAAACATCCAGAGAAGAATCGATAAACAGGCTTATCAGATAAAATAACATACCAGTCCAATACATTGGCCCACCCATGGACAATGGTGATCAAAACGCTCTACACAATTGTTGCAAATGGAACAGTGGGAGCAACGAGGAGGGCGATAAAGCATGCATGTGTCACAGTACTTAACCCGAACTGGATTCCCATTAACTATAACTTCCTTGGTTCGAGGGAATTGGAGGCTGGGTGTTTGCCTAACCCCGGCCTCAGTTGAAACAGAAGATTCATAGCGGAACTCCTCCTCCGGTGGATGTGAATTGCGTGGAATGATTCCTGGGTCCCGGGCTGATGTGAGGAAAAGAAGAACCAACACCTATCAAAATACATACACCTTTAAAAATGCATTCACCATATAATTCAAGAAATTAGAAGGCCAACATTCTATAAGAACTCAATTTCCGATCTAAATCAAACGAAAGGGTTCTGCTGTATATTTTACCAAAATATATTTTAAAATTCAGAAGATCAATTATCTTCTGAATTGGAACAAACAAGTTTGTTAACCCTAAATCACAACAATTTACCTTCAAGAAATGCCCGTGAGAATTTCATTCACCGAAATTTATGACAGAAAGATAATTGCCGAGAATTCCCATCATTTAAAAATTGGTACTCAGAGTTCATAAAGGTCTTAGGAAAACATTTAACTGCTGGCATCCAGTGTGACTGACTCAACAGTAGTTGTTCTAAAACCACAATAAAGAATTCATGCAAGAAGTAAAAGGTAAAGACTCACATAGATGGTAAAGACGATTGCTACCGCCAGAATTGCATATCCTGCATTATATGGAGAAAATGCATGCCGAAGATGCCTTGCAACAAACACACAAAAGATAATAACAGGAACAATGATCAGCAATATGGTAACAAGTAGAGACTTAGCATCTGGCCCGAATATCAGCCTCCCACCAAGGATAAACTTCTGCAAAATGCATATAGAAGAGGATATAAATGCTGAATGATAATTGCATAATCTGTCCAGACATGAGAAAGCGCCATCAGCCTACCAAATTTCCATGTTTTAAAACCTTCATTATAAACATTTTTCATAAATTGTACCCCATTGATTGCTTTCTGCAGGAAAATGAACTAAAATTCTGACACAAGACATTGACTTAAGAAGGAATTACCATGGAGAGAAATAGTGAGAGAGAGAGAGAGTCCGTCAAAAGTTTGGGTCCTGGTGGTAACCGTAGAGAGGTTCATGGTGGAATTATTTGGTCAGCGTTCGTTGATAATCTTAGCAGGAGAGTGAGTCGCAGTGATTTATGGGCTCGTTTTAGTCATTTTGGTAAGGTTATTAAGGTGTTCATTCCGTTTATCAATAATAGACCGAAGTATAAGGTAAGCACGTTTGCTTTCGTCCATTTTGCAAGTAAGGAGGATCTGTGTAATGCAGTGGATAAGATGAATAACGCCCTGATTGATGGGAGGAGGATTTTAGTGGCTGTAGCCAAATATGAGAAGATATCTGGGTCGAAGAGACAGAAAGATGGGAGGGCTGATGGAGTTAATAGTGCTGGTATCAGTGGGGGAATGGGTAGAAGATTGCCTCCTCAAGCTGACAGGGTGAGGAGGATGGAGATGCTGGATAAGTTTCATGATGGGAGGTCCTACAAGGAGGCGGTGGTGGGGGTGTATAAAGAGTCAGAGGGTGTGCAAGAGGGTATTCATGTTAATCCGAAGGAGATGAATAATACTAAGGATGTTTCCATCCCAGTGGAGGATAGGGTATGGCTTAGATCGTCTCTTACTGGTATCTTCAAAGATATTTTTGAACTTCATATTGTGCAGAAAGCGTTAAGGAACGAGGGCTTCAACGTAAAGGTTGTTAGGTGGGGTTTTGCTAAGAATGCGTGCCTGGTTGTGTTCCAATCGGTGGAAGAGAAGAAGTTAGCAATGGAAGGAAAATGGGAAGCTTTGTCCTTCTGGTTTGAAAGGTTGGAGCCGGTATTGGATGAGGAAAGCATTCCTCGAGCTTTTTGTACGATCTCCATGGTAGGAGTTCCTTTAAATTGCTGGTCGGTTCCGTTCTTCACTAGGGTGGTATCCAGGTGGGGAAAGTTAGTGAAGATTAAAGAGGAAACTGCTCAGAGATTGGACTGCAGAGTTGCACAGATGCTTCTTAGGGTAGTCAGCCCTTTTGACATCCCTGATCATACTTCAGTTACTACGAATGGAAGGAAATTTCTAATAAAAATTAAGGTGGATGGGGGGGATGATTTCTTTCCTGATTTTTCAGATCTGGCTGAAGAGGTTGTTCCAGAGGATCCTTCGGTGGAGAACTCCTCCGGTTGGAGCACAGAGGATGGGCAGGCACAGCATGGAGGTCACGTGGGATGTCAGGAAATGTCAGAAATCCATAATAGGGTGCTAGAGTGGGTTGCAGACTCACAACGTTGTAATGTCACAGATTCCGAGAGAGTTGACTTCTCTCCACATGAAAAGTCGGAAGATCTTTTTGAAAGTAAGAAAAGCGGGAAAAGTATGGGGGGGATCTTTTTAAGCTTGATAATGTTGACCGGGAAAGTGGGCCTAATTCAGGCCTTGGAGGGATTCAGTTGGCTGGTCTGGAGCAAGAAAACTGCCTAAACTCTATGGGCCGTAGTCCTTTTTCATCAGATACAATTAAGGACTCAGTAGGGGTTGAAGTTGGAGGAGGGGATCCGGTTGGTTTAAAGTTGATAAGTTTAAGAGATGGTTCACAAACATGCTCTGCAAGTTCGTTATCCATGAAGACGGCTCCGGTTGGAAGGAAATTCATCAGAAGTCATAATAAAACTTATAGTAGGTCGAAGTCTAGAAAGATCTGGAATCAGGTTGTGAAAAATTGTAATAAGATGCAGGATTGTAAGGAAAAGTCACGAGGGGTGTTCAATGGTGAGACAGGAAGAGCTTTAATTTCTAGAGGTTGTCTTTCTGATGTTCCCAAGGCTGCTGGGTTTTCGATAAAGGAATGGGACAGTTCTTGGGTGAGCAGACCATACAGGAGAATTAAGAGGTCTCTATTTAGGGAAGCTGTTGATCATGCTAGTGTTGATACTGTTTCCTCATCAGCTTTTCCTTTGCTGGTTGAGGAAGCAATTGCTACATGGGAAATTAGTAAGATGCTGGGGATATCTTTCAAGGAGGGGAAGGAAGCTTTTATACAAAAGATTGTTGAATTGGAGAAAGGGTTGTGTGGGGCTATTTGACCTGGAGATTTGTATGTGGGAGTTCTGGGTTCTGTTTGTTTGGGTATCATGACTAAGCTAAGTATATTGTCTTGGAACGTTAGGGGTTTGGGTAAAAAAAGAGAAACATAGAGTTGTGCAAAAACTTGTTTCTGAGAAAAAACCGTCGTTTCTTTTTCTTCAAGAAACAAAACTCGAAAAATTACCAATGTCGTTTTTAAGGAGGAGTGGTTTGAATGGGTTGCAGGGGTTCGTTGAGTCTCCAGCAATAGGTTCATCTGGAGGTTTGTTAAGCTGTTGGGATGATAATTTTTTTGAGATTGACGATCAGTTTATTCATAGGAGGTTTATTGCTGTTTTTGGAAGGATCAAGTCTAATCACCTTAGGTGTGGCTTCATTAACGTTTATGGCCCGTCTGTGGAGGAAGAGAAGGCTGCTTTTTTTAATGAACTGGGACTGTTTGTAAACGGGTTCAGTATCCCTTTGTGTGTGGGAGGGGATTTCAATGCCTATTTGATTGAAGAGGAGAAGTTAGGCAGAGGTCATAACAGGAATTCATTGGAAACTTTTAATCATTTTATTCAGCAAACGGGACTTATTGATCTGCCTCTGGTTGGGGGGGAATTTCACGTGGAGCAGTTATCGGGATTTGCCGACGGTTGTAAGACTAGATAGGTTTCTGGTGAACTGTAATTTCTCAGCAGAATTTTCCGGTATTAACCAGTTTCTTTTGCCTAAATCTATCTCCGATCATAATGCAATTTTCCTGGAGAGGGGGGCAGATAATTGGGGTAAGAGACCCTTTAGGCTGTTCAATTATCTATTGTCTGAGGATGGTTTTGAGGAGATGGTTGTTGAGTCTGTTAAGCGGTTCAAAGAAGAAAATTCAAGAGGTGGAATTTTGAGTATGCTTAGGAATACAAAGTCTGCCATTAAGTGCTGGTCTGGAGATAGAAATCAATTTCCTCGAATGGACATCTCTATGTTAGAGGACAAAATTCATCAGATTGGAAAAGGGGATGCAACATCATCCTCCTTCCAATGATGTTGTCATCTCGACAGAATTGAGACTGTTGAGAAATGAACTTTGGAGACTGCTTAGAATCGAAGAGCAAATTTGGGTACAAAAGTCTAGAGAGAAGTGGGTCAAAGGTGGTGACCGTAATTCAAAGTTTTTTCACACTTGCGCTTCCATTAGGAGGAGGCTGAACTCTCTGTATGCTTTAAATGTTGATGGTGTCATCACCAATGATCCAGGTCTTATCAAGTCTAGGGTCAGGGAGCATTTCTTTAAAGCTTTTAATTGTTGCTCAACAATGGAAGTGGAGGGTATTAACTTAGATTTCGCAAAAATCTCCCTGCAACAGAACCTATTGCTAGAGAAGGAGTTTACGGAAGATGAGATTTGGGGGACCATTAAATTATTGTGATAGTAAATAAAGCCCCTGGGCCAGATGGGTTGAACATGGGTTTTTTCAAGACCTTCTGGCTTAGCTTGAAAGGCGATATATTGAAATTCTTCCACAACTTCTATTTGGGTAAGGAATGGGAGCATGGTATTAACCATTCCTTCTTAACTCTCATCCCGAAAGGTTCTAATGTTGGGAGTTTAGATGATTTCAGACCTATCTCCCTTGTAGGTGGGATGTATAAGATCCTATCTAAGTGCCTTGCGAGTAGATTGAGATGTTGCATCAATGATATAATCAGTGATTCTCAATTTGCTTTCATTCCTGGGAGACAAATTTTGGATTGCTCTTTTATTGCTAATGAAGGAATTGATTTATGGAGGAAGAGAGGGTTGAAGGGTTGTGTATTTAAGGTAGACTTTAAAAAGGCTTATGATTCGGTAGATTGGGACATTTTATTTAAAGTTATGGCGAAGATGGGGTTCGGTTCTAAATGGTGTAGTTGGATCCGGATGTGTGTGTCAACTGCTTCGGTGTCAGTATTAGTTAATGGGGTTCCTACTGATGAATTTCCTATGGCTAGAGGCCTCCGGCAGGGTTGTTCCCTGTCCCCTCTGTTGTTTAACCTTGTCGGAGAACTGCTTAACCTGTTGCTTCGTAAAGCAGTATCTTCGGGCCTTTTCAGTGGTCTGGTGGTTGGTAAAGACGAGGCCTCAGTCAACTTATCTCATCTGCAATTTGCAGATGACCTAATCATTTTCTGTAGTGCTTCGAAGACCCAGATTGTTAATGTTAAGAGGATCCTTCGGGTGTTCGAAATTATGACTGGTCTGGAACTGAATCTGTCTAAGAGTAGATTATTTGGGATTAATATTAATGAGGAAGAGCTTCTTCAGTGGGCTAATGCTATTGGATGTCCTGTAGGACATTTTCCTGCAGAATATTTGGGGCTGCCTCTTGGTGCGAAGAGAAACTCTATGATGTTGTGGGATCCGGTAGTTCAAAAGTTTCATTCAAAGCTAGCCGGATGGAAGGCGAAGACTCTATCAATGGCAGGGAGGTTGGTTTTACTGAAGGCAGTTTTGGGTTCCCTTCCTATCTATTTCATGTCCCTTTTCAAGATGCCTTCTTCGGTGAGTGTTAAGCTGAATTCCATCATGGCCAGATTCTTATGGGGAGGAGGAGTGGAGGCTCGGAAAATCCATTGGGTCAATTGGACAAAAGTTTGCTCCGATAAAAGTGTTGGAGGTCTTGGTGCTATGAATATAAGTCTTATGAATAGAGCTCTCTTAGGGAGATGGTCTTGGAGGTTTGCTAACGATAAAGACTCAGTGTGGAAGAAGGTTATTTGTTGTAAATATAATTTGGATCCCAGTTTACTGCTGTTTAACGAGAAACTTCCTACACATGCTTCTTGGATTTGGAAATCGGTGGTCCTCAACCATTTCAAAAAGGATCAGTTTGGAGCAAAGTTTCGTAGCAACTTTAAAGTCAGAGTGGGTGATGGAGGGAGCATTAGATTTTGGTGGGATAGTTGGGCACATGACTCCCCACTTAAAGTGATTTTTCCGAGGCTGTATGTGCTGTCTATAAATAAGAATGGGAAGCTTTATGAGTTTGGGGAATTTCGATCTTCAGTTTGGTCTTGGCATGTTAATTTGAGAAGGAATTTGAGTGAATGGGAATTGGTTCAGTACTCTGAATTAATGACCCTAATCCACAATATCCCTCTTTCTCAGGAATTATCGGATGGGTTGGTCTGGTTTGGCAATGGGGAAGGTGTTTATACTGTTAGTTCGAGTGTTAAGTCATGCAGGCCTGTTGGTATAACAGACCCCTTTTGGAATAAGTATGTTTGGAGGGGAACGGTGCCTCCTAGGGTGGAGGTCTTCTTGTGGCAGGTCGTGCACCAAAGATTGCCAGTTAAAGTTGAGCTACAGAGGAGAGGAGTTTCAACTATTGTGGATGTTGCTTGCCCTTTTTGCGGAGAGGCGGATGAAACCTCAGCACATTTATTCTTTTCTTGCTCGGTGGTGTGGTCCTTATGGAATAAATTTTTGATTTTCTGGGGAGTTTCTTCAGTTTTTCAAGACAATGCTCACAGCTTTATGGTCGCTTGGGATGAATTGGTACCTAATTCGAAAATTTGGTCCTTCATTCCGGGGGTGGTTTTATGGACAATGTGGAAGGGGAGGAATGCAATTGTGTTCGAGGGGGGGAAGGTAGATCAGATTGATTTATTCTTTTTTGGCAAGATGTAGACTGGCTGCTTGGTTCTTAGCTTACTTCAAGGCTGTATCTATCCCTAAGGACTCTCTTATTTGTGACCCTTCACTTGGGGATTGCTGCTCCTTATTAAGCTCTCCTATTGTCAAAACGGTGTCCTGGTCTAAACCTCCAGAAGGATTTATTAAGCTGAATGTGGATGCGGCTGTGACTGCAGATTGGAGGAAGAGTGGTGTTGGGGGCATTCTTAGAGATCATTATGGTTCGGTGGTGGGCTCTTTTCAAGACGCTGCTGGTCCAGGTCCTCCAGTTTTGTTAGAACTCAAGGCAATTATGAAAGGGTTATCTTTCTTTGACTCGTTTCAGCAGCGGTTTAAGGAAAGGTTAATTGTTGAATCAGACAGTAAATTAGCAGTGGATTGGGTCAAGAACATCGACCGTTGTCCCTATGTTTACTTAGACATTGTGACAGCTATTGGTGGCAAGGTTAGTGGACTGAATAGTAGTATTAGATGGATTGCTAGGTCAGCCAATGTTGAGGCTGATAGTTTAGCTAAGGCTGGTATTGGGTAGATCTCTGGTTTTTAGTTGGGTTTCTGTTAGGTTTTGGGTTGCTTATTTGAATGATAGGTTGTATGGTTGTTTTAAGTATTTGTAACTTGTGGTTATCAATGAATTAATGAGGCACTCTTTTCCTCCTTCCGCTGATTAAGGAGCACCGTGTGATCCGTTAATCATGAAGGGGGTTTTTAAAGAGGCCTACCTTTCCTATCAAAAATAAATAAATTGTACCCCATTTATTCAGTTTTGGTCATCATTAACCTAAATCCTTGCATCCTAAAGCACTCTTCAAAATTCTAACTTTCAATTACCTCCAACCTTTGTTACAAATTATGTAGGGTACCATCTTGAAATATATGTGATAAGTTTATCCTACACCAGCACAAAGAATGAGAACTTAAAGCAGTTTCTTGTTGCATATATGTGATAACATGAAACAAATACACAGGGAATCAATATATGTATCTACAAAATACTCCTTTATCATAACATCTACCACAAGATCCTTCACTAATATATGCTATTTAAATCAACAGATGAGCATATAGATCAATACTTTTCTTTTACAAACCCACACAAGTGGCAGAAGGGATCCTACAAGAACCAAATTGTATAAGGCTATAACGAAGAGAAACTCAACTTTTTGCATGTATCCAGACCAGTACCAATCGTGAAATCTGTTCCTACTTTCTATGCTAGTCATACATAATAGCCTTAGCTTTATCTTTTTCAATAAAACTTAATCAGCTGCTGTGAACAACAGAAAAGGATTGCAGGGATACTGAAAGCCCCATGATAATGGTTGAAATCCTTATGCACAAAAAATTTACTTAGCTTTTTCCAAAAGTTCAAAGCATAATTCCCTTTTGGGAATAATCTTCTCCTATTAAATAATATGCTAACTATATGTGCATTTTTTAATTTAATCATTCATCTTTTAGGTTTTGTAGATACCATAATATGATTATATAAAACGCTAGAAAAATGTAAAAGGGAAACCCAACAGGCTAACACTCAAAGGAAGACACTGAAAGGAACCGAATAGGGCCTTCCAAAAGACTAATAGTAAAATATAGTAATGGTAGTATCACAAGGAACACAAAGTTCATAGCAAGTTAAACAGCATCAAAGGTTTACAAGATTGAATTTCTTTTGAGGAAAAAAGTATGTATATATCTACTCATCTAATGGCTTAAAGGGATTTCAAGCTCAAGTAATATTCTTTTCTTTCCATAACCCAGGTCCTTGATCATCTACTGATTAATTCTCTTAATTTTCTTGAATTTAACAAGGGCTATCACATAAAATAATTAGCACTATATCAAGTTTCTGAGAGTCAAGAGATACATAACATTGAACCCAACCTCAATATATTATCACCACAACGTGTAGATCATCACAACATAGAATGAACAGAAAAACTCTGCAACATATTGTACTTCTCAAACATGAAGAAAATCAAACATCGGATCATCAATTACTTCACAAATCCAGTCAGTGATAGTATAAATAGTGGACACTGCATTGTTTATCCCCCAGCCTTGTAAAATCCCCTGAAATTTCCAAATAATATCGCTTTCTTCAACATTCTAATTATTACTCATTGGAATACTCTCCATCCCAACACCCGAAAGGAAAATACTGTTGATTTTGACATCCAAATAAGCAGTGGATGTCACGAAATGCATGTCGGACAATTTTTCATCACCATGTTCCTTGAAAATATTTTTTATTCTTCTTTTATTTGGAGGATAAGGGTGTTAGAGATTGTAAATGTAACCTGTAACTTCCAACAAATAGGGTTATTCATCTAAAAAAATCACAAACTAAAACCACATTTTCTCATCCTTCTATCTTCAAGCAATACTTTTGCATCGAGTGATGCACAACAGCACAAAAGCATCCCTTTTGATCCTAATGTCGCCACAATAATAAAGTAACAAGTATATTCACAGGCTTGCCAAACTTGGAAAACCATCGTAGTTTCGAATTTGGAAAATGTAATCTAGAGGCAAAGAGAATCTGTCCCATCTGGTCTTACACACTAGCAAGAACTTTAACACTATAGTTATACTTAATTGAACTATGCCATTTCTCTCCAAACACTGGGAGAAGAGAAGTTTGAAACTCTTAACAGCACCCATCATAGTAATGCTAGAGTTCTCATGATCGATAGAAAACACACATGGCACCTTTCAATGCAAAAATACACTAAAATCAGTCATGTAGCGAGCATGAATTTGGTCTACTTTCTCCGAAGTAAGTATGCATAACAGCATACCACTTGCACCTAAATATTGTAAGGCCATACTAATCAACAATCCACAACTGTCAGTTTTCAAAGCCAACGATTGTACTCCATTTAGTTATAGAAGTAAATAGCAAAAGCTTCGCCCCCTAAAATTGCTTCGTTAACATTAACCAAGTTCTTTGCCTAACTCCATAAATGCAGGAATAAATAAACATACAGTCAAAACACCCAGAAGAAAGAGTATACTATTTTTCTCCATGTTCTTCCCCATTTTTCCATTAGCACAACTCATAGCACCAAAAATTCACCTAGCAGAGTAAAAACTAATAAGAATTTCAACTGATTAAAAAACCCTAAAACATAAAAACCCTACTAATAACTAAACCAATAAAAAACCCAACTCATTTTTCTAAAAACTAAACAAAACTAACAAATACCCAGATACCAAAGCAGTACATTTCGGCATAAATCAAGAACAAGAAGAAGAAGAAAAAAACAGTGACATCCTTACATTACTTCCTTTCCAAACCTCGTACACGCGCTTTTCCATGAGAGAAATTCCAAGTCCTCTTCCCCTTCCTGTAGCTTTATTGAACTACTCTGGAACTCAGTTGAAGATGTTAAACTTGTGCTGGAGCTTTCACTTCATTTACAATAAGAATTTCAACAGAAAAAAAATAGAAACAAAATCGCAGCACCTCTCTTGACGAAAACTCCCCAGAGCACACTGAAAATCGTACTCAATCGGGTTATGATTGAATCGTGAAACGCCCGAGTTGAAAACTTTTTTTATTTCTAGGGTAAACTATTTGAATGGCCATCTAACTATAGAATTTGTGTCGATATGACTACCATTTTTTTAATTTTCTCAATATGACCACTTAACTATTTAAGTGGTTTCAATCAAGCCATCTATCGTTAACATTTAACGAAGTATTTACGTAGCAGTTAACAAAATTTATATAATTTTATATTTAATCCCCAATGCTTATACATTCAATCAATTTAGTTACAATTTTAATTTAATTTAATAAATTAACTCTTCAATTTAATTTAATTTAATAAATTAATCCTTCAATCAGGAGGTGACACGTATAAACATAATTAATTAACCTTATGGTTAAGTGGTCATTCAAGTAGTTTACCCCTTAGTTTTATGGGTAAACTACACATATAGTACCTAAACTACTATTACTTTTATTCTGTTTCGATATCCAAACTTTATTTTTTTCCAGAATCATATCTAAAGTTTAGTTTAGGTTTTAATTTGATATCACTAGATTAAAAAATTAACAGATATATTGATGTGACATTTTTATTTTTCTCAATAATTATATGTCATTATCTTATGGTATATGTCAAATTCACCTTAAAGTTTTTAACTCCGGGATACCGAAATGAAACATAAATTAAGCGTTTTGTATGATTATAAAAAAAAGAAAGTTTAGGTACCAAAATAAAATAAAATTGATAGTTTAGATACTATATGTGTAGTTTACCCTAGTTTTATTTTAGACATTTAAATAAATAAAAAGACTAATATATCTAATCAGAAAAAAATCAGCATATAAATTATATAATTCTAAAAAAATAATATGTTATTTTTTATATAAATTTGAGGTGAACATAGTATATGCTTAAATACTTTCAAATTTTTTATAATGAACATTCATTATTCTATGTATAAAATTATTATTAGTAGTATTATATTTTAGTTTGGAAAATAAAATAAGTTCATTATTCTAATTTTTTATATTAAAAATGAATTTTCTTGGAGGGTTTGGAGTTACGAAATTACTAGTTTGCCCACTGCGGTTACCGTTCGATCCCTTGTTATGACTTATTTCCACATCAGCATCAACTTTGTGGTGGCCAAAGATGAGGTGGCGTGACAGTATTGGTCCTGAGAAGACGAGCATACCTGGAATTTTCTTTTTATTTGTATGTTTAAGGGATTGAGAATGAATAATTCAGGTTCAAAAACAAACATGTCGAGTGAAATCCTAAGCATTTTAGAATTAAATTATAAATTTTGAAAAAAAATAATATATGAAATATGACATAAAAATTACGTATTACCACTTATGTTATTAATTTGCTATATTTTTATTTTTAAATAATTAATTTTGTTAATATTTTTTGTCTTTTGAAAAAAAAACTAAGTTTTGATAATTTAGAATAGTCATTTTAATATATAAATTTTCAATAGAATAAGTTAAATTTATTATGTCATGGTAAAAATTATTATTTTAAAAATAATTTCATTTTTATTAGTGTAATCGTAAAATAAAAATTATTACTCAAAATTAACATAAAACTTCGACGTCCGTACACCAAACCGAAAAAGATTAAACCTAAATGGTATTTCTCACTTCAGAAGAAAAGATGACGAAATAGATAGAAATAATAATAAGAAGAAGCTGTTGAGTGTTCAATGTATCAAATAATGAAAAATTATCTTCTATTTATAATAAAAATTATCAAATAATGAAATAAATTAAAATAATTAAATTTTACCAACAATCTCTAAAACATTAAAAGTTCTCGGTTGACACTTGTCATCTTATTTTACGTTACAGGTTTAATACCCATAAAAAGAAATTATATCCGATCAATATGAGATACACTTCTTTTCGTTACTAGTTGTTGCAGTTTCGATCCAAAAAGATGGTGAAATTACTTTAAACCCCTTAGATACTTGAGAACTTTTAAATTGAAACAATGGGAAAACTACTTCCTAACCCCCCAGAAAAAATCATAATTCCACGATGCCCCAAATTTTTTCTGTCCGGCTTTGCCACTGTTGTCAGCATGTGGTTCATTGTACATAGATTTATACATTCCCTTACCCGAAGCAACGACAATGATCGTAAATCATGAGATTCAAATTTTATACTTGTTGAATATATTTTTTTACGAATGATTAGATAAGTTAGTTGAGTTAAACGCAGTTTAAGAAATAAAATTTAACCATTTTTTCAGCAAGAACATATTACAAAACAACCCTAAGGACCAAACTTGCAATAATTCCCATGAAATACTATAATCCACTTCCAATTTCATTGGGTTTTTCTTCCCCCCTTGTCTAGTTTCCAAACAAACTGTGTACAAATATAAGGACTAAAATGTAAAATAAACATCTTTGCTTTCTTTTTATGCAAACTCACATACCATAACGCGTGTCGCTAAACTTGCTCTTGATCCACTTGAAGCTGTTCCTAACACTCGACTTCAACTTACCTTCCATCGCAAACACGTTGTACGACGCGATTCTCTTCTTCCTCTTGAGCTCCGGATTGTTCGACGCCGCAAACCCGTTACTCTTGCTGCATGGCCCGTTGAAATTGTACGAATTCTGTCGGTTCTCGAAGTCAAACTCGCCAGAGAAAGACGAAGAATATTGAGGGAAGGACTTGCTCTTCTCCATAACTACTTGAAAGAAACCAAAACCTCTAAACCTAGCTTGCTATAATAAGTAGCATTGAGCTCCGGATTGTTCGACGCCGCAACCCGTTACTCTTGCTGCATGGCCCGTTGAAATTGTACGAATTCTGTCGGTTCTCGAAGTCAAACTCGCCAGAGAAAGACGAAGAATATTGAGGGAAGGACTTGCTCTTCTCCATAACTACTTGAAAGAAACCAAAACCTCTAAACCTAGCTTGCTATAATAAGTAGCAAAGCTCATTGTTGGTCCATTCATTGCATTTATATCAAGGGGGGAAACATGATAGGTCGGTGTGTTGAGTAGGTGTTGGAGGTTTGGTCGTATCTCCTGGTTTAGATTTTTTTTTTATTTTCTTTTGATGACATAATTTTGTATTCTTGTAATTTTAAAATTTCGTAAATCTAAATTTTTAATATAATATCCTAAATTCGTATTCTTAACATAAAATTCTATACGAGGAGTGCATGATGATGAGGCAAACCATGTGTGATGTTGAGAGGATGCTTGGAAAATCATGGTGTTGGGGGAGGAATAATGACGGCCATTGGTTTGATGGGACTCTAGTTGTATTCAAACATGGCACGGCACCTATGGGTTCACATGGTGCATATAGTCCATTTAACCCACCATTTGGGGGACCTTTGTTGAGTGCTTAAAACGAGATTAATGAAATTAAAAAAAAAATTAAATTAATTTATAGTGCTTTGAATCTATTGGCCTACAAAGCTTGTATACATTGTCATTGGTTAATTTTTTTTAAATAAATAATATCTTATAGTTACTCTAAACTATTAAAAAAATATTATAATGCTTTGATGAGTCATCTCTGCAATCAACTTAATTTTGGGTACACCCTTTAGCTTTTGTATTATTTTAATTCTTCTATTATTTTCTAGTTAGTTTGATCTAGGGATGGATCAAAGAGATGTTGAGACACCTTCTAAAATTTAAAAATTTCGTATAATTTAAGTATTTTTGTATATATTTTATATTAAAAAACTAATTATATATTCTAAATTTTATTAACTTCTCATTTTTAAATTTTAAATATAATTTCCTAACTTTGCATTCTCTTACATATGACTTCAACTTTCAATTATATTATCACTTGGGCTTTGAACGGTTTTCGTAGGGGAAAAAACGATGACACGACACAATCAAAATTTTCTAAGCGTAAAGAAAACATTGAAAATTTAAAAAAGAATAAAAAAATCATTGAAAATACATAAAGTTTTAAAATATTTCTTTAAAAATGTAAAATTTATTAAAAATAACTAAAAAGTAATTTAATATGTCCTTTTCACTATTAGAGATGGAATGGCGTGGAGAATTATACTCATAGCACCAACTTTGCCTTTATAAAAGAGATTGGAGTCACCTTCCACTTTATACCAATATATGGTTGGCTTAGTGCTAAGTGGACCTTTTGTGTTTCATTTACATTATCTTGACTTAGCCGATATATGGTTTTTTATATTTTAATGCTTAAATTTATATTGTGTGTTTTTTTTTGTCCTTAAAGTTTTATTTTATTATAAATTAATTTAAACACGATGCAATAACAAAATCTTTACATTAAGGTTAATTATTTCATCTTCTAATGTCGTATCATCAAAATTTTCATAAAAAAAAGACTAAACAATCATTTTATCCGTATCAAATATTGGCATCAGTTTTTTTCTTTTAAAATTATTTTTAATAACTTTTATGATATAGTAAAAGATAAAATAATTGATATTATAGCTTAATTGTCTGTTATTGTTTTATCGCGTTTGGATCAATTTGAAAAGGAATTAAATTTGAGGACCAAAAAATGATTCTACCTTTAAAATTTTCAATATTACAAAGGCTTTCTCGCCCATGTATGGCGTTGGAAAAGAATTTTTCCCCATATAGGGATCTAACCAAATTATTTATTGAACTGGGGTATTTGTTACAGTGATTCCATTGGTCGCCAAGTGTTCCATAAGTCGTCAAGTGTTCCTTGCGACAAAGTCTCATCTGTTGCAGCAACTCTTCTCTCTTCCCTCGTTGTTGTAGCTCCATAAGTCGCCAAGTGCTCTATAAGTCGCCTTATGCTCCTGGATACCTATAGAAGTCACCGTGTGCTCTAGAGACCTATAATAATCACTGTAATATATAATCATCATACATAATCAAATAATTATTCGACTGTACTATGTAATTTTTTTGATTACATTATTCAATCACTTTTTCCTATTGCAAAACATGTGTTATACTACTTTATTTATAAGGTCCGAATCGCTTTTTTGCCGACAACTTCCCGAAACTAGCCAACTTTTACAGACGTGCAGAGCACAGCAATTCCCTTCCAATGATGCAAAAGGAACATCAAGGTTAAATTATTACGTGAAGGGCTTTTATTACAATGATTTGCTAAGACGAGAAATAATTAACTACAGGTAAATTTCCTTAATTGTCTACTTTTTATTGTTCGAATAATTTGTATGATTATAAGATAATATTTATTTAATTTTTTAATTGATTAATAACATACTCTATAAATATAATTGTTTGAATTCAGAATCTCTAAAAAATAATATTATATTTTATAATTGAATTGACTTCAATATTTATTTATTTTTAATTAGATATTTAATTTTGATTTAAAAGTTTAATTTAATACTTACAGTTCTTTTTTTCCTAATTAAGTAACTGCTCGTTTTGTTCTTTTTTATAAAATGGTAGATGATTTATTAATTTGATCAATTTAAACCACGAAACAAATTTAGATACTAATTTGAAGTCGAACATAATTTAATTAGAAATAAATTTATACTTTTTATTTGTTTATAAAGAACAATTATTATTTTTCAACAATTTCGAGAGTAAATAGTAAAAGCTCTCAGTTGACACGTCATATTTTTTTAGGTTGTGGATTTAATACTCAGTATGAGTAATTTTTTCAGTAAATCTTAGGTGGGTAAATGAGTATTTTGTAAACCATAGGGTAAGTAATTTTTTCATCAAGTTTTGGGGGGGATTTGTACATTTTCCCCATTTTATAATATTTTTTAACATTTCCAAGACAAGTAGATGAAGGAATATCTTAGTAGCAGCATAAATGTATGTCTCTTAAGCAACATACTTTAGGCTTTATACTATGCTGAAATTTGTTGCAAAAAACTAGTAAAGCATCAACCCGGTGGCCAACAAAACCCTAATAAAGCCATATAATGAAATCTAATATTTTCCACTCTTATTTGTTTTTTAATTTTATTTTTAATATAATCATCGATATTTGATTTATTAATCAATTCATATTACATATTGTAGAAGTTCATTATAAAAGTGACATTTGTAATTAGGGATGAATTTAGGGGACGGTTGGAGGTAGTCGTCCCCTGAAAAATTTAAATTGTTATTTATAGATATTATCTATTAATAATATATTTTCGTCTCCTTAAAATTTTATAAGTTCATTTCCCTCTAAAATTTTAGCAGTTTGTCCCCCTAATATAAAATCATGCGTCTATCCATGTTTATAGCCTAATTTTCTCCATTTATAACATCAGGATTTAAAACACTAACTTGTTTAAATGATCTAAACCCGATCTCGATAAACCAATTTATATTTTTTTTGAATAATCTGGGGTGATTACAAAGTAGTATATATTCAGAATCTTTCTTAGGCATTGACAACGCACTCACACCCGCAGACGTAGCTACTTGAACCTAAGACTTCTAAGGAGAACAACACTCTCTTTAATCATTAAGACCACTTGATGTGTTCACCAATTTATAATTAATTCCTTTTGATTTTTTTTTATAAAAGAAGCTGAAATATTCCATGTAGAAAGTAACCCAAAATCAAATCTTCTTATGATTTTGGATATGAAAAAGTTGAAAGGCACACCAATACCAATATGACTAGTGGCATGGCCTTGGCCCCAACTTGAATGACAAAAAGGCAATACTCTTATCTTATATGATGCTAATCATGACATGAATGGCATCATTTTGCTGCTACTTTAGATTGCCTTCGCATGCTTTTGGTATATATGTAGAATATACTATTGATATCGTTTTTAAAATATTTGTGGGGAAGATTTTTGAGCTCACTAATCAAATTAAATAATTATCATTTGTTGTATTTACTTTTAAATTATTTTTCGAAAAGTTATGTGTTATCTTCTTAATCTGAGATAAGTATAAAGTAGTATATGTTCAAAGATAACTTTTAACCATTTGACATTGGTCGCTCATACTTCTAACATTACTGATGCTCGAAATCGGGACCTTAAGAAATAAAAATAATTCATTTACCACCGATGCCACGAGGATTCCTTCACCCTGACATGTATTGTCAAATACAATATAAACGATTTAAATGATGAAATCATAAAAATTAAAATTAAATTCACTTATTTTTTTAAAAAAATAATGTTGCATTGTTTGATTTATTACTGACATGTGAAATTACACATTATCAATTTGACAGAGATAATATTTTTAGTATATATATATATATATATATTTCAATGGAGTTGGACTGTAAATTAAAAAATAGTTCTTATGTAAGTTTTTAAACAATAAAAGTTAGATATTTAAAAAAATATCTTATTTAATTATTTTTATTAGTAGATGAAATAAATTGATCCTTTTAATAAGAGAGACGAATTTAAACCAATATGTATAATAAATGGATTAAATTGATCTATCTAGGTTAAAGTACACAAATAGTCCTTTGACTATAAGACATTACTTTATTGAATCATCCGAATATTAAAAGTTATGAAATGATCCCTTAGCTATAGGGAATTGCTTTGTTGACTCTCCCGACTATTAAAAGTTACAAAATAGTCACATGACTATTCATATGTTTGAAACTCGTCATTCTTTATTAAAAAATTGATGACAGTCTGAGCTGAACATTAACTTGTTGATTGTGATATGATAAAATCTAATCCCAAAACCTCAAACGACTATCATATCTCAGTCAACAGATTAACGTTCATCTCAAACTATCATCATTTTTTTAACAAAAAAAGACGAGTTTAGAACATATGAATAGTCTAATGACCATTTTATAACTTTTAAAATTTAAAAAAAATCACACGTAATAGTCAAATTTTAACATGGTCCAGCTTTATCTAGTTCCATGGAGGAGAGAAAACAAATAATTTAAATATATAGAAATCTCTATATCTCAATAACTATATCTCACAAATAGGGTCGGTCTTGACTATCTTTTGACCGGGGCGAAATTAAAAAAATATACCCTTAATTCAGAAAAATTAAAAAATATATAATATAAAATTTTTATTAGAGTTTTTTTTTTGAAAGTGTAACTATTTATTAAAATTAATATAAAAATTCAATAATTACAATCACACCTTAATAAATATATAGGACCCATTATTTTCGTTTACAGTTTTTCTAAAAAATATTATTTTATTTTACAATTTTTTAATTTCTTATAAAAAATAAAAGAAAATATTATATTAATAACTTTTTAATTTGTGGGCCTTGGACGGGCACCCTTTTACCTGGCCCAAGGTCGGCCCTGCTCACAAACCATGTATTTTATCATAACTCTTCTAACATCGCTAGAAATCTCATCTCTTAAATAGAGATCCCAAAGACCTATAATTTTAAAGGCTAGGATATGTCATATATTTATAGAGTTAAATATTTGATCATCAAAAAAATTTATAGTATATAATTTTTTCCAAAATAAATTTATTTATCGAATAATCTCCAATCACTAGAACTATACTAAAAATTAATTTAATTTATTAATTAAAATTTGAGTCAATACATAAGAATAATTAAGTATTGCACTCAAATTAATTTTTTTTTGGTAAACTAAAGTAATTAAACCCCTCTAAGCATTAGGCTTGATCTTGGGCATTACACTCGAGTTGGATTAGCTGTTTGACTTCCATAGGAGGGTTCAGGTATACGAAGCTGTCCATTGAATCAAACTTTATATTTTTCCCCAGGCTATCTGCGATCAGGTTTCCTATCCTTGGGATGTGGTTGATTTCCACCGTCCAATCCTTCTCAAAAAATTCCTTAATTGCGTGCATTAGAGATAATGAGTTACTGTGAAATTGTCAAACATGTAATAGCTGGTCTAGGTTATCTATTTCTAGGTTGACTTTTGTTTCGCCTAATCTCCTAATCGCCATGCTTGTTGTAGCCCTATAAGGACCCCCCATAATTTTGCTTCCACAATAGTGCACATGCCTATGTTTTTCGCAAATCCTACTACCCATTCACTTGAATTTCCTTGGATTACTCCTCTGCATGAAGCCTTTCCTTCGTTCAAAGATCTTGCACCATCGATATTCGACTTGACCCACCCTTGCGGTGGTGGCGTCCATCTTATTTGCTCTCCGTTCACATTCTTCCTTCCACTTATTCCATTCTTTATTGTCTTGTTTGCTGCGTAGCTTTCATTTTGCAGTCTTCGGCTGCTATGCTCCAACACTGATTCCATGTGTGTGCTTTCGGGGTTAAAAATACGTGCGTTTCGGCTTAGCCATAACGACCACAGAATCGATCCAAATAAAATGTCCCAGCCTTCAGGTACCTTTGTGAATCTTTTCGGTTGTTCTAAGTTCAGTCGGATCCAATCCTTCGACCCTAATTCCAGGAATTCGATCAGTTTATCGGTTTTTACCAGGTTTGACCATATTGCCAGCGCAGTAGGGTATTCCCTAAACAAGTGGTATGTTGACTCCACACTTGCTCCGCATACTTCACAATTTTCTCTCGTTGTTAAATGGCGTCTCACTCTTTCACTATTCGTTAGAATTTTCTCGTGTGCGACTAACCATAAAAACAGGATTCTCGGCATACCTTGATATTTAGCAATAGTGTTCCACGTTCTATCTTCAATGTTCTCATTTGGTTTTGTTTCTGTCCATTTGTGCTCATACGCTGATTTTACTGAAAACCTTCGATCCATCCTCTATTTCCATCCTAGACTATCTCCTCTTTGTTCATTGTGGGGTGGTAGTGTAGCCGCCAGACGTACCTTCACCCATTGGGGTAGTAGATCTGATATCTCGTTCCATTTCCACTCCCCCTCATTATTCAACATGGAGGCAACACTTACGTAGGTAAGTTCGTCTTTCTGGACTGGTCCAAGACTTGTGTATGTAGTGCTCCAACATCACTTAGCTATGGTTCCCACCAAAAACCTGTTGTTTTTCCGTCACCAATGTTCCATGTTAGGCCATCTTTTACGTCGTTCCATATCAGACTGATTCCCTTCCATAGACGCGAACAAGAACGTCGATCTAGAGACTCCGGAATGTCTTTGCTGCACTTGTATTTTGTGCGCAGCACCTTCACCCATAGCTTGTCACGTTGCGTGATAAGATTAAAACCTAGTTTTGACAGAAAAGCTGCGTTTTGAGTGTCCATTCTTTTAAAACCAAGACCCCCCATTGTTATAGGCTTGCATAATTCCTTCCATCTAACTAGGTGAGTGCCTCCTTTGCTTTCTGTTTTGCCCCAAACAAATGTTCTTATTAATTTTTCTAGCTCTTCACATGTTCCTCTTGGCAGCAGCGTTGATTGCATTGTGTAATATGGAATTGTCGAAAAGACTGCTTTGGCTAGCGTTATTCGACCAGCTAGTGATAGGTAGCGTGCGGTCCAGCCTGATAGAGGAAGCTTTAGTTACATGTGTATGGAGTAGCGGTACCCTAAGGTATTTCCCTAGGTCGTTGACCTCAGTAAACCCAAGCTTGGAGCTGATTACTGTCGTATTGTCCTATCGACGTTTTTGGAGAAAAATATAATTGTTTTTTCCATACTGATCTTATGTCCAGAAGCTTGGCAGAATTCCTCCAACGTTCTTCTAGGGTCTCTAATTGATTCTCATCAGCTTCTGCGAATAACACCGTATGATCTGCGAAGAATAAGTGTGATATTTCCGGCCCACCTCGTACTAGCTTGATAGGTTTCCATACCTCTCCTCGTACCTTATTCTGTATTGTCTGTGCTAACCGTTCCATGCATAAAACAAATAGGTAAGGTGAGAGTGGATCCCCTGAAGGATTCCTCTTGTTGGCTTAAAAGACTCCGGAACCTCCCCCCCCCTTCCATAAAATTTACATGGAAAAGGAAGACACACATCTCATAATTAAATCTCGAATTTTCCTAGAAAGTCCGACGTCGCTTAAAGTATCTTCGATAAAAGGCCATTCTAGTCAATCATAGGCTTTCTCTAAATCAATTTTGATTGCAATCCACCATTTCTTTCCTTTCTTTGTTTGTATCGAGTGTACCACCTCATGAGCAATAATAATGTTATTGGTTATGTTTCGGCCTGGGACAAAACTTGTTTTGTTTCCGGAGATCCAGTTTGCTAGTAGTGGTTTTAACCGGTTCACAATGATTTTTGTTATCGCCTTATAGAGAACGGAGCACAGGCTTATTGGTTGGAATTGTTTAATGGATTCCGGTGCTTTGACTTTTTGTAGTAGGACCAAAAGGGTGTTGTTTAGTGCTTCTTCAAAATTCTGACCTTCAAATACTCCTTTTATAAATCTACACGACTATCGTCCAGTTCTTTTGGTAAAACATGGCATGGATGTCGTCTACTCCAGGAGCCTTCAAAGGGTTCATTTCGAAAATTACTCCTTTTATCTCTTCATCTTCTATCGGGCGACACAAGCTTTGCATGGTTTCCATTGATTCACGCGGAAATTGGTCCCTTGTAGAGTAGTTTGTACCATTACAGCCACTGCTTGTGTACAATTGTTTGTAAAAATCTACTGCCATGTCTTTGAGTTTTTGCTGATCCGTGCACCATATGCCATCTTGCGTTTTGAGTGATGTAATGGTATTGGTTCTCCTTCTTTGCATTGTGCTGGCATGAAAAATTTTAGTATTTTTATCACCCTGCACTATCCATTTGCTCCTAGATTCCTGGAACCATAAACTCTCCCCATAGCGCAACACCTCATCTAATTCCCTTTTTAGCTGCCGGTCAAGTTCCAACAATCGATCTGAATAATTCCTTTGTAGTGCCTTATCAATTCCCCGGATTCAAGTTAGTAGTTCCTTCTTTTTGCCGATGTGTCCAAAAACGTTCGAATTCCATTCTTTAACCTTCTCTTGGAAAATCTTTAAGTTGGCAACCGTCTCTCCGTCTTTGAGCCATACATTTGAAAGGAAGTCATTGAACTTCGGGTGCTCCTGCCGTGCGGCTAAGAAACGAAATGGCCTCTCCATTGGCGGTTCTCTTGCTTTTTGCAATTGAAGTAGTAAAGGGCAGTGGTCCGATCCCACTCGGTTCTGGTGAATCACCGAAGTCATGGGGAATTCATCTGCCCCACTATTGTTTATAAAACATCGATCGAGTCGTTTGTACAAGGAACCTCTCTTCCAAGTGAAGTCTGGCCCTTTATACTCTACTTTAATGATGCCGCTGTCATAGACAAAATTGTTGAAGCTTTTGCTTATTCCAGACCAAGCGTGGAACAACCAAGGCGTTCTTCTTGCCGTAGGATGGCATTGAAATCTCCGCCTAGTATCAATGCTTCGTTCGATTGAGGTTCCATATGCAGCAGCTGGTTCCATAATTGTTTTCGGATTGTAATATTCGGGCTTGCATATACTCCTGTGAAGAATACCCACTTTGATTCCGATTTCTCCCGGAATTTCCCATGGATGAATTGATTTGAGACACGTGATATTTCCATCTCTATTGTGTTTTTCCGTAGTAGCCAGATACCTCCGCTAAAACCGTGAGCTTCTACTCGAAATGTGTTCGGAAATTCGAAGCGTTTGATGGCTTTGTCTGCAAGTCTATCGCTGGTTCTTGTTTCAAAGAGAGCAATGATTTCAGGTTTGTGAATTCTGCTAATCTCATTTAGATGTCGTCGAAAGTTGGTGCTGGTCGCACCTTAACAGTTCCAAAATATGAACTTGACCATTGTAAAGTTAAGTGTTCGAACCCACTTATTGGTGCAATTCCGCACTCCTTTCCTCCCTTACCACTACTTCTACAAGCTTCCTGTGTATCCATTGTGTCGAACATTGTTGGGTGTATATCTTCGAGACCACCCTCCTTTGTTCTACCTACTTCGCTTGTTGGGTTAACGTCATCGCTCAACCCGTGGTTTTGTATCTCCAAATTCTGCTGTATTGTGACCAAGTTAACCCAATCTTTCAGAATTGGTAGATTTGGGAGCTTTGTGCCTTTATTTATTTTAACCCGAAGGCCTTTCTTATGAATATCGGCATGGGTTTTGGTATTCCACCCTTTCTCCCTTTGCTGCGTTGACTATATCACCTATCCTCATTTATTTTTACTGCTGCATGGTTTCCAGATTTGTTTTCTACGTAGTGTGTCGTGATTTGCGGGGCCTTATGCATTAGCTACAATGCTGATTTTCTCCAAATGCTGCTTCTTTTCCCCTTGAGATTTGTTACTGCTTGAAGTGTTTGCCTTGCGTTTCCAGGTTAAGATCTTTCCCCCTTGTGGTTTTCTACTCCCTTCTCTTTTGAGATTTGTTGCCATTCTCCCGTCGCGACCTCCTTTTCTTTCTCTCCGCGACCATCCAAGGGCCAAAAACCGAATCTTCTTCAAGCTTCTCCTCATTATCGACTACCTGTTTTCCTTGTCCTCGTCTTGATTTTTTCCGTTTCAATTGTCTCCTCAATTCCACATCTATCCTGCGCATGACCATATTTACCACATTTGAAGCAAATTGGTTAGAGTCCATACTCCACCTGTTGCAGGAAGTCGTCAATTTTTAGGTATGGGATTAGTGGTTTATTTAAACCCACCAACACGGCTAATCTAGCAAAGCCACCTCTGTCCCCTGCATGAGTCTTATAGCCAATCTTTATTACTCTCCCAAGTGCTGCTGCTATGTATCTGAATAAAGCCTTGGAGTAGTATCTATATGGTAATCCTGGTAATCTTACCCAGACCATTGCATGTATTGGATGTTTTTCTGCTGTCGAGAAAGATCTGCTCCATGGCTGAACCGTTAAATAACATACATATATTGTCCATTGATGATCTAATAAAAATGATAAAACGACGTATAAGATGAGAAAATTAATGTATATGATACTACCCATCCTGAAAGAATGAACTGCATTTGTTTAACAAATTAATCTATACACTTAAATAACCGAACATAATTTGTTTAACACTTTTTAGTATATTTGTTTCAGCCATATATTTGTTTAAATCATTTTTCGAGATTGGGCTTTATATATGTGCAATGCCAATAATTTATTATTACATTGAACGTTTAAATTTCCATTAATTACAGATAAAACACAAAATTTTATATTAAAGTGTGAATTCAAGAATTTATATTAAAAATTTTAGAGGTGGGAAATTATAAAATTTTGATATAAAAATTAAATTATCAGCAAAAAAAAAACTAAATTATGTATAAATTTAAAATTTTAAAAATATGACTTTACTCCACATTATCTTTTCGGTTTATCTCTTAATAAACGAGAATGTGAATCAATTCTTATTTAAAAATATGACTTTATTAAGTAACGTATTATTATCAATAGCAAACGTCGTTACTCACTATATAAACTTTAGAAGTGTATTGATTTTGTCACTGAACTTTTAAATTGTTTTTTTGTTAGCATTGTACTTTTCGGTTGTTGTTGGCCGTCAAACACCACCCATCATTAGTCATATTTCACGGATTGATCGGTAACAAAATGTTTGTATTTTATTTTCTCTTTTTTCTTAGGATTGGTTTTTCACCAAACTCAATTAAAATTGATGAAAATCTATTTAAAAGTTTGACATATAAATACCATGATATCGATACTCCGATAAAGCTTGTGATGAGACGTCTTTGTATGGATTAAATCGTAAGATTTAAAAGTATTAGTTCTTTTTCTGGACATAAATATCAAATTCAAATTTCAACGTTTGTATTTATTTTCTTGACTTTAGAATCACTGCTTTTTTTTTTCTTCCACTAAATCAGTGAATACAAACGCAATTTATTCGATACAAAGCCAGACGTACAGAAAACGAGTATAACAGTCTCCCAGACACAGTGAAATACAAAATTCAGTCCCCACAGTCATGCACACAAATGACACGATCAACATCCTACACGCTTTAAACAAGCTTAATCAACTACTTAAAATCCGGACCGAGCCTCCTCCACCGGCAGCTCTTCCACCACCTCCGACACCAAAAACGACTTGTTACCGGCGTTTCTCGCCGAGCAGTTGGCACGAATCTCCCCATCGTTTCCGGTCAACACGCTCAACTGCCCCATCTTTGTCATCGCCACCGCAAATTTCTGGAAGAAGAGATTCTGGTCAATTGCAAAGCTAGTAACGATGCCCCTCGTCCTATTATCGGTGTACAAGTCTTGGTCGGAGGTGAACAGTCCTTGTCGGTTCATGAGATCGACGTAATATTTGTTGTCGAATATGTTAGGGGTCCTAATGTCCAAAACCGTGGTGTTGGTCGAATTTGCTGTCGGACAAATGAGCTTGAGGTTGTTGGCAAATGTTTGGTCCATGGTGGGGTCTTGGGTAGGGTAAAGTCGGTCGGTGAAAGAGGTGCAATGGCTTATGCCGATCGTGTGGCCGCCCGAGAGAGCTACGACGTCGGTCGGGTTGAGGTTTTTGGTGGCGAGCATGGAGAGGATGGTGCTGGCGTTGGCGGAGGGTGGCGGTAAGTTCTGTAGGGTTGCATTTATGGTGGAGAAAGTTAACCCATCTCTTCTTCCCAATGGCACAGCATAATACGGACCTCCTGACTGCAAGGGATGAACCCATAAATTTTATATCAAACAATCCAAGATTATAAAGTTACATCTTATTAAAACTTTTTTTAATTTGCGACACTCTTAAAAATATAACTTTTTAAATGAATCTGTTAAAAAAATAAAAAATAATAATATTTTCTTAATTTATTACAAAAATCATTCAATAAATTCAAATAAAAACATTTAAATTTATCTGATCTAACATTTTTAATCAATAATAATGAATGTTTTTACATAAGTTAACGAAGTAATGACTAACGACTAATGACAAAGCAGTTATTAAGGCCCTCTTAGATCTTTGATTACCCCTTCAACAAGTAGAACCCTTTAGTAATTTATTCTTAAAATTTTCATTTTAGCTTTTTAAGTCGGGTGAATTCACGAGATAATGTTCTCGATTTTTTTTATTCACGATATAATGCACATTTCAGATTAATTGCTGGTATAGGGTGAATTCTACAGTGAACTCGTAGGACGCCATGCAATCCAGGCGACCTTGTAGGACGCCATGCAATCCAGGCGACATACGGGAGACATACGAGTGACATACGAGCCATACAAGCCATATACTCACCATGCAGACGAGCCATACAAGCCATATACTCACCATCACCATGCAGACGAGCCATACAAGCCATATACTCACCATGCAGACGAGCCAGCCAACGGAGAGGTCGCCATGCAAAGGAGCCAGCCAATAGAGAGGTCGCCATGCAGTCTGGGCGACCTTGTAGTCCCGGCGACCTTGTAGGTCGCCATGTAGTCCCGGCGACCTTGTAGGTCGCCCCGGCGTCCCCTGCCTCCCGAGACCATGCATGCACATGCAGCCAAATAACTTCACGTGCTCCTGCTCCCCGCTGCATGCCTGCATGCATGCCAAGATAACTTCACGTGCTCCTGCTCCCCCGCTGCATGCCTACAGCATGCCATGTGATCCTAGCTCACGAGACCATGCATGCACAATAATTGAACCATTGTTGGTGAAATAATTGAGGCAGCCGGTTATATATGGGGTGTGCAAATTGCAAGAACATAAAAGAAAGATCACACATAAAAGAAAGAAAGAAAGGGAGAAGAGATTGCAGCCGAGAAAGAAAGAAAGGGAGAAAGAAAGGAAAGTAAGAAGAAGAAAGGGAGATAAGGTAAATTTGTTTATATTTAAATTAGTTTATTATTATAAATGTTAATTAGTTTATTAGTTTAGGGTTATATGATTGTTAGTTTAAGTTATAGTATACATAAATTAAAAATTATTTAATTAGTATATGTTTGATAGTTATATAGTTAAAAAATAATTAATTAGTTTGTTTTGTTAATAGTTAGTTATATAAAAAAAATTATTTAATTAGTTTTTGTTAGTTAAATAGTTAAGTTATATTTGTTTGTTGAATATATTATATAAAAAATTAGTTAGTAAGTTTATTAGTAGTATATTATAATGAAAAATAGTTTATTAGTTAGTTTTAGTTATATAAAAAATATTTTATTAGTTGTTTAAGGGTTTGGTGTTTACGTTTAACTTATATTTTAAAAAGTTTAGTTTGTTAGTTTATTAGTTTATTATATTATAAGTTATTATATTAAAGTTTAGTGTTGTAAATTAGTTAGTTAGTTTATATTAGATTATATTAAATGATTTTTTAAATATTGTTGTTTAATTTTTTTACAGATTCATTCCAATGGCTGACCAAATTCCACTGTTGAGGCTTGACAATGAACATATTTCAAGTCATTTGGGAATAATGGTGAATAAAATATTTGTTTAATGAATTATAATTAATAAATATTTGAATATTATTTTATGATTGTGATAATTTTTTGAAATATTTAATTGTAGGAGGACGAGCAGCGAGTCCTTCGTCTTCGACTACATAAAGTGCCCAAGCCACACCCACTAATAGAAGAAAATTTGCAAGAGGCTGGATTTTGGTATATCACATTTGTGCGAGATTACAAGTTGGTCCCAGGTTTGATCAGTGCGTTGATTGAACGCTGGAGACCAGAAACGCACACGTTTCATTTGCCGTGTGGCGAATGCACGATAACTTTGGAGGATGTGGCAATGCAACTCGGGGTCCAAACTAATGGGATGTCGGTGGTAATGTCACATGAGTTTAATAAGGTGGAACAACTTTGCAACTTGTTTCTTGGGAAAGCGCCCGTACCACCAGAGTGTAAAGGGTGGCGGGTGAGGTTGTCATGGTTGAAGAATGAATTTCAACTTCAATCAAATAGTACGGAGCACGAAATTATATATGCAACACGAGCATATATATTACAATTGATTGGGGGAATTTTGATGCCTGATAAATCCGGTAGTTATGTTCACACTCAGTATCTTCTTTTTTTAACAAATTTTGAGAATTGTAGGCAATATAGCTGGGGTTCGGCGATATTGGCGTTCTTGTATCGTGAGATGTGCAAGGCGTCATTAGTCGTGAATGATAATAATACAGTAGAAATCGGTGGATGTCTGTTGCTTCTACAATCATGGGCTTGGCATAGACTTCCGTTTTTGACACCGATTAGTCGGACTGCGGTTGACTTTCCACTTGCCGGAAGGTAATATGAATCCTCTATTTTAATATAAATATTAATTAAAATATTTATTTTGATTAAAATTATTGAACAAAATGTCTCTATTTTTGTTTTGATTGATATACAGATGGAGGCATAAAATTGAAGGCACAGGGTTGGTGCACAACAACATTAAAGAGTTCAGGTTGAAGATAGACATTAAGGCCAAAAAGGAGGTATGCATAATTTGTATTTTTTAATTATTATTTAAATTAACTATATTATCTAATTTAAATAAATTTTATTGTTTTTGTAATTTTACAGTTTAATTGGAGACCATACATGAATGAAGAATTATTTGCGTTGATATCGCACGATATTTTAGATGGGTTTCAATATTGGTGTGCTGTTACACCATTGATCAATTTTGCTTTTGTTGAGATCCAATTTGGGGATAGAGTGCTGAGGCAATTCCACTTCCACCAACCTATTCCGCGGAGTCCATGGGATCATGACCTCCTCCAAAACTTAGATGGTCGTCGTCCAGTGAATTGGGTTGAGACGCATGACGACCTGCACAGATTTGATGGTCGTCGTAAAGAAAGCGTTAATTGGGTTGAGAAGCATGCAACCTACATTAATGCTTGGAACAATAGGGCTTCATTCATGCCAACTCTTGACGCCATTCAAGACGACGACTTTAATTTTGAGACTTCGGCTTACCTTGCTTATTTTTTGGATAATGGAAAGCCGTTCCTCACAACAATAGTAGAGAGGCGACAATTTTTGAGGTTTAAGAAAAGATTTGGTAAAGCTGAATACTCTCTACCGAGTGGGAGTGGGAGTTCATCTCTACAAACTGAAGCGGAAATGACCGATGTGGATAATAGCGCACCACAATCGTTGCATCACGCAGTTGATGACTCTACTGGCCCGGCATACATACCAGAGTTTGTGCAGCCTGAGGCACCCATCTATTCTCCTACGTTTTCGTCGACGTATGACTTTGAACACATGACAGTTCAAATACCCCAATGAATGAGGGGGATGAGTACAATACTCCTGAGCCACAACGGCCACAACGTATCAGACGTCCGCCCCGACATTATCATTCAACAACACCCCGACATCGACAACAATTGTAAACTCGTTTGCTATTTATTACAAATTATTTATTGAAATTAGACTACTTTTTTTAACCTTAACAATGATGTTTAGTATCAAATCATTACTAGTATCAAATAATTAGTATTAAATCATTAGTAATAATTAGTAAATCATTAGTATCAAATCATTAAATATTTAAAAATCATTAATAAATTCGACTATGTATAAATTTAAACTCAGTAATCCACACTTGTACACTACTTTGTTAGTATTCTATAATTATTAGTAATAATTATTAAATCATTAGTATTAAATCATTATTATAAATAATTACTAAATAATAACATAATAATTATTATAAAATCATTATTATAATGATTATTATCAAATCATTACTAAATCATCAAATCATTAAATATTTAAATCATTATTAAATCATTTTTATAATGATTATTACTAAATCATTATTATAATGATTATTATCAAATCATTACTATAATGATTATTATCAAATCATTACTAAATCATCAAATCATTAAATATTTAAATCATTATTAAATCATTTTTATAATGATTATTACTAAATCATTATTATAATGATTATTATCAAATCATTACTATAATGATTATTATCAAATCATTACTAAATCATCAAATCATTAAATATTTAAATCATTATTAAATCATTTTTATAATGATTAATAAATACATAGAAATACATATATGATTACTAATGATGAGGCATATATCTTGGTAAATTAGGACAATTGTTTTTTGAATGGCTTTCACCTCTACATAATCCGCATCTCTTTGCTTGACCTCTCTCTTTAGCATGAAAATCCATACTGGTATGAATTCGAGTGGACTCAGGTCGACCCTCACCTATTCAACCATCGCCTTCACGTATTCACATATTACATCGGAGTCCAATAGTCGGTGGTCTTGTTCGATGGAGTTTCGCAAACATGTGTGCGAACCATTGTACCTCGTGATGACCCAAACATCGTGCCTTTGATTTTTCGACACTCTGATCTTCCACTTGCACTCTGGGCCATATTTTACACACTTTGCGTATAGGGTTTTCTGGTTGGACTCTGCAACATGGACATCAACATGGCATTTGATGCAGTACTCTTTAATCGCCAGCGTAGCTTCATTTTTTCCTCTGAATTGCACCCCAACTGAAAATTCACCAGAATTATCGAATGATTCAGTCATTTGGTACGGAGGTAAATGTGGCATGTATGGGAATTCAGGTGCCCTCATTGCATCATAGTCTATCTCGTACATGTGAGGAGTAGCTTCATACGGTGCCGGAACTTCATCAATTGCACCTCCACCAAAAATATTTTCGTCGTCGCCCAAAACGGGTTCTTCGGTTTCTTCATCTTCGCTTGAATCATCGTGAATTTCTCCCCATCGATTTTCAGCGTCAATATTAACAACCAATTTCGATATGTTTCTCGTCTCATACTCTGCTGTTGCAGATGTCCCCCCGACTTCATTTACACTTTCCAATAGTGCCATAAAACTGTTCGGGAACCTGTACGTCGGCTCCTCAAACTGACTATATAAAGCCATTTCAGATGGATTTTGAGCCACACCTCTTGATGACCCATGAACATCACATATGTTACACATCAACAAATAACTCAATAACTGCTATATTGGTTGACTCATGTAATCCAACCATGGTTCCAATATCATCATCTTCTTCAAGTGGAACTGCAGCATATCTGACTGGGTTGGGGCATATCATAAACCTATACCTCAAACCATCAACTGCAGCTCGAATTTTTCTTTCTATCTTATGCTTCATTTCTATAAATGTGATGTCTTTTTTGAACATCATATTTATTGGTTTTTCAGACTGAAAAGCTACTCCGACCTCATTTTCCATAATCTGTCCATTATAATGGACAATCGTGAAAAAGTTGTTGCTCATTTTCTCTACAAATAAAAAAATAAATTAATTTAGATTAAAATATTAGATAAGATAATTTCATAAAACATTAAATCATTAAATATAATATAATATACTATTATATTATATTAATGATCAAATAAAATTTGTTATTTTAACTTGATTAATTGATTAATTACTAATATTATTAATAATGATTTAATAATTATTATTAATCTAATGATTTGATATTTAATGATTTAATAATAATATGATTTAGTCATGATTACTAATAATTATTTATTATAAATATTTAATGATTTAGATTTGATACTAATTATTTAGTTATTATTACTAATAATCATGATTAGTTTGATAATTTTTTTTATTTTTTAAAAATATCAAACAAATTTGTTGGCCGGATTATTTCATTCAATTAATTTTTACTCCTTACTAATTTACACATACAATATAAATAAAACAAAATATTTTTTTTAAACAACACTAAATATTTTTAAACACAATATAATTTTTAAACAAAAATTATCTCGCACAAATTAGTTTATATAATCTAATATAAACTTACTATCTAACTAATTTACACATACACAAGAACAAAAAATAGACAACAAAAAATAATAAATTACTCACGTATTTATGCCTTCCTCCTTTCCTTTCTTTTCCTTCTTTGTTTCTTTATTCGAATCAATTTCAACATGGGCAAATGTTGTGGAATAATGCCCTGTATGTGTAAACCGTTTAATTTATTTAAACAGCAATAGCTCCCACAAATTAATTTTATATAATCTAATATATTATAATATAACTTAAACTAATAAACTATTTCTTTATTATAATATAACTTAGTTAAAATAACACACTAATTAAGCACTAATTAATTTTTTTATAATATAACTTCAACTTCAATGAACAATCTAATATATGTTTAAAGACACTAACAAATTAATTAATATTTTTTTATACTTAATAACTTAAACTAATTAACTAATTAACTAATTAACTAATTTTTTATATAATATAATATATAACTTAAACTAACCAACTAATAATTTATACTAACAAACTAATTAACTAGATTTTAGTTTTACCCTAAACCCTAAACTAACAAACTAATAATTTCATATAATAAACTAAATTAAACAATAAAAAATTACCTCACAAACTATGTTTGATCCTTTATCTTATTTTCTTCTTCTTCCTTTTCCTTCTCTCGGCAAAGTTTATACGTGCTTATGCTTATACTCCTGGTTGTTCTTCTCCTTCTATCCTAAACCCCATATCATTTATATAAAGCAAAAAATCGTTGTACAAAGTCTTTAAAATTTGACTATTGAATAAAATATTATTAGGATTGAATCGTATAACTATTGAGCATTGAAAGTCTTCAATTGAACAGCAATATTTGCTGTATTTAACAGCTAAATTAACGCTGCAATCATACAGCTATGGATGCAACGCATGCAGCTACGGATGCAGGAATCTCCCAGCTAGCTATGGATGCAACGCATGCATGAGTGATACAGTTAAAGCTTGGTCGTTGCATGCATGAGTGCTACAGTTAAAGCTGGGTCGCGATGCAGGAATCTCCCTATGGAGACTCCATGGCGACCTACCACCTACCCTACCACCTACCATGTCGTCGGGACTCCATGGCGACCTACCATGTCGCGATGTCGCCGGCAACCTAGAACCGATCCTTGGTCGCCCCGAGTGCCCCATGCATGAACTGATCCTTGGTCATCCTTGGTGCATGGCCCATGCAGAGGTTTGCCGAGATCAGACCACGTGAACAAAGCGCATGCGACCTATCCCATGCCTCGTGCATGGCCCATGCATAGCACCAAAGCAGCATCAGCGAGCAACAGCGGCCACCAAAGCAGCAAATAATGATGGACGAGCAACATCGGCCACCAACAGCGGCCACCCCAAAGCAGCGGCCACCAACAGCGGCCACCCCAAGCAAATAATTATCAGCGGCCACCAACAGCGGCCACCCCAAGCAAATAATTATAGGACGCCGGGCGTGCATGGCGTCCTTATAGGACGTCGGGCGTGCATGGCGTCCTTATAGGACGCCGGGCGTGCATGGCGACCTATAAGGACGTCGGGCGTGCATGGCGACCTATGTTGCCACTGTAGAATTCACCCCATTCGAGCAATTAATCTGCCCAGTGCATCATCTCGTCAAATATTTTTTTTGAATCCATTATGTCGTGAGTTTTGCCTTTTAAGTCATTACTTCTTTTTATATTTTAGGGTTATTTTAAGATTTGTTAATTTTTTTCAAAATAATATTAGTAAAAGACATAAATTAAATAGAATAAAAACTAAACAATGATTAAATTAAAATAGAATATGAATCAAAATAAAATAAGTTTACTTTGCAAGAAAAAAAATACACATGCATTCATAAACACATATTAGATTAAGCATCTATAGCAATGTACATGCAATGACCTTAACCCTAATCACTTAATGAAATAAGCTAAAAATATTATATTTAAATATTTGAAAAGTTAATTTCCGACCAACATGAGATTTTGCTTCTTTACAAAATTACATAGGTTGAATAGTATCTTTTTCAAGTGTTTAAATATAATATTCTAACTTACTTTTGTTAATTATTAGAGTTAAAATTCTAACATGTATGTGTACGTTGTCGCTTGATTCGTGTCCATATTAATATGTGTTTCTAATACATAAGGGCACACAATTTTTTTAGACAAAGTAAACTTATTATATTTTTTAAAAAAATCATATATTTAGATGGTTGATTCTTATTTTTGTAGTCATTGTATAAGTATTAATACTTTAAAATGAAAAATGAAATTATATGAATGAAAAATTATATAGAAAAATTATATAAAAAAATTATAGTATGGATGATACCAAGTAAACGGAGTCACGAGCTGCAAGAGCAAGGATATCAGCACAGGAGACGATTCTTCCACAGGCGTTTTCGATGCGATTGCGCAGTTCGTTGATGATCTCGAATGCCCTAGCCCTCAGGCTGAGATTCGGCGGAGCTTGTTGCTCCCCCGGTCCACTTGCTGATCCATCCAACAACACCGATGCATCACATCCCTAATAAGAACCACAGACGAGACGAATCAAAACCATAAAACAACGACGATTATACGTCGTACCGTTCCATAACGTACCTGGACGAAGCAATCGTGGAAATGAAGACGGAGCAAGCCGGCAGCTTGGCCGATGTCGTTAGTGAACACCGATATCAGATAGTCCCTGATAATGAATTCGAGGATCGGACATGTGTTTTGATAGAAAGTCCAGGAGAGACCACTCACGATTGGAACCGGCTGGTCGACGTTGGCCTCCGAGATAGATAAGTAAGAAGCAAGCAAAACAGAAGACGTCAAAAGGAAAGCAATGGAAGATTTAGTAGCTATAGCCATGGCCAGCTTCTTGTTGTTTCTTTTGTGTAATGGACAAAGCATAACGTGGTCTTATTATAGCCTTTTTCAAGTCATTCCATAAGATTTTATTCATATTAGTCATCTGTACGGATGGAGGGTTAAGGATGGATATAAGATTCGGATTCGATGAATTTATATCCGACTTGATCTTATAGTGTTATATTTTTTTTTTAAAAATCAAGTTTGAGTTAGGTTTAATTTTTTAAAAGACTAGTTTGAGTTTGGGTTTAGAGTGAAAAATCTCCAATCCAACTCACCTAAGATAATGATATAATTATCCCTTATATATATAGATAATTGTAATAACACTTCTATTTATATATTTCTTTTCAATTAGATCCCTATTTTACCTAATGAAATGAGAATTATATATATAATATATTGGGTCAGATGTACATTTTTATTTTAAAATCAAGCTAGGTTTTAGGTCGAGTGAAGCCTCGCTAAACTCATATCAAATCAAGTGATAGATGGAGGGGTAGAATACTCAGATTGAGATCGAGTTCGAGTCAATCAAAAACCTGACCTGACCCATATTCATCCCTAGTTAGGGGGCGGTCGAACTCTTAGAAATTTCAAATTCTCGTATGGTTTAGGTATTTTCTGTTGATGATCTAATTTCATATCCCCTAAAATTTTATTATTTTAATATAACTTTTTAATGATTTAGATTGTTTAACATAAAATTTTATATCTTTTCATTTTCACTTTTGTGTGTACGTTTGGCAATGTTTTTCTATAATATCTTATTGGTTTAATATTAGATTCGAAATCTTTTATTTATTTTCACAAGGTAAGGCAGATTATGATTTCATTAAGGATCAATACAAATTTGAGATGGATTAGTTATACTTGCTCTCAATAATAAAATTCACACCTGCATTCATTAATAAACTATAGTTTTCTTGTTTTGGGGTTAGGGGCCATTGTTGTAATTATATCAACTATTATAATTAAAATAAATTATTATAGGAATTTAATAAACTCAAGATAATTTATCGGAATAAATTTGAACTAAACCGACATATTATCAAAATTGAACTTAAAAATTTCAAGAACCGATTTTAAAAAAAAAAATTAAAGGAAACGTGGAAATTTGGTGTAGTTAACCTTCTCATGCATAATGTTTAATATAGTTAACCATCTCTTACAGTCTTCTACATTGAACTTAATTCCAATCGATAGGTGGAATTCCAAAGTGATCTCCTTTTGGTCTCGGTAATTACCACGAAATCCGGTGCTGATAGAGAAATTGGTGATGGAGGAATTGGCTTGATGGGAGGCGAGGGGCGTGACTGGGGAGGCGCGAACTGCGCGACTATGCAGGCCCCCCAAAAAGTAGGCTCCAAAAATATATATATATATATAGTGACGTTTTTTCAATAAACGTCATTATAGATGGACCTATTGCGACATATTTTTTAAAAAACCACTATTTTTATCCCGAAATCAAATATATCTAAAAAATAAAACCTTTTATAAGAATTTGTACAAGGCATCCGAAAACCTAGCCACGACCCTGGAGGCGATAAGACGTTGTCATAGGTCTTTTCAAAGGACCTTCAGTTTGGAAACTTCTTATCAGTAACGTATTTAGGATCAATCATTGAGAGAAATAAGAGACTACTAAATATTTAAATAAAAAAAATTTCAGTTAGAAGACTTGGTACGTACTTCAACTCTATATTAAATTTCAATCTTTAAATTAAACGTTATTCTAATCATAAATGTCAATTGAATAAAATCAAATAAGTATTTAATTATATGTGTAATGCTTAAGTTGGAAAAAGAATATTATAGATATATCTAATAAATATAAAAGCATCAACCAAATCTTAATTCAGTTGTCACCGGTGCTGTTACAACATCAATTATGTCTTTAAATTTTTTCTGCATCTAATTAAAATTTCAAATTAAGATATTAAATCATAAAATCAAAATTTTGAATCAATCCGTTGACTATTAAATTTATATGGCACATTATGGTTCTACCACGTGTAACTTACAAAATGTTTAAAGAAATTCTATATATATATATATATATATATATAAAGATATGAACAAAGAGTCATGCAGTAAGAATAATAATCATAATCATGATATAAAAAAAAGGAAAATGTATATGACAAAATTGAAATCTCAAATTAAATATATAATATACACACAAAAGATGTGTCCACTAAGCTGACCAAACGAGAAAGCTCATCTCAATTACTTGCATTCAATTTTCAATGTAGAATCATCAACAACAATAGGAACTTGCTTCTTCTTGGCCCACAAATTTACTCAGCATTTCCAACGTGAAGATTAAGGTCGGTTAGCAAGCAATTTTACCTGATGGCATCATTAGAACTCGAAATAATAACCGAACTACATAATTGTACATGCACAAGTTTTTTCGACTCCGTTACTAAATTCATCATCAGAATCGCTTGTTTCACTGACATTAAATAAAAATATGATATCAGCAACCCAGGAGTGAAGAAAAACTAAACAAACAAGAAGAATATATAAAAATTTAACCGTATAGTAAGGAATGGCCAACTATAAAATTAGCTCAAGAATAATTAACCACCCAATCAGATAAACAAATTATACATTTTTCCTCTGAATTACTTTTATTAGCACCTATGCCATTGTATCTATTCCTATTAGTTAAAATTTGAGCAGAAAACATGTGGATTAAAACATTATATGCACAAGAAATATGAATAGCCATAACAAAGGACTTGTGCACCTACTACTACTAATTCCTAATTCAGCTAAAAAATACATCAAAGGCATTAGAGTAGGATTAACCTAATGCACTATCTACCAATTGTGCAGTAATCTCTAGTGAAGGCAACTATATTCAAATTAGTATAAAAGAAAGTTCTCGAACACCTTACAAAATCCATAGATGCATGCTAATTATGTTGGCACATTTATACCACAACTTATAACATTTTGCCAAACAAAACAAGTCTTATGATTGTGATCTTGAGAGCCAATTCTCAAAGATCAGATCTATGCATGTGGTCTGATAGCATCTAACTATTCACACCTTCGTAGGCTATAAAAACAAACACAAACAATTTTCAGCTATATCCCAAGTTTGTACAAAGGCGCATTAATAAAAACAGAAATAAAATTCACAAGGCACAAATTCCCTGATATCACAAGGCACATTAATAAAATTCACTTAGTGGGAAGTGAGGGATTAATTAAATTCACAAGGCACATTAATAAAAACAGAAATAAAATAAAGAAAAAATTGATTGAAAATTGAACTGCATTGCTTATATAACTTCAATTTAGATCAGAAATTTCATGTACCTGGGCTCAAATTCCCTGATTTCGGCAATCTCGCTACCATTAGCATCAGTCCACTGCACCTTTCTTTGTTCTGTATGACTTGGGGTATAACCATCCTTTTCCCCTGATGCCTCACAACCATTAACATCCTCAAGAGAAACTTGAGCACTACTTAATTGCTTCTTCAAACTACTTTTTAAAACAACCTTTCTTACATTGGTATTGCCATCGGCAAGCTCATTTGCTTGATCATTACTCTTATCTGCAACAAAAGAGCCTGGCAAGACATCCTGCTGTTGATCAGGGCCAACTTTCAGATGTGATGGTGTGTCAATCCCTGCGGAAGTGCCACGAAAGCAGACAAAAGAGGCGCACCCGCGGGGAAGCCGATTCTTGGTGGAAGCCAGTTGGAGGTCAGGAACGGGTTCTCGGTCTACCAACTGGTAATGGTTCCACGGCGTAACTCTCATGGACTTGTCCTCGTGCTTCTGACCCAGGAGCAGAAGGGCCAAGCCCTTGCTATACCCGGACGCGGAAGAAGAGAAGAACCCTCCTCCTTCTACTGTTAATAACATCAATTCTCATCTGGAGCACCCAGACATCACTTTTTCTTTTTTCTTCTTTTCGACACGCCTCCTGTCACAACAAACCGAATCAAACTACCCCTATCTCATTCATCCACCAATATGTCAAGGTCAGTAAAATTATAAGCTTACCAAATAATGAAAATCTAACATCAATGGAAAATCTTAAATTCCATTTGCAGTTTACATATTAAGTGAATTCTAAGTAACCATAACTCATTGCAGACATAATAACTACTTTCTTCCCAAAAACGGCAATGATTATCAACATGGTCACCCCCTCATTAAAAGCACGCACAATTAAGATATATAATTCTATTAAATAAATAAAATTCAATAACATTAATTTAGTCAAATTTAAAAAGAAAAAAAGAAAAAAATCAACAGAGTAACATTATGAATATATATATATATATTATCAAGAACAACAACGTAAATAACAAAAATTAAATTCGTTTAAGAATGATTTAAGATCTGTTTTCAGTTTAAAGTAACAAGGATCGGCTCAAAGCAATGCTCTCTGTTTGATTGAAATTAAAAGCAATAAAGAAAATGGAACAGAAAAAAACGTTGGCAGTGAACAGTTTAAATTGAAAACCTTTTTTGCTTGATTTGTTCTCCTTTTATTTTCTCGGGAAACAAACAGGAAATCATATTTTGGAGAGAAAAAAGGTTTTTGAGAGCTTACCTGATGGCGATTAAGCCGATCTGGCGAGTAGGAAAAAAAACCCAGGGAATTAAAGCTCCGGCGCCGGTGTGTTCGACCGCGGCTAGCGTAAGATTAATCGGCTGGTAATTGGAAATTTGGAGAGCCAAAAATTCGAGAGAAATTAGTAATAAAAAATGGGTGGGGAAGAAAAAATATATATTATTGGGTAGGGAGGGAATAAAAAGATTTAGAGCTCATATCTGGATGGAATTATTTAAAGTGAAGGATAGGGATAGTGACATCCATTGCGCATGATAGCGATTCTCTCCTTGTTTTTTTCTCGGAAAAAGAATTTGTATTATTAATGGTGCGTTTCGCTTAGGATGGACATGAAACAAGTTTTTGATTGATTTATGTTTCAGAAGGTTTTATTTGATTTAAAATTTTAATTTTTAAAGTAAAATATCATATTTAATCCGAATATATATATATATACATAAACTTTTTATTCGATGAAAAATGAATCTAGTTGAAAAATACAAAGAATAAAATTTTATTACAATTTTATTTAAATATATAAAAAGTAATTATACTATTATTTTGAATCGTATCGAGTCAAAAAATTTTACCAAAATTTGAATTTAACCTATTTTTTCAAAAAAAAATTAACTTAATTTTTTTTTGAAAAAAAATGATCATATAAAACCGAGTTAGAATAAGTTGAATTCATGTTATGTGTCTATACCTAATTTAATTAGCAGAAAAAAATTCTTAAATTTCATATAGGAAAATTCCCCTCATGATAATAATATTTAATCCTTACCAATGACATGACCTATGATAGGAAAGTATGAAGACTTAAAATCAGGATAACCGAGTAGTGATGGTCACATCCATAAATTGTATCATCTCTGTCTTCTTTTAATGCATTTGTAGTAATTTCCATGACTTCTACTTTTTATACGTTTCTGTTATTGGAATTTATGAAGGATTAGAACTAGGGTAGTGGAGTAGTGTTGTATTAGTTTAGGTTTTAAACCATTTGACTATATTCCTTCATGTTGCTTGCTCTCGTTGACTTCTGTGTATCATTCTCTTCATGTTTCATCTTTTTAATTTTAGTCGGATCTTACGTTTCTGTTTATATGCAGAGCTTTTTACTCAGGGATTACTTCCCATCACAGATTCGCATATGTAGACTGCATATGAAGACTGTTTAACTTTGTAATTATTTATTTATATATACATGCATTGCATTTTATTTTTATTTTTAATTTTTTAACTACCGGAGGTCTTCCACGGAAGCTGCTCTCAATCTGGCGTTGGGGGCAGCCTACTATCCTACTTCCCCCTTACCCCCATTGTATATGGGAATAGGGTTTTGTTATTGTTATTGTTTTAACTAAATAACTAATTGAATTATGCTTTTATTAACATTTTATTTAATATGTTTGTTCTAGGGTGGGAATGCATTTAATTGATATTTTTCTAATAAATGCTCTGCACTCGTGATATTATTTGTTGATAAGAATAAATGAATCACGATAACTATAGGTGTTCTAAGCTTTTTGATTTGGACGAAGAGTTGCAATTAATTGTAGACAGAGGTATGTCTACATTAACATGAGGATGAAAATGTATCCATCATGAAATCCGAAATTTCTTTGATTAGTTGTTTATTTTAATGATAGTACCCACCGTGAAATTTTATTTATATCATCCCTATTTAAAAATTGTGTTATTAACATATGTGTTAACTCTCAAAAATATTTTTGGATCTTTCATTGATGGTGAATCGATAATTGGTCGTTATCAAAGTATTATGTTTTCATAAGGAGATAGAAAGAGGATGAATAAGGGTGAAATAGTTTCATCCATCCTCTCGATTTTGTTTTGTAACTCTTAATCTAGACTCCAGAAGTATAGTTATTATGGCTATTTATATGTTAGCAGACTAAGTATATATGATTATTTGATAATATATTTAATTTTGATAAGTCACATGAACTTATCAGAGATCATGTTAATATGCCACGATTTTATAAGAAATGTTGAGTGTTTGAGATTCTTTTACCGAAGATTAACCGACAAAAGTACAACACATATATAAAATAAAGATGGAGAGTGAAAATAAATATTAAACTTACAAAGCTTATCACAAAGTTTTAAAAAAAGTAAATATGTATAGATAAAGAACATATAATATAAAAAAATTGTTAAATTATCTTTAATATTTAGAAATTGGGGATCAATGCATAATTAGTTTAACCTTGATGTTGACAAGGCTCTTTAAAACTATTTAAATAAAAAAAATAAGAGTTAAAATTTAATTAATAAGATTTATACTGATTATTTTATATTATGATTGATCATTATTGTTTATTCAATACGGATAAAGTGGTTTTTAGTCTTTAAATTTGATAATTTTTTTAACTTAGTCTTCAAATTTTATTTTAATTCACATTATTTTTTTAATTTAACATTTTTATTTTAATCATTTTAAAAATTTGATATTATAAGAATATATCACGTGATTGAAAAAAATTACTTTACCCTACCCATTAACATAATTAATTTTAAATATTATCAATTGTTATCTTCAATCTCAAGTGAAAAACATGTGGTATAATACATGAATATGATTGTTGTCCCGTCTCTGTACATTAAAATTTTCAGGAAACATTTTTATAGTTAAAGTTTTGAAAGAATGTCTTTAAATATGGGGTCTTTGAAGTATTTCATTTCTCGAAAAGTCGCAATCTTTTAAAATTATCTCCGATAAGTATCACGTGATATATCAGGGTTAATATCGATCGACAACTGATCACATCAATTGAATTCATATATATTGTCAACCTACAAATATTTATCATGACCCTACGGTTGATATTAATACTAAAAGTCACTATAAAATTATCTCGATCAATACCAAAATAAGAGACTATACTATCCTCTTCGCTGATCACTCATTTACCTTGTAATAGAGAGAAAAAATTAACATCGACCAACAAACATTCCACCATCAATTTATTTCCATCAATGATAGTAAACCCTACATTTTTTTTTGAATTGATAAACCCTGCATTTTAAACCCTATATGAACAAGACAAGTGAGCAAATGCAAGAAATCGGAGAAAGGAGAGTCTTGGGAATTATTGAGGACACATTCTTAGAAAGAAGAAACGATTTGCACCCCTAGACATAAATAGAAAGGGACCCTATTTAACAAGTTGCATTTTTTTTGAATTGTTAATATATTAGGTTACATTATACATATGTTTTATTTTTAACGACAGAATAGCATATTTATAATAATATTCTAATTAAATTATAATTTTAAAAAACGATTGTTACAATGGAACGAGTTGAGGTATATTTTACCCTGTTTTTAAGAGGACCCAAATAGAATTTTGAAATTTTTAGGGGCGTAATTAAAATTCCTTAAATTTTAGAACTAAATGGTAGTTTTTAATTTATTTAAGCGGCTGTATTGACTAGACAAAATGTTTTACAATAAGAAATTGAAGACTTGGAAGCAAGTAGGGCCAAAGCACATAAAACTGATAAATTCACACCAATCTGTGCTATCTATGCAACACACAACACACGCAGATTCTTCTCCTTTAATCGCCACTGCCCTGAGTTCCTTTTTTTTTTAATGAATGCGGAGAGTTATCTTCACTTCGGTGATAATTGTCGGGAGCTACCGTTGCCGTTCTCTCAGTAAGTAGATTCATGTGAAGAACTATCTGCGTGCATGTCCATCGAGGTATCGTTGGAGCTGAGAGGGTTAGGATCCCGAATCTGGTGCTGCAGAAAGTTGGATTCGTTCTTCCCGGCTCCATTTCCCGAAGGCAGACCACCGTTCGGACAGTTACCTTCCTGAGAAATGTGATAATGCTGAAGACTCAGACGAACAGGGCTCGATAAGGCATTTGAGAAAACAGAATTCTTTGGCTGCTGATCACAATGATCGGGGCGAGTTCCCCGCACAGAAGTTTGGCAGGATGAGCCTGAAGAGACCATGAAACCGGGATTCATGAACGGCATTGTAGGCTGGGGTTGTTGCTGTTGGCTTGGTGCTCTAGGTGACATTGATGGCTCCTCGCCACAGTAGTCTAGCTCGTTCTGCAAGGAAATCATAAAAATCTCCAGATTTTCAGAATATAGTAAAGATAATCTGATATTATCACAAATAGAAAGGATCCAAAAACACGAAATCGTAAGGATTTCCAAAGGAATCAAAAGAAGATTCCCTCAGGTCCGAAGGGAGAATCTACCAGTGCCCATCTTTGTAATAAGCATGCTAGTGCCTGCACACATCTTTAGAGGCTAAAGCTACAAGAATATCATAAAACTGCTTCCCAATTTTCCAGTTCCAAAAGCAAAATAACTCCCCCTGCAAGCTTCTAACATATGAATAGACCTATGTTGTTCCAACTTTATTTTTCTCGTATTAATCGCGTTCGACAATGGTGTACAATACAAATCCAGACAGATGTCCGGGTGTATAACACTCCAATACACAAGAAAAAAGGAAGAGAAATTGCATTTTGAGTTTGACACGGCAGCCAAGAAAAAGGGATTCGTCATACAACTTCAAAACAAGCAATTAAGGAAAAGCGATATTCATTCGACCTTAGCAGGAAGCATAGAGACGATATTTCAATGAGCTACATTATAAATAAAATGGCACAATGCTTATCTTTATGCACCCACATGTATAGCGGTACTCGTAACAGAATTCCAGAACAAACACATTCCAAGAGTGACTGGCAGATTAGGAATTTAGATCAGGTCAATCTCTAGTTTGGCTCATTAGAAGTTCAAGTTGCAGCAGAGTCAGATTCTTTCAGGTTAGGGTGTTTGGCTTTTAGGTCGATTCGGGTATGTGCGCGTCTGGATTTGGACTTTTTCCAGTCACTGTTTCACATTCAGATCATTTTCCCAGCTCTACGGAAAATTATAAAATAGTCAATAGAACAACAAACCTGAAGGTAATTGTGGATATCCATTGTTGTTACTCTCGTTCCCGCCTCTTGTTGCCTCCGAATCCACTGATAAAGTTTTTCCTGAAAGCAAGTTTAAACAATCTATTAGCATAAACTTCAAACTCACAATTAGAAGCACTCCATAGATGACTAGATATGCAAGTTCACAAATAAAGGCTGAAAATTTATAATTTTATAGATTCTACACTCGATGCCGTGTGCAAATATGCATAGACCATTGCTCTTAACAAAGGCAACATGCAGAATTTATGTATAACATCCAAAGTCCTCTTTAGAAGTTACACTTGAGTGAGCCGATTCTATCGATGATTTACAATCCGCCATCAAACTGCCACTACGCCCCTCCCGAGTCCGTCTTTATCGTATTTTATTAAAACTAAAAGTACTTAACGTCGAAACTCTGAAAGATTCTAAATTAGCTGGTTGAATGGCTCGGTGACCGACAAGTTTCAAGCTTTAGAACAACATACACGTCAAAACAAGTGATATCAATGGTTTCACTAGCTTCAGAACATCAATTTGCACACTCCTCGACTTTCAGAAGCAAGGCAATGCTGTAAGAGAGTATCTAGCCTAAGAAAAAATGGAAATTCTATCATCGATGCGAAAGTATCAATGCCGACCAAAAGATTAGCTCAAGTTGAAACTCACCATGAGTTCAAACACACCGTAGCAACCAGTTCCACTCTTAGAAATAAGTACAACACGACAACAAACCAACATATTAACCAAAACCCTCTTTTTTAATTAAGATTATCATTTAGGCTTCACAAAAGAAAAATTAAAAAGCACCACACTGCCTTCAAGCTAAATCACACAAACGTAGAAATGCATTATAACTGGAAACACGAGCAGAGGGGGAAATCATAATCATATAATAAATCCACAACCAGCAAACCCCTAATCATATTCGCATAAAAAATACGTTCACAATCAATAAATCATAAATAAATAAATAAACAAAACAAGCTTGATTGATCAAAATCATATCTTTTTGAAGAACTAAGATAAAATCCAAAATCAAGATTCAAAAAACAGACACAAAAATCCATCAAGCTAATATCACATACAAATAACAACCCAGAATTCATTGAATATATATATAAATATATGCAAAAACAGATACAACACAAACCATCAAGCTAAATTGCATACAAATAACAACCAAAATTCAATGAATATATGTATGCAAAACCAGATATGAAAACCCATGAATATATATATATATATATAGAGAGAGAGAGAGAGAGAGAGTACAAGGCTATGGCGTTTGCCAGCTTGGAAGGAGAGTTTCTGCTGGTTCATAGCCTGAGTATAAAGCTGAGACAAAGAATTAGCGGCGCTGAAAAACGAAGCGTACATAGTCCGATCCACCTCGTCAAGGCTCGTCGCTATTGACTTCCTCTTCTTCCCCATAGTTTTTCCCAATTTTCTCCCCCGTTTGCCGATGTCCTTGTTTTTTCACGATCGACGAAAGAATAGAGAATTTTTATTCCTCCCCTTCGTTTGTTTAATTTCGTTCAACTTTTGCAGATTGCTTCGGTTTATGTAACTTTGTATTAAAAAGACAAAAGAGGTTGCACGGAGGTTGGACACTTCAACCAGTGCTGTTCAACCGCGTAACACATGGATATTGAATTGGATACAGCTTTTAAGTGCCGTTTCCAATAACGTTTTAATTGTGCTAATAATTCACATTGTCAACAACGCTACGTTTCCGCATGTATTCACCAGTGATTTTAAACCTTTACTAAATTATTCCATTATTTAATATATTTAAGTAATATTTAAATTATATATTACTGACACATTACAGTTAATTAATGAACAAAATGGTTCCATTAATACTAATTGATAAAAAGATCAAACAAAACACTACTTGTCTGCAAGGTTTCAAACAAACCAAAAAAATAACAACAAAATCACATCCAAAAACTCGTCTTGATGAAAACTAAGCGCTTAAAAGCAAATAAATAACCATCTGCTGCCTCATAATAGACTATGATATGAAGCACTCAACGCTTCTTGGAGACACCAACAGTCTTTCCTCGGCGACCAGTGGTCTTGGTGTGCTGACCACGGACACGAAGGCCCCAGTAGTGCCTTAAACCACGGTGGTTCCTGCATCACAGTATAATATCAATTGTTAGATAGTTGCCACTACATATCTGGGGCTGCATAAAGTAGCTAATCATATATGCATGAGGTGTAACCAATCCATAAAGGAAATGCATCAATATAAAAACATAAGATGCATTTAGATTTATAGGCTTTCATTAATGTAGCTCTTTACTCGTTTTAATCACAATGACAACCATTAGATGGCATCGCTGCAATATGAGAATAACCTAACCACCCCATGACTCATAAGCGTGCAAGACACCAACCAAAAATGTCAGAAAAGGGAGAGACAACACATGTTCTATATTGAGACTTGGATATAAGCATTACATTGTAGAAGAAAATTGTCCCAAATACACAGTGTAGACTATTACTTTCATGCTTGGAAATACAAAAGCAAATGTTAATAACCAGAAGGATGTAGTAGGGTCGATCACATTGTTTCAGGCATTTTATATACAAAAGCAACACTGGACGGTGAATTAACCTGATCTTCTTCAAGCGCTCCAAGTCATCTCTCAACTTCATGTCGAGAGCATTAGACACAACTTGGGAATATTTACCATCCTTGTAATCCTTCTGCCTATTCAAAAACCAGTCTGGGATCTTAAACTGCCTTGGGTTTGCCACAATCGTCATGAGGTTGTCCAACTCTTGTGCGGTCAATTCACCAGCCCTAACAACAACAAAGTATATCAAATTCAAGTTTTCACAACCCACCAAGAATAAAAAACCATTCAGCAACTTGATCATGCCACAGGCAAATACTATCCGATAAATACATAATTCCAACCTAGAAGACCACTACATCTACGGTTTCAATGTGAAATTTACAGAAAGCATATCGTATATTATTGTCTAACCTTTGTAACAAGAAACGTATTAACCAAAACTAAGCCTAAAACGGACATTAAAAAACATTTTTCTTTGCATATACAAATTTAGAAGATAAATCAAACCTCTTATTCATGTCGACATCAGCTTTCTTGCAAACAATGTTGGCGAAACGCCTTCCAATACCCTTGATGGAAGTCATAGCAAACATAATCTTCTGCTTTCCATCAACGTTGGTGTTCAACACACGCAAAATGTGCTGAAAATCTTCGTTGGTCACAAGAGACTATCACACAGAAAAATAAAAAAGAACGCATTAAAACGGAGTTTAAAGCAACCATCTTTAGGGTGAAAAAACAAACCCAAATTCAGAAATCAAGCAAATACCACTTCACAAAACCCTCATAACAACACACCTCACAAAAATAGAGTTGGGAGAAGAAATAAAGCGTGTCTAAACTACTGTGAGAGATAAAATGATGAATTAATGAGAATAGAAATGCAAGTACAAGGAATTCGGATGAGAAAGATGATTTTTTTATTACCATTTTTACGGGAGTAAGGAGAAGAGGCTCTCGGGGAACTGATGAGCTTATGCAATATGCAATGGAGGCCAAAGTTAAAAACTAGGGTTTTCATCTAACATATATATACTGATTGTTGTAGGGCTTTTAGGGTTGGGTTTTGGGCTAAAGATCCAAATTCATCTTTTATGGACAATAAGATTAATGTCCAAACATGTAAATAATTTTTTAAATCTATACTAATATTAAAATTAAATGTTATTATAAAATTACTGAAGTAGGTCTATGGTTAATATTAAGTATTTAAATTAAATTTTATTTATTATAATTTTTTAATATTTTTATTGATATTATTATCATTCCTTCTGATTTTTTATTTATTTAGATTCTATGATAATATCAAAAACTATCAAGTGATAAAGAGAATTTAAAAAATATTTTTTAAAACAAATGAATTTTTAAGATATATTTAAAAAATAATTTAGATACGTTAAAATTTAAAAAATATTATGTTTGAAAATTTGTTACAATAAAGCCTAAAAAAGGAAAAAAATTATTATCAAATGCAAATCGTAATTTATGTTATTAGAAAAAGAAGGATTAAAATACATAAATGGTCCTTTGAGATATTAATTTATTGAGTCTTCCGATTATTACAATTTATAATTGAACTTTTGACTATAGAGAGTTGTTTTGTTTAGTCTCTCGAATATTAAAAGTTACAAAATGATCACCGGACCATTTATTACGTTTCAAACTAACCATTTTCTATTAAAAAATTAATGGTAGTCTAAGCTAGAAGTTAATTTGCTGACTGATATATGATAAAATCTAAACTCATAATATCAAACTATTATTATATCTCATTCGATATGTTAACGTCCAGCTCAGAAGGCCGTTAATTTTTTAACGAAAAATGATAAGTTTGAAACATAATGAATAGTCAGATTACCATTTTGTAACTTTTAATAGTCAAAAGATTCAACAAAACAACTCAATATAGTCAAAGAATTATTTTATTACTTTTAATAGTTAGAGGACTCAACAAAACAATAACATATAGTAGAAGAATCATTTCTGTACTTTACCAAAAAAAGAAAAAGTACAAAAAAAGAAAAAGGGTCCCTTGCGTTGCATGCTTCGGAAGCTTCACTTGAAACAAGAATCCACAGGATAACCGATTATGTCGAAACATGGCAGCCTAGTTCTTTGGCAGCGGTGTCGATAAAATATATAGGCATTCCTCTTGCAAGTTGACTACGAGCTTCCCATGTTAAGCACTTCTCGATATCGGTATGCCAGTCGATACTACCAATACCGTGGAACTCATGTGAGGGACCATGGATGGCCTTGGAATTCGATTCAACTGAACTTGCATGCAAGATATGGCGGAGTACCGAAACGCTGAGAGCACGAACATGTGCACTTGGATGAGAAAGGCATCGAGTTGTCGCTGGTAGGCGACACTGCATGAAATGGCAGATTAAAGATCACATCAGCATAGATCTTACTATGAACAGCTTGAGAGCATGTTTTGACGTAAAACCTTTAGAATACATCGAAAATGGAACATGCCAAAAAAGGGTACTTGCTCACCTTTAACAGGTTCGAAAGGCCATCCGCAACTGCCAGTCCCGATTCCCCCCAATTTAGTACTGGCTGAACTGCTCTTGCTGTTGCTTCCAGCAGCTGCAATTTTTAGATAAAAACTCAAGACATTAGTGAGGCTTTGAGATAGAACTGGATGCGTTTGGTGAAAATAAGAGACAGTACCTCCAATTGGGGTAAAGTGCAAGCTTCCCCATCAACAAGCATTCCGTCCGTGGCACGTAGAAGCAGATCAGAGGCACTTGCTACGATTACCAACGATTCGGGGCTATTGTGATTTCTCATTAGTTCAACTAGCAACTTTACGATCCGCTGGTTGATTCTCCACATCTTCTGACCTTGATCATCATTTTTCGCAATCCATGGCTGTAATTCCCTATCCGCCTGACAATAAAACAAGGCCATAAAAGTGAACAAACAACTAGAAAAAAGTAAAACAGCAAGACAACAAGGCAATTTATGGCTGCTGATTTGGACGACGGTGTCTGCTTTTATGAAAACATATGGACTAATGTTTTGTCATTCTAAATTTCGAGTAATGCTTGCAAGAAGAACGAAATTTAGACCTGAAGAACAATTGCTGTAGCCACTTTTGCCGGTGATGCCGATACGACATTGCACAATGCATCGACCACCTAATTCCATAAAAGTAGGGTGGTCAGACAAATATGTCTTCATGGAATCAGAATTTTTGACAAAAAATATATCTTTGCCAACTGTTATGCATGAAAAAGTATCGGATTACCTGTCTCCATCCCTGTTGGGCAGACGTGCTTTCGGCGGTGATTTGTGTTTCGGGAGCTGCTATCAGTTTGTGCCACAATAGTGAAACAATGGAAAAACACAACTCTTGCTTCTCCGGAAGCACGGATTTAAGAAGGATTCGTGTACTGCAATTGAATCCTATGTGCCTATCCATGTTGAGAAGATTGGCCAAATCCGAGGCATCTACTGAGAAACTTGCTACACCTCTGCCCGAAGAATTTCCTAAGCCTACATCTGATGCTAACACCTTCTCACATCCGAGATTAATGTCCGAATGGGTTGAATCTTCACATTCCGAAGAAGAGAGTTGCCCGGGATCGTAACAAGCAGATTTCGTACGTTTGTTTTGCCTCATTTCGAGTAAACAAACAGGTGGATATATCAATTGTGCTTCTAATGGTTCAGCCTTGGTAACAATGGATGCAACTGTCTTGCTTTGAATATCGATGAGATTGTACAACGATGATGCCCTGGTGTAAACTTCATTGTCCCACTTGCATCGCATTAAAACAGAGAGTGCACGCATGCAAGCCTTTGACCGTCTAAATAGTTCAGAAACATGAGCGGCAACCATCGCTGCAGCAACTATTTCATTCGAACTATAACTCCACGAGGTGCCAACAGAAGACAGCTTTAGCAAAAAGAGTGCCTCTAAAATCGCTAAGATTCTGCGAGCATGATGAATAGCTGAGTCAATACTATGTCCATACTCGATAGAAGATCCATTTACTTTTGTACAGTTGGGTGTAGCTTGAACATGTTTAGCTGTTGAACGAGTATTTCCGCTTATAACCAAGGGGAGCCACTGAAGCTCGCAGGCAAGAGCACAAACAGCAGCCAGCACATAAGAATCAAATGCAGCTACAGGCCCTTGATTTTTCGTTTTTTGAGGTTTTATGTCTCTCAGCTTTTCCGGTTGTGCCTGGGATTCCTCAATGGTCTCGTCAGGACAATAACTTTCATCGCTTCTCGGTCTCTTACTCACACGAAACTGAGCTTCATGGCTAACACACACAGTTAAGACAACAAAAAGTAGGCGTGAAGCAAGCTCTACCGAAGCACACGATTCTAAGAAGAGGGAATGGATCATCATACGAAGCTCGGCCACAGCATGATTCTTCAAGGAAGAACCTATGCTGTATCTCGTTTTTCTGGATTGTTCCCTAGAGTATTCTGGAGGAAAAGTTCTCTGTAAAATAGCTTCAACGGTGGCCACAAATATCTTCATGAGACATGCTTCAGAAGGACTTCCACGTGGAAGGTATTCGAGGACTTTGAGAAGAGGTATGTATAGAGTCCATGATAGTACAGGAGGCTGCAATGGGGTCGCAACAATTAATTCCGGAAGATCAACAGCTGAAGAGCTCAAAGGGATCAGGCCATAAGCAGCTTCCCATATGGTACATATTCTCCACTCCACTTCTGATCCGTGAGCGCAAAGCATTGACGCAATCCCTTGGGCAGTAGCTTCTATGGTTGCTTCAGCTGCAGGCACTTCTATCTGATTAACAGTACAATTTGGAGATGAATTTTCAGTACTTGTGAACATGCATTATTGTATGTATATGCATACAAAAATGCTTCTCATTAAAGGGATGATAACATGCAAAATTTCGAAGTTGACAACTAATACCTGCTTCCCATAACACGAGATATAACCACCGGAAGATCCGTGTTGAACTGCCACTCCCTCAACACGTCTTAAAGGAGGAAAGAGCAGTGCAGGCTGTGACAGTATACGGAAAAGTAAAGCAGCAGCAGCATCGGCGGCGATACCCACTCTCATAGACATTGCAGTCCCAATTGCACGCAAAAAATGCAAATGCATCCAATTTCGAGGAAGCTACATCAACATCCACAAAATCAATTTGCTAAGACAAATGGTGATAGCTGAAAGTGTATTTGCGTAGTTTTTTATAGGAAATGATGTCCAAGTTATTGCGGGAATGGTCATTAAACTTTGCCCATTCATTGCAGTAATGATCATAAAATCACATGAAATCAAGTTTGACACCAGATGACAGAAAGTGTCATGTTTTATTCAAATATATGTGGTGAAAAGCATTTCACTCACCCTTATTCCAGTTGCATAGTCTTCAGCCGCCCGGAGTAGTTCCACGAGCTGTACAGCGGCATCAAGCGCATCTGGGGCCCATGATGGCGGTGCTTCTAGAAGTCCAAGAAGAAGTCTTTGTGTGGAACTTGGAGTTGCAATGGCATAGTATCTGTTCGGGAGAAAAGGAAAAAAAATGATAATGCATATACAAGCGACTAAACATGTCAGGCATTCATCTTCGTAGTAAACTCGTTTGAAACTTTTAAACAAGATCTACATTCCTGATATAAATTTGAAAGTGCTTTGCTCAATGCCATGTATACATGGCAAAGCACAACACTTGCAAGATATTAACATGTACGCCTACAATAGAACAAATATACTTAAGCAATGCTGTTCGAGAACTCCCAAAGGTTTGACAGTTTACCGGTGAAACAATTGTGCATATGGCTCAAGAGCTGGTAGCCCAGCAACTAAATGCTCATCTGATGCTGTTGTTGGTGGAGGAAGTAGAAGCGCAGGGACTGCTGCAGCAGTTAGAGTAGCAGTCTCGTAGCGTGCAACCTCCTCTTCACATACACTTAATATTACACCGGCACTGTTAGCAACGGCCCACCTCGGAGTTGGCGGCATGAGCTGAGGGTGCTTTCCAGATCCACGAGAAGAAGCTAGTGGACAACAGTGGTCAAATAATGAGTCCCCAGGCCAAAATATCTTGTTAATTATGGTTGGAAAAAAATAAATTGTGACATAAGTCCAACTTTCATTCAGTCCAATATCTTCATGTTTTGCTCGTCGAATTGTTTTTAGTCCGTTATGATAAAAAATTTATATTTAGAATTCGGGATTTCCTGATTAAAGAAACAAGGCTCGTAGCAGAAGACACCAATGCCTGAACATTAATTTTCATATAATACATTCCAGCCAAAACATGGAACTTACCGGTTGTAGGCGGTTTGAGGTCTCCAGCTGCATATTTACCCATAACGCCACTGCACCTATTCGTACATATAATGGATCACCAGCTTCAGTAATAATCATACAAAAAATGAGATCTATTTATAGGACGGACACCTACTAATCAAGCCTCGGTGAAAAATTTTGGGCAAAACGGAGTCATGCACCGCCCCTAATTCTCATAACTGGTCATAGAGCTTATGCAACATAGTAAATGCTATAAAATTGTCAACCAGTAACATCTGGGAAAAAACAAAAATGTCATCCAAGGTGCAATTTGAAACGGCATCCTAAGCATGTATGCATCCACATGCATGTTTCGGGTCAACATGTTTATTTCTTGAAGTTAAGTTTACTAGGATACAAGTATTGCAACACTCGACTGTTAAACCGCTTTTTCTTTATACAGGCCAATTGATGTTTCAAACTAAACAAAAATGGAAAAATACTAAGCTACAATAGAAACCACTCACCAACGGAAGTAATCGCTTCTGATGCTCAAAGGTGCCGCAAGCAATATATCAGTAATCCATGGAGATAAAGGCCTCAAAGGCTTCCTCTCGTGTTGCACCAAAGGAATATGAAAGGATGATTCCTGGTCTACCGATTCACTAGTTGTAGCTTGACTGCTGCTGCTGCTTCTTTCTGTTTCACTAGTTTGAAGTTCCGTTTTACATATTGGACGGTTGTAATGAGTCAGAATTCGCAGGATCTCTCCGCATGCCAGTGCCCACTGTTCAGAATACTCATTCTGTGAAAGAAAAAAAACGCATAAATACCATAGATATGTTCGTGGTCAGCCACGATGATGCTTTTTTAAGTTAACAAATTAGATACAAGTAAGCATATAAGAAGTTTGTACAATACCTCACTACTCGGGCAGACTAAGGAGATGAATGAAGAAAACGGAGGTGCATTCTTATCGTACACCAGTATACCATCAATGATGCATGATATAATTGGAAGAACGACGGCATGCCCGTGTTCTGGATGGTGAAGAACAAACGTTGCTGCAAACAGATTAAGTAATCAGTCATTGTCCGGGTATAATTCAAGATAAAAGTTCATTGAACTTGAAGGTGAGGTAATAATGGATAGTGTAACAATACAAAAGATGAAAGAGCCAGTACCTAGAACATCATCGAAAAGGCGCTGTTTGTTACATGGATAGCGGTTGCGGACAAGCTGTTACAAGAATAAGCAAACTTTGTTACGTGAATAAATCCCAAACGATCAAAGAATTCCCCTTTTGCTTTCATTTTCTAAGGATGTGAAATCGTCGTACGACGATGAACATACCTCAGCAATGTCCTCAGGGAATTGTTCCGATGTGAATTGACCGAAATACTCAACATACGCTGTAATTTGAACCTAAAAAAAGGTAACATAATGAGCTATAACCTAAATAGATAACAACAAGACAACAGATAATCCAAGGCAAAGAAACTATGGTACCTTTCGATGTTGAGGGTCTTGCGGTGGAAGGCCGAACAGTGATGAGAACTGAAGACCATCGATCCATCGCTCGGACGGGCTAGTCATGTATCCTAAATTATTGGACTAGTCACCGAATTATAACCTTTCAGACCAATCAATCAACAACAAGGCACACACACCAGAACTTGAGCTCCCACTCTGCAACTCTACCAATCTAGAATCAATATTTCGTAATTCAACATCCCAAGCCAGTTCAGCTCACGGATTTCCACAAATATATATGTATGTATGTATGTATGTATGTATGTATATCAATTGAAGAACACAAAAAAGGTACTGAATCGACAAGAGAAACTATATTGCACCTCTCTCTCTCTGATAAAGGATTGGAAATTTACAAACAATATGATAGTCGTCTCCACAAAGTTTCTGCCTTGTAACAAAAAGAGCTTGCCAATTAGTATTTAACTGGTAATCATAAATCTGTTCTTCACTGCAAAAACAAAAACAAAATTAAAAAAAATCAGAAAAAATCTTGAAAATGGAGTCAATAAGCAAGCTAAGAACACTGTATACACAACACAGCTACCTAAACATTTAGATGAAAACATCAGCTTTATGATTAATATTGAACAAATCTCAAAACCATTTTTTATAAGAACATATATATTTAAAAAATCATAAACAGAAATTGAAAAAAGAAAAACTCCATTTTCATAGAAAATGGAAGACGACTAACAAACCTGGGCTTTGGTTACCAGCTGCTAAAAGTTTCCTGGTTTAGTTGATTTATCTCACTGATAAAGAATATTTAATGCATGTACAGGAAAGGGGATAATAAAGATACAGATTTGCTCTCGAGTTCTTCTGTTTTTTCAGTGTTTGTTTGCTGGGAAAATTTCAATAAGTAGCAGAGAAACTTTTGATATTGGCGAGAATAAGATTGCTGATGACGTGGTGATGATATTTTCCTCAAACTTCACACAAAGCTTCTTTATGTCATTATGTCATATGAATCCACCATACATGATATGACATTAACACATACATACAAGCATGCATGCCATGTCATAACATCCAAGTATTCAGTTATAGTGACGGGTTTTAGTTTATTCTGAGGAAAGTAAAAAACGGAAAGCAAATGAGTTAAAGAGCCGAGCTACCGAATTACAGCTCTGGAGTCGACTCAACTCGAAGACCTTCCAGAGGATCAGAATCAGATACTTTAGATGCCATCGATGTGGGACCGACCATGTGTCAGAAATGTGACCGAAAACCACGGGCATATCTGCCCGAATGCATCGAATAATTATAAGGACACGTGGAATGTTCAGTGGCTCAGAATTACTAGAAGGTTTCAGCGGGCAGCCTTGGATACTAGTTGTAAGAATCCTAGTTTCAGATATTTTTCAATCACCCATAAATATAATACATAAAAAGGTCAAACTGTAGTTTTGGTCCCTTTACTATGTTAAAATTTTATATTTGGTCTCTATATTATAATCTGACATAATTCCATCTTTCTACTTTATAAATATTATTAGTTAGTGCAAACAATTAACACAGTTGAATATTTTAATTAAAATGCTTGGGTGAATTAAAAAAACTCATATTCTAATTAAAAAAATAACTAATACTATCTATATATTTATCTATATAATATTCAAAATTAATAGTCTCATATGATTATAATGTAGTATCCGTTTAGATCTTTTTCTTTTTGTTTTAAATTTCTATTTTAGGGTTCTTATTTTTAAGTTAGATTGTTTGTATCACAAATAACGGTGAAAGTGAAATAAAATTAATTCTTGAATGAATCAGGGTCGAGTGAAGTATGTTAAATTTTAAATCGAGATTTAGACAATAATAAATATGGCATATCGTGTCTCCTCTCGTTGCATTCTATATTCAAAAGAACAATAACCTATTAAAGATTTAAACTCCAAAATTGAATGGGTGAAAGTTTAGTTTGATCAATATTTAAAGTACTAGAGACCTAAAATTGTCATTTGATGGAAAAAAAAATTAGGGTGACCATGCCCCTGTCAAGCATTGCATAACTGCATCCTGAATATTATAAAATAAATCATATCAAATTGAAATATAAAACTAAATCTAAAATTAGAGCATAGTTGATGGACCAAACCATAAACTTGACCAATATATATAATAAAAAAAATTAAAAAGCACATTTTCAAACACATAGATATGGATTTTTGTTTGGAATGAGTATTTTTAATAAAAAAAATGTCAATATTATTTTATATAATCATCAATATCTGATCTATTAATTGATTAATTTAGATCATGGATTGCAGAGGCGAGGAGGATCCCTAACTTAGTTTGCTCTATATTAATTAATGATATTAATTATTTGGATTAATTAATGATATTATAAACATGAAGGATTAAATTATATTAAATTAGAATATAGGGACTAGATCCCAGACATAATCATAATAGAATGACTGAAAACCAAATTTGACCTAAATAGAATAATAAAAATATTAAAAAGAACTCCCCAAACAGTTTCCAGATACAGAGCCAATCAAGGAGCAGCTATAGATAACATACTAGGACACGTGGTGCAATGAGGCGCTAGGAATATATCTTGTATGGATGTGCGATGCATCCCCATTATCATGGCATCATACATGAATTTGACTTCTACAGTACGGTGTTCCACTCATTACTCCTTTGAAAAACGAAAATTATCTCGTTTGACTTCGGTACACATTTATTAAATATAATGTTTACTTTAAATATTTCAGAATAAGTATAATACAACATTTATTTATTTAAAGATATTTGAATAGGATATTTTAGCGATAATAATAATTTTTTTATCATCGATGTCAATTAATTCATATTTCATTAAGTGTTTAATATTTTCTTTTAAAATAAGTGTCGAGAAACTTATTTTTTATTGTCAATTTTTTATGTTACGTCTTTTAAAGAAATTTATTTTAAAAAATTAAAAATAAAAATTTCTTAAAATTTGAAAGTTAGATGAATAAAATCGTAAATAATTTGTTATAAAGTAAGATGCAATGATTTAGAAATAAAGGGGTTTTGATAAAATGAAAAATATTTAAGTTAATTTTTTTTTATATAATTATCATATATGATTTATAAATTAATTAATTATTAACTCGTCTTCATTAAAAAGCATTTTAAAAATATGGTCAAATTCTAAAAAGATGCTTCACATTGTAGTTTTTTTAGATTTTAGTCCCTTTATTATACATTAATCCTTCGAGATGATTATCGAAAGAATTTCAATCATTTGACAATCACCACATACAAATATTGTTTTAGCTATGTACAATCTTCCTAAGAGGCCTATGAGTTAGGAGGAGGAACTGGAATAGGCGCCATTGTAGCTTAGGGGTAAATCTTTGATCTCTTTTATTCTTAGGATTGCTAGGAATGCTTCAATTTATGGTGCTAGGGATGAGAGAGATGACAACCTTAATAGAAGGCTTTTGCCTTGGTCGGACTATTCCCTTTTGAAATATACTTATTTTTATTGGGATGCTTTTAAGTTGTAATAGATTTTCTACTTCCTTTGGACAGTATATACAAATTTATCAATAAATAAATAAATAAAAATTCTGTTTAAATTAGAATGGTCAAAAATAGTGCTATTAATTAAAAATTCTTGTTAAAGTAGAATTTTCTCCTCAATCATCAAAATTATTTGATTCTAATCCTTTAATTTTATATTGGGTCGTGATAGGAACATTTTGAAATAAACGGATTAGAACAATCTAGAATGATGAAATGAATGGGGATATTAATTAATTAATTAATTAATTAATGTCGGTTTGCGATAAAACAAAATAGTGGGGGGGGGGGAAAGCAGCGAATCAGATGTTTTGGTCGGTGAGAAAGTGCCGGCTTAGGTGCTGCTTCGTTTGAACGTACACGTGTCCTATAAAACCGTGTTGGTGGGACCCTTTGGTTTAACTATCAGAGTTGATATTGCTGCCTCCGTCATCATGCGCATGATGAGGATCATGACCAGGGTATAATGAAAACGAACCTTCATCCGCATTTGTATACAGCGTGAGGGTTTAAGATTGAGTTTATTATTAATTATTTTAGTTGTATTAGTTGATTAGTAACGGTAGGGCTGAGCAACGAAATCGAGAAAATCGAAAAATCGATACGAATCGAGTAAAACGGTTCGATTCGGTTTGATTTTAAACGGTTCGGTTTAAAGGTTTTATTTTTTTGATTCGGTTCGGTTCGGGTTTTCCATATGGAACCCATTTGTTTCATATTGAACCGAATAGGGTAATTTTTGTAAAAAAAATTATAGTTTCAAGTGATTTTTTTTATTGAAAAACCGAAAAACCGAACCGAACCAAACCGAAAAACCCGAACCGTTAAAAAAATCGAACCGAACCGAAAAAACCGGTTTCGGTTTTTTCGGGTTTTTAACTATTCGGTTTCAGTTTCGATTTAAATATTGAAAACCTGTTTATTTCGGTTCGGTTCAATTTTTGGTAAAAAATCGAACCGAACCAAATACACCCCTAAGTAACGGTTTATTTTTTTAATATATATATTTTATCAAAAAAATATACTTAATTTTGATATTCATTAAATACATACTTAAAAGTTTATTATTTGGGTAATTACTCTAATAATGTGTTTGAAAAAAAATATTTGATCATATAGGATGAAAAGAAGAAAAAAAAATTCAACTAAGGTATTTACTATAATATCCATTGAAAGATGTTTAGATAACATGAAATATTCTAGAAAACGTTTGGATTATCTGACGACTTCTACACCACCACCCAATTATCATTGTTATCGTGCATGTTGTGAAAAAGATGTCTCGTACTCTACATGATTTTCATAAGACATCCTGTGTTTCACGCGACTTCTAATAAATATAATAATAAATATTATATTTTTTAATTAAAAATTTAATGCATTCTATATAGTCGTTTTTTTCTAACACATCATTAAAAGAAATTTACCTTTATTATTTATTAAAAAAAGATACATGTCTGTTAAAATTTTGATATTACATTATAATATATGATCAACGGTGAATGATGGTAAGTCAATAATAACTATAGTTAACAGTTAATCATTATTCTTAATCAATACTAAAATAACTAATATTAATATCACAATATTTTATCAACCTATTAAAATTTTTTATTTTATAAAAATGTATTTATGATTTTGAAATTTTAATGTTTATTAAAATATATAAACACCAAAATATTCAATATTTTAGTAAAGTATGTAACATCAACGTGGCTTATATATGTTTTACTCAAATATCAACTCATTTTTTATGATTTTGAATTGTAAGAAGGTACAAAGTTTGATTAACATTAAATAAATTCTGATATAATTTTATTATTTCAATCCATTCAATTTATTTTAGGTTTTAATATTAAAATATGTAATTCGTCATTAGTTTTTTGTCACTATCGAGTTAATCGATTTTATATAAATATTTTTAATTTAAATATTTATAAAATATATTAAATTATTTCATATTTACTATTTTATATGTTAAAATATATTTTGTAAAATTTAATAAAAAAAATAATAAAAAATTTATTATAATAATATTGATAATAATTAAAAGTGATGATAATTTAATTTAAATTCAATTAACTCGTTATATACAACTTAATCAAAACATTAATTATTAGTATGAAATCCTCAAACTCAAATAAATATATTCATTATTAAAATTTTATATCCACCAAAAATTGAGATTTTAATAAATATATAAAATTGATATTTTTAGATTGTAACTTAAAAAACGTGAAAAAAATCCAAATAACGAAAATAATAAAATCCACAAACATTTACTTTTTCATTGACCAAAATAGTTCGGTTTCTGTTTTTTTTTTTCCCCAGTGAAATCAGTTGTTGGTTTTAACTCTTAGAAAGTCGGTAAGTTGGCTTTCAAGGTATAAGCAAAACGGAAGGAAGTCAACTAACCGATTGTTCGTCAATTTTCATTTGTTCATTCATTATGTTATTGATGTTTTGCAATATTAAATTAATTGTTTTATGATTTTAATAATAATAAATCATATATTTATAATTTATGTTTAAACGGTATTATTAATAATATACATTTAAGCTTATTTAGATCTGTGACATGATACATACTAATATATGTATATTTAAAACTGTGACTATAAAATGACACGAGTCCTCAATTATTAAAAAATATATAATAATCCTTATTAAATCTATCAATTATCAAAAGTTACAAAGTCATCTAACTATTCATGTATTTCAAACACATTATTTTCCGTTAAAATATAGACGATAGTCTGAACCAAATGTTAATTTTTTATTGCGATATAATAAAATTTGATCTAAGAATCTTAATTGACTATCATATCATTGTCAATTTGTTAACATCTAGTTCAAACTACCATTAACTTTTTAACAAAAGAAAAGACGAGTTCAAAATATATAAAATAATCATTTTATAACTTTTAATAATGAACCTCAACAAAACAATACCCATAGTTGAATGATCATTTTACAACTTTTAATAATTAAAAAACTCAACAAAACAATACCTATAATCTAAAACCATCTGTGTTTTATCAAAAAATTTATTATAAACTAATCTTCTCAACTCAACTTACTTTCTTTATAATACTAAATTTTGAATTCGAATTTTTATTTATATTTAAAAATCTAATATCTCGTCTTACTAAATCAATTTACAAATTCAAATCTTGGTATATATTTAAAAGATTTAATACCTCTTCTTATAATGAAAAAATCCGGCCATATTTATTCCCAATTTTTTTTAAAAATATATATCATCAAATCTCTGAACCCAAATCTTCAAAACCATGTCATCTTGTCATTTGCTTATAGTTTTACTATTAGAGATGTTCATATATAAATACTTCCAATCAGTAATTTAGGAATGGTTAGGTGTAGATACCATGGTATTTATTTGGAATTTCCTTCGAGGCAGGCAAACAACTAAAACCATGATGAATGATGATCCCAACTAGAAAAGAAAAAAGTGGAGTGTGTTACAGTGTTACTACGAGGATCGGATTGAGGTGATTGAGGATTGTTCACCCAGTAAAGGGCACTGGAATGGTCATGAAACTTGGGTGGTTAGGATCTCCGGTAGGAGTCCCAACTTATAGTCCCTTATAAGTAATATGTGTCACCCTTTGATTGGAGAATAAAAAGAAAAGTAACCTGACCTCATAGGTACCTAGTGACCTAGGATGGGCACGAGATCATCTCAAGGGTCAAAGGGTCGACCTGTGAAGTGTTCTCGAGCGAGGTGTACCCGAGTGCAAGGAACAGCAAGGAGACCTTGAAATGTTCCTAGTAGGGAAGTGTAACAAAGTGAAATAATTGTACAAAAAAATCCAGATGGACCAGTGATCACATCCATACACCAAAAGCAGAGAGCAAGACTGAGGTTTTTGGACCCAAGGAGGCAACTCCACCACCAAAACACATGCATTGACTATCTTTTAACATCACCAGGTCTTTATGAGCTAGAAAAAGATGTTGGCCGAAGGGCATATTCATTAACTTTATTCGAATGCGGAATGCCTACATGCAAACTCAACTCTGGTTCTTTTTTTTTTAAGCTGGCATTGTTCTGGAATCTATTTGTGGAACCCCTAAAATTGATGCATTTATACAATGATTGCAACAAAAACTATAATTACACATAAAATTAAAAACCAAAATGAATGAATCTAATGCGCAGGCAATAATATCAAGAGTTGTAGGAGCTCTCACCCCCAGCTTCGACAGTTCAGGCATAGATTAGTGTCCGATCATGATCCCCCGGTTAACCTATCCTGCATCAGGAAGAAAGCCTTCTGCTTAGGGAAGGGAAAAAAATAAGCATATGTAAATTCTCAATGGAAATATTAACCACCATTCAACCCATATATACCAATTCATGCCCCTTCCAGGAACAGATTCTCTCGTTACTGCAACATCAACTGCTTTTAACGATGTTCAATCTTGTTTCCTTACCTTATTCCTAGGATCTTGTCAACAATCCTCCTCTCACATTACATCATCATTCATTTAATAACTATCTGCACCCACCGTTACTTTGTTAAGTTATTGACCACTTACCTGATCCAACTAAGGGACTCGTTCCATCATCAGTAGTCGATCACCTCTGCTTCAACTTCCTCATTTTCAATTTCAGCATTGGTATAGGTGAGAGCTCGCTGTAGTTTCTTCGGACAAAATATCTCAACCTCAGCCATATATGTGGCAGTAACAGGGCGATGATCAGAAAGTGTTAGTTCACTCCTCCTATAACTCAGTTGCCTCAATCCTTTACCATATTTAAGGATGCGGTCACACCTGAAAGAAGAGGTGCAATAAAAAAAATCACCAGACAAACAAACGGCAATAGCATGGATCATAAATCTTATAATCTTCTTCAAGCATACCATGCAGGAATTCGTCTCCCGACCTTGGGATCTTCTCCGTAGTATTTCTCTGAATTTAACTCATATTTGTATGTCGGTGCAAAATTTAAAGCACCCTCAGACCATCCATCAAATGTACGACCTTTTCGCAGCTCTCGTACAAGCTGACATGATAAGATAATGTATTCAATAACTGCACTAGTACCCTATCAACAGACTTCAAGTTTATAATTGATAAGAAAACTGCAATGACCTAGACTTTGTGTAGGATTAAACTACCTGGTCTCTTGCAGTCAGCTTGGACCACTCCCTCTTGGTTATGAGTTCTCGTGCTTTATCGTAAGAGAGGTTGAGACGGTAATTTAAATCACCCAACCAAATTATTCTTCTGCTTGAAAAAACATAAGTATCTCTGTTATATAATTATGTAAATGACAGATGAGTAATACATGTGAACATATCCAAGCAACACTTTTCTGATTCCCGAGCATGCATAATCTCATTACATAGACACAAAATAAGCTTAAAATATATCTTTCTCCTAAGATACTGTTTATAGGCACTAGTATCCAAATTACTTCTTATATAAGGGCCCCAAATCCCAAAAATCAAACACGTTCCAAATGCATTATTCAACGGCTACAATGATAGATGAATAAATAATCACAGATTCAGACCGCAAGTAGATTTTAGAGTATACTTACTCATGATCATGAATGCTTTTGGGAAGTCCAATTGCAGAACGAGAATGAAAATGAGTTCGCCTAAGTATTTCATGCACATCAGAGTTTCTTTTATGTTCATCTCCATTTTTTTCACCTGATGTCAGGTGAGTGCATATAAAACAAAAAAGTGTTTGATATATGGACATGCTGACTGATACTGATCCCTGAAAAAAAAATGAATAGACAGAAGAATTGAATAACAATATTATCAACAGCTTAAATTTTTGACAAAAAATATAGTAGCATGGTTCCAATAAATTGCTTCAAAGATTATCCCCCAGAAACAGGATTTACAAGATACGGGAAGTAAAAAATCAGCATGATATTGTATATACATGTTTAGCATTACCAATAACCGTACCATCTTACTCTTGAAATTGTGTTTCAGTTGTATTACAAATTGACCACACATATCCTAGATATATAGAGACTACCTACTTGATTGGAGTAACCCTGGTTTAATGGCAGAAATATTCCACTGCTATCAGATCTTTAGAATGTCACTAAGCAGGGTTTTCTCTTTGAGGGCTTCAATCTTAGATTGCTTAAATATGGGTTCTTGCATTAACTCCTTTGGAATAACTAAGTACCCACCATCATGAGTCATTTGTTGATGCATAAGATCACCTAAATCACAAGTGGACTATGTTCCTCGGACTCTTTATTTTTCTTGAAGTACACGTCCTACACTTGGGTACTGGGATATGACCTCCAAAGATATAGAAAAACTTGAAGTCTAACTATACATGTGTTCAACACTTACACCAGAGTCCGAGTAACATGGCTAGTGAAAAGGGCAGATATAGCAACTGCTATCTTATAACTCATTCCTTATCACTTAAAAATGGCTCATCACCACCTCATTGGCTACATTAACTACCTTCCACACCCCCTCAAGGTTCACGTCTCAATCACCTATTTCAAGCACATGCTACTAATGTGACTCCCACCAAAATGCTCAAGTGAAAAAGGGCTGTCTTGTATACCTAGTTGTAGCATTACCTCATCCCTCATTAAGGCACTAATCGTGAGTGGCCCTGGGACGGTGGGGATTTATTCTCAATGCACTGACATTTTACTGAATGTGGCCCTATAAGGACTCTTTAAAATTATCAATAAAGGGGATCTGATCTTCCTTAAATATATATTAGCTTACTAAAACCCTCCTATTTGCCTCTGCTGGTTAGATCATTTAACAACATCTGAAAAGAATGCCATCATTCTTATACTACTAATGTGACTCCCACCAAAATGCTCAAGTGAAAAAGGGCTGTCTTGTATACCTAGTTGTAGCATTACCTCATCCCTCATTAAGGTACTAATCGAGAGTGGCCCTGGGACGGTGGGGATTTATTCTCAATGCACTGACATTTTACTGAATGTGGCCCTATAAGGACTCTTTAAAATTATCAATAAAGGGGATCTGATCTTCCTTAAATATATATTAGCTTACTAAAACCCTCCTATTTGCCTCCGCTGGTTAGATCATTTAACAACATCTGAAAAGAATACCATCATTCTTGCCGAATTGTACAATCTAAAAACTACATGAACTACAGCAGCACAATATACAAACTATATTACTCCACAAAGTTCTAACACGACCCAAGAAAAAACAAACAGTCAATTTAAGGAAAAAAATCAAGAATCTAACATCACTAGAAGGGAACAGACCTTGTTACCAATGTAGCCCATTACACCAACACCAACAGTAGACACCTTCAAGTTCTGAATATGCCTGCGCAAACTCCTACGGACCCATATAGTGAGGAAGATTCCTACCATCTGCTTGCTAACTATTCTTACATATGATGATCTTCTTTTCCGCTTCAGGAGGGATTCCAGGTCAAGATCTGCAAGCAAAGCTATCCCTGATGGCATGTCATTTATGGACTTGAAGGAACTATATGTTCGAAAAGACTTGGTTGCTGTGAAAGTTTTGATCGATTTGAAAGAAGTTGGTCTTTCCAAAACATGCTGAGATAGCAAGTTTAGTGGAGGCTCTGGCCAGCTTAAACCAATCCTTTCAGTTCCACTAAGAATTCTGGTTAATTTTCTATTTTGTTCAATCCCACTAAGCATTCTAGTAAATTTCGCATTTTGTTGACTGACTGGGGCTTCCTCATTTTCAGCACAATCTTCTGTCCGCATGCAGTTAAGTCTGTCTAATCTCTTTGGAGAAGAAAATTGCCTTTGTAAATCCTGTTCTTCAGCTACTGGCACATCAAGTTTAGAACCATCATAATACTCTGAAACCTCATAATCGGGGGAAACCATTTTGTTTTCAGCTGCATTATTGAATTCATCAAAGCCATGGGGTTCTTCATCCAATGGATAAATTTCTTCACCAATATCACTATCACTTTCAAGACATATCTCCTCTTCTAAAGTTGGGAGATCATCAGATGGCTCAAACTTTGATGGAGATGGGGGATCACTGTAGCATTTTACTTTAGTTGTTGCAGGTCGAATTCTATTGAGCGTTTCACGGATGATGTTTTCCCACTTAGGAACTGGGCGGCTATCTTCTGCACCGAATATATTTCCAGCATTTAATGGTACTATCTCCTGAAGACTGTAAACATATAGGAATTATCATATTCTGAGATGAATATGAATAGCAGAAAATCAAATTCAGGATAAATTGCTAAAAGCAAGATGACCATATTTTGAGTTGACATGTATGATAAGGGATTTTAAGGTCAAGATGATACAAAAAAATTTGGAAGTGACCGAAAAACTTTCTATGAAAACATTGCCTGTCAGTAAGACGGAAGGAAAACTAGAATCAAAATGTACAACCAGAAAATGAAGAAAGTTTACATGTCAGGAAAATACTTACCCGAACACATAGATGTCAGCAGGGTCATTCATATCTATCCACTCATCAATATCTAGGTCATTAGGTGGAACCTTACCACCAACATTCCAGGTACTAACGCATATTCTGTTAATTGAGAAGGACAAAATACAAGGGTTCAGCAAAAAACCTTATAACAACCAAACTCCTATGAGCCACCAAAATACCACAACTCATTTTAGGATTTTTATATGCAGTCAACGAGGGAGAGACAGTGCACCTTATGTCCTTTGAGTCTATGTATTGTGCTCTAAAAGTCTCTGACTTTCGTCTCCTTCTTACCCTTGGAATATTCGCTGAACCCAAAAATAGGGAAAAAAGAATTTTAGTATGAAAGGAAATCACAAGAGCAATTCACCACTCCATGAATTGGAGATTCATACAAGCCTCAAAATATTACACATTTTAGAGTTCCAACATCAAGTCTCCATTTGCGGGGAGATTTGATTAGAACACTAATAGTTTGATTAAATCGAAAATCAATAGAATAAAGTTAGTACAGTTTAGTTGATTATTCAGTTGGATTAATGGTTAAACATTTTTAAATTCTAGTTAATTCAGTTAATGATTGTTCGGTTTGGTTAATAACCGAACTTATCATTTGAACACCCCTAAGCAGATTAAAAATTTTCCACCTGAAAATTGCAGTGATAAATTGTACCTAACTAATTAGTTTCACAGGGTTATGAAGCAAGGTTAAAAGAACTGAACTCTTAAAATACTCGCTCAGTCGGATGCTATAGATAAATCCGTTGTTAGGTGGTCCTCAGTTATCTTTTAAGTATTTTTGGAAGTGCACATCCACATAGATGGCATCCAATTGAAAGGAAAGGCGAGAAGAGAGATCCCTCCGGCCCCCACACCGCACAAAAATATGAATAACTCTATCATGATTATCAATTCTCCATCAATCAAACAAAATAAATAAAAATTTCCTTCGCACTTAAGTCCATTGTCTTAACCTAGCCAGCCTCATCAATCGTGCTTCATGAGATGCACCACTACACATGCAAAGAATGAAAGGAGCTGTACTTGTAGGCCACGGCATGATTGCATTATCTTCACTCAATACTAATTATATTGAATAATCTTTCTACTAAATCAACTATCATATGTTGAAAAGAAATCTCAATCCCAATATCGCAACTATTCCAATTTGGCTGCTTTACGGGCGCAGCTGATCATAAAACTGATTTCTGAACTCAATCAAACCACCAATGTACGACCCAAATTTCTTTCTGTAGAAACTTCAATTTCCAAACTTAACAACTAAAACGAAAATGGTCATACTCAAGTCTCGGGCGTCAAGAAAATAGAAGATTATTAGCTTACACCTCAATGATATAGCAAAATGAAAACGATGACGTTATTAAGGAATTAAAATCATTACCATTTAGATCAAACTGAGGCTCCTCCACTCTGCACTCTCTAAACCTTGATTCTCTGCCATGACTGCATTCAAAGTATTCTGCAAAACCAATTCACATAGCCAAAAAAGAATCATTAACCAACTCAACGGGACATAAAAATCACCCAAAAGCTCAATCTTCCTTATAATATAAGTTGCAGAAAATCGACTATTTAAAGGAAAATGGTGAAAGTTACCTTCGGATCCAGAATCAGAACTAATGTCGTCTTCATCCTCAGTATCAGCGCTGTAATAGGAGTCTCTGGGAGCAATGTTGAGCAATTTGCGCACGAAAACACGAGGCCAAAAGTGCTGTATGCAGGAACAACCAAAACAGCAGATTTCAGACCAACTTCTCTGCAAGTTCTCTATTACATGTCCCATTTAAAAAAGGCTCAGATACAGAAAAAAAATACCTCTGGCTGGTGCTTTGAACTCCGCTTCATTGCTGTATGTCCAAAAATAAGTTAAAGAAATGAAGAAAAGCAAAGAGGAAGATGAAAGAAAAACAATTGAAACCAAAAGACTTGTAGGAAAAAAGAGAGGGAAAAGGTCAGCACTGCAGTAACTATCTTTGGTAGGAAAATAAAACATTGTAGGGATAGGCGGCCACGAAAAGGGAGTTCTACATTAATGCAGACTTAATATTCTATTAAAAAAATATGTTATCATTATTTTTTTAATAAATCGGTAAAAAATATCAAAAATACTATTATTTCTATTTAAAATATTAATGTTCTTAATATTTTCGGTAAAATATCCAATAATAATAAAAATAATAGAAAAAAATAATAAAATTGGTAATATTTTATTAAACACGGTAAAGCACCCAATAATAACAAAATCGTTAGAAATAATAATGTTTCCGATAATTTTTATTAATTTTCTTAAAAATAATAATAATAAAATTGATAATATCTTTTTTTAACTGTATATTAAAACTGTTGTACATGATCATTTCTCTCCGAAAATACGTATCAGTCAAAGCGGTATTTTTTTTAGAATTTTGGGTAATCTAATTGGATGTATTTAATAAAAAATATATATTAAAATAAATCATTTTTACGGAAAAACTTAAAAATGTATATAATAATAATTAGTAAAAGTGTATATTTGGTTTAACAAAATGTTTTTAATTTTTTATATAATAATAGGAAATTAAATATTTTAAATTTCTTCATTTGAATTAAAAAACAAATTTATATAATATCAATTTCTACAAATTCAATTCGAATGATTTTTACCAGTTAAAGAAAATTATATATGTACATTTTTTAAAAATCTAATATTCTCTTACGAAATTCCGAATTTTTTTTGTTAATCATTCAGCTATGAAAATCTAAATAAATTATATTATAGGTTAATTTAATCAGTTCGATTTAGAGAAAAAGGGAACTGATCAGTTTCTTCTAAAATTTTAGCAATAGCTTGAAGTTACGAGGATACTACTGGCCTACAACAATATCCACTCATCCTCCATTTGTTTAGATGATTTCTTTTTTCAAAATACTATGTGATTAGATGTATAAGGTTAGATTTCATTCAAAGAAGAATAACCAATAGCTGAGAGTGATGTGCAAATCAAATGGAAACTGATCAATTTTTTCTGGAAATTTTAAAACAGCTAGAAGTTACGAGGATACTGCTATTTCAATATCCTCTCCTCCTCCATTTGTTTATATGATTTTTTTAAAATACTATGTTATTAGATTTCACTCGCAGAAGAAATATCAGTAGCTGAGAGTGATGCGCGAATCAAATGCGCAGAAAACGAAAATCAACAGTGAAAAATCAAAGAGATTTGTACCTGTTTTCGGCTGAATCAAACTCTGCTTCCGTAGTGGAACGGAGAGAGAACAAAAACAACTGAAATTTTCGAGAATGAAAAACGGGAGAATGGAGGCTGATCTGCTCAGCGGCTGCGCGTTGAAAGATGCAAATTCGAAGTTTCCTTTTAAAGTTTCTGGGAAACTCTAAAATGAAGAAATGGGATTTGTTTCCTCTTGCAGTTGCAGACAGCAACAGAGCATTTACTTGCCCTCGGTGTTTCGGCTTATATTGAAAGAAGGGAAATCGTATGTTTCTTTTCTTGGCCAGATTTACATTTATGTACGTTGCGAAAAATTAGGTGCCTGCCTATTATGGCGTCATTTGTCACCGTTTTATCTATATAAAAATATATAATAATTATTAATATATGTTTAATAATAAAATAAATGACTTTTTATTATGTTAATTTTAAATCTAAGTGTATTATTAAATTGTTTATTTTTTTTAATTTTTATGATATGAATGTTAAGGTGACTATAATGTAGTATTTGTTTCTTTTAGTCATTGTTAACATACACATCATGTAACAAAGTTGCTTAAACACGTTATCTCTAAGAATAACAACATTTTATTTAAGTATTTAGGCCGGTCAATGAGTTCTACAATATAATTTTATTTATTATTTTGATAGTTTTGACATTTTATATTGTTATCATCGTTGCATATTTTCTTATTATAAAAGATTGACGGACAGTGATGATTCCACTTCTTATTGAGGTGGGCACTGAAATTCAAATTTCCTCAAATAATTACCTATTTTACTTCTCGTGTCCATCTAAAAAAATTTATTTATATACATCCTGTAAAAAAATATATATTATCAATATATATATATATATATTGTACTCATCTTAAAATTATTTTTAGATTTGTCGTTATCGACGATTTCATATAATTAAATCCTTTTGCGGTAATCAGTTGCTGCATTCAAAACTATTGATGGAGTAATCTATCAGATTATTCTCTCAATCTCCACATCTATATTAATATTACGCATAGTTTCCTATAAAAACATAAGCTTATTGATAATTGTTAGATTTTTTTTTTTGAAAGATAAAGCATATATTCAAGAGATGTTTTGATTTTATTTTTTTCTCACCTTTTGATTTTATTTTCACTAATCTATTATTTTTATAAAATTAGATTTTGATAAAACAATCACGAATGTTATTCTTTTAATTTGATTAATATGATTTTCACATCATAATTTTTCTTCTTACCAGTAGTTCACGTGTTGTTTTTTTAATATTTTTATTTGATTAATACGATGATAACACATGACAATAATTAGGGATAGAGCTATGAAGAAAGTTGAAGGGCTTATTGCCCCTCTCAAATGTTTGGTGTAATTGCGTTTTAGGTCCTTTTTAATTTAAATATTAGTTAAATAATACCTTTGTTCCTCTTGATTTTTATATTAAAAGACTTTATTGAACCTGGTGCTTTTATTGTAGAGAAAATTAGTCCCTTCCAATATTTAATATTTCCGTCTGACAGTACTTAAATTTTTTTAGGAATTTATTTGACACATAACACCAATTAATCGTTAACATTTAAAATATTTACTCAATTAACTATAATAATTTAGATACTTTTAAGATACAATGAATGGGATAAAGATATTGCCTTTTATTTTAAGATAATTTCATTTTTAAATTTTAACCCACATACGTGTTAGGCTAATGAATTAATATTATAATGTTGTTTATCTTCTTGGAAGCATCAGGTGCAGGAAGAAAATGAACACCGCCTTTTCACTAGTCCTTTATGTGATCTAAATCTTCCTCGAAAGAAATAAAAAACAATATAACCCACAAATGTTTTTCATTTTTTTTAGGTGGCGTTTGGTTCGCCTGAATACCTTAAAATTAGGTAAAATTGGAATCTAATTTTATCACTTTCTCATATGTTTGGTTCAAGTTTTTAAAGGGGGAATTGAAATCCAATTCCATAAAGGGAGGGAAAGTAAATTACATCCATAACATGATGAAATTGAAATCCTTTGGAGGAGGAAATGTGAAATTTGACCATACTACCATCGTCAATCTTTTTGGTATTCGAGTCGGATTTTTTTTAAAAAAAAATCGGGATCGGGTCGGATTTTTTTCCAAAAAATACGGGGTCGGGTCGAGTTTTTTTAAGTGTGATATTCGGGCCGGATTTTTTAAGTGTGATATTTGGGTCGGTTCGGGTTTAGGGTGAAAAATACTCGACCCGACCCGGAAAAAATATATAATTTTACCTTATATACTTAGGAATAATTACAATAGTACTCATCTATATATAATTTTTTTTCAATTAAATCACTATTTTTATTGAATAATAATAATTTTTATTATTATTTCGGGTCGGTCAGGTTTTTAATTCATATATTCGGGTCGGATTGGGTAAAACTTTATTTTGGTCGGGTCAGACCTCGGGTGAAGGTTCCCTTGTTCTCGGGGCATCAAGACATTTTTACGACCCATATACCTAAATAAGCTCAAACCAACCTTATTTCATTCTGTTTTATATTGATTTATATAAGTTGGATCTAATTTAATTTAAATTTAATTAATTAATCATTAAATATAATAAATGGAAACAACGATGGTCGATCATTTTGTCGCCCAACAAAAAATAAGGAAAAGAAAAATAAAGAAAATAAGGAAAAGAAGTAGGCTGAAACTTATAGAGTTATACGTTTGATAATAGTAGCTAATAGAAATAATTCGTTAACATACATTGAAAATATAAGATCGAACTTGTTCATAATTAATGTAAAATTTTCGAAATGAATGTTATCTTTTAAGATTAATACGATCCTTTAAAATTTTATATACGTCGTGATATATGAATCTAAATCGAACAACAACGACGTATGTATGCAAGAGTCACGTATCCCACAGTTTAATAAGAAAGGAAATAAAATGCTTTATAAATATCCAATTCGGGGTCTTTTTCCAACTTAATGAGTGATTATCTCAACCTTTGCGTTTCTAACATCGTCCACTTGTTTCTATACAACATCTCATGTCCTTTATTGTCATTTTAATCGCAAATTCTTTAAATAGTTGTTCTTATTGTCATTGTTTTTTAAGTTATTTTACTTTGATTATTATATTTTTTTAAAAATAGTTTGGAATAATTGTACAATACTATATGTTTAAATTTTTTAATATAATGATAATATATATACTTTTCAAATACGTCTTTTTAAATTTAAAACCTTTAAAGAAAATGATATTTGTTGAGGGACGCATAACGTGTAATTGTATTATATGTTTGAAATTATTGTGGGATTTGGAAAAAAAGACTAGACAAAGAAAGAAGCAAATTAAGATGGAGAGAGTGAAGCGCATTCCCACATGCCACGATGAATTGGAACACCCCCTACATATCTCCACGTGGCTATTTTTTGTTACCTATTTGATTGTTTCTTCTATAAGCCTCTATGTGTTTATTCTTTGAATCTGGAAACCCATACATAATTACATACTTATGTGTTGTCAATTTAGGTGTTTTGTTGAGTTTTCATTAAGTTTTCGGTGCTCCCTTCTATACTATATTTTGTTATCCTGTTTCAAAACAGAGACTATAATGGATGAACTAAGGGGTTCACGGAGATGATTGCCTTTCTAATTTTAAATTTTCTTATAATATAAATATATATTTTTATTGATGAACTACTTTTGTCTTTTAAAATATAAATATTTTAAATTATATATTTAGTTACTTAATTATTTTTACGGTTCTATTTTTGGGACTTAATTATTTTTTAAATTATATCTAAAGTTACTCTTTGGCCACCTTCCGTTAAAGATTTAACGGTGATGTTACGTGTCACCATTAGCTAATACCATATCACGATTGGAAAAAAATTGTCACGTCAACAATTCTGTTTATTTTTTAACGAAGTGTGACCAAAATGGAATCAAAATTTACCTTTAGGTATGATTTTGAAAATAAAAAAGTTAATTGACTAAAACGAAATTGCGAGAATATTTGGATGACTAAATACATATTTTACTCTTTAAATTGTATAAGTTTGTCCCATTAAAATTTTATATATTCTCTCTCCTTAACATAAAATCATACGTCCGTCCTTAGAGACAACGACAATGCTAAATTTATGTTTAGTCCCTTCAAATTTATCTTTCTAAATTTAACATAATAGAAAATTTTCTCCCTGAAATGGTAAATTTATAATGGATAAATGAAATTTGAGATCATTGAACTATACTCAAACGATTGTTTTGGTCATTATTTTTTAAAAAAGTTATAAAGCAATCATTCAATTTATCGAGCTAGTACAAAATATTTAATAAATTTTATCGATTGTTATAAAATAATTATTGAATTTTATCAAACTGTTACAAAGTAGTCATTAAATTTTATCAAATTGTTACAAAATGGTCATTAAATTATTGAATCTTTTACACTAATCTTAATAATTTGTAATAGTTAAATAAATTTAGGGTAAAGTACATAAATGCTTCCCCTTACTATAACATGTTGCTTTGTTGAGTCCCTTTATTATTAAAAGTTAAAAAATTATCCCTCAATTATAAGGAGTCGATTTGTTGAGTCCCTCGACTATTAAAAGTTACAAAATGGTCACATGACTATTTATTATATTTCAAACTTGTATTTTTTTGTTAAAAAATTAACGACAAACTGAGCTAGACATTAATTTGCTGACTGAGATATTATAAAATATAATCTCATAATCTCAAACAGCTATCAGCTCTCAGTCAGCATGTTAACTTCCAGCTCAGACAACCATTATTTTTTAATGGAAAATGATGGGTTTGGAACATAATGAATAGTTGAGTGACTATTTTGTAATTTTTAATAGTCGAGGAACTCAACAAATCAACTCTTTATAATTAGAAGACCAATTTATAACTCTTAATAGTCGAAAGACTCAATAAAGAAGTAGTGTATAGTCGGGGGACCATTTGTGTACTTTACCCATAAATTAAATGCTAACAACTTTGTAATCTTTTATTCTTAACCATGGTAGACGTCCGATTTGTTTTGTTTTTCTTTACTTATTTATTATTGTTGAGTTAATCGATTGATTGAATCGGCCAAGAGGGGGTGAATTGGCAATAAAAATTTTGGTGGAAGCTTTTGCAGAAAATTGAAAGAAATTGCACAGCGATTTAGAGTGGTTCGACTTTATCAACCAAAGTCTACGTCCACTACCTTAGCTATCCACACTAAGGATTTTCCAACAAATTCACTAATTTGTTCTTTCTTTTGAGGTCAAAGAGATAACCTTACAACTCCCTCAATAATATATCCCAATTATTGAGAACACTCTTTTCTCAAAGAGAAATACAAATTTGCAAACTTACAAGAAAAACCTCACAAGGCAAATATATTTGCACAATTCTAGAACAAAGAAAGAACACTCAAGAATAAGTACAATTGAGCACAATAAGTGTTCTTGAAAGCAAAATGAATATTGAATGAAAAATAGGCTTGAAATGCTCAAACTTGAGGTTTGATGCTTTCTCTTTGTTTCTCTCTTGATTCTGATTGCTTGATGTTTTTTTATTGTTGATCAATGGCTTCTAAGCTTGCTTAAATACACCTTGAATCACTTCTGAACGTTGGGAATGATTAGAGAAAATAATATAGCCGTTTTAGTGTGAAAACAATTAATAAAATAGTTTAGAGCGTGGGGGGAATCGGTATCCCCTATGGGGAATCGATTCCGTAAGTGTAAAATTCAAATATTTCGACCGTTATACAAGGGGGAATCAGTTCCCTCCGAGCATACTGGAATTCTCGGAGTCAAACCATTCAGGGGGGAATCGGTACCCCCTTGGGGGGGAATCGGTTCCCTCTGAGCAATCTGGAATTTTTGGCTTTGAAATGGTTCAAAATACTTTGTAAAATTATTTTGAATTTTTTTAAGATTAAAACTTAATTTTACACTTTGAGTAAGGATTAAAAATGATCTTTGAAAGATTTGGAGTAATGTTTTGATATTCGAATTATTCTATCGAATATACTTAGAAAATCATTTGGAAAATCTTAAAATTCATTTAACTTAATTTGTTATATCGAAATATCAAAATGTTTTCAACAATCTCCCCCTTTTTGATATAACAAAACATTTTAGTAATTTTAAGATTTTGAAATCAAGTTTTGAAATTACTCCCCCTTACTTTAACACTTCTCCCATTTATCATTTAAAACACATTTAACACTTCTCCCCCTTTTTGTTAAATCAAAAAGACATTTTAAAGAATTTAAACAAGATTTTGAAATCATTTAGCCAATTGATTATATATAATATAAGCTGCTAAGATCACAAGCAAGAGAAACGTTAGCCATTAGTTGGTCATATTGCTATAATGATGTAAATGATGCAATAAATTTAACTAAACCATCAAAAGAAAATATATAAATTCAAACAAACAAATCCAAAGTCACAAAATCAAACAATCCAAAAAGTTGAAGCAATAATCGTTTTAGTTCAAAATTTTAAATTTAAGCACAGAATCACATATCCGGATCAGGAGGAAAACGAGCTCGCATAGCGGTCATTTCGTGAGTGAGGTCATTAATACGCGCGTTGGTTGCTTCGTTGTTTGCACGCTCTCCCGAAGAATTTCTAATTGTTGAGATCCCATTGTGGATAAGTGGGACTCTATAGAAGAAAAGTGTGAATCCATGGTAGCGTATCAAAAATCGAATGTCTCCATAAAGGATTGGAAATATGGAGGCATTTGATGCGTTTGTTGTGCTTGCTCCTCGGGCTGCTCAGGCTCATCTTCGGCTTCATCGATGTCTCGCATTAATTGCTCAAGCTCGAGATCTTCGTCAGCTTCGGGTGGAGCTTGTGAAGAACTAGCTCCCAGAGTATTTGCAGAAGATCGAACCCATTCACCGGTTTCCTTATCCTTAATACATCCCACTCTCGTTAAGGAAAGAAGGTTAATTTGTTTCTTAAGGGGAAAAACGACATCTAGACCGACTCTAAGCCCAGCTTTGGAAAACAGATTACTCAAAATGCAACCGTAAACAAGAGATGAACAGAGTTTCTTGTTAGGAACAAGATTTACGGTTTCAACAATTTCAGCAAAAATAATATGAGGTAGGTTAATTTTAATATTGTTTTTGAAACAATGTAACCACCAAAGATCTAAGGCTCTAAGAGTAGAATAACGACCTTCGGATGGTCGAAACCACCAAGAAATCATTAGATGAAGAAAACGTTCATGAATGTCTAAGACACTTGCACTAACCCTTCTTTTATAACGAGTTTTTCATTTGAAATACCATCATTATCTAGTCCGAATGTATTGGTTATGTAAGCCGAGTCAATATATAAGAATTGTCCTAGGAGGTAGGAACGAATTCATATGGTTTCGGTTTCAGTTTGGTTTTTAACACAAACGGCATTAGAATAGAAAATACGAACAAGTTGATGGTAAACGATGGGTTCAAGGTCAAATAGTTTATAAAATTTCCACTATTGTAAAAGAGGAAGATATTTAAAATTGATAGTTAACATAGCTTGACGAGAAAGAATACGTTCTTCCCGGATTTTGTAAGAGTCGAAATATTGATAATACCAAAAACGATGATTTCTAGGACCAGGATGATTGAAACACGAATTTTGGATAGTCAAGTTAGGATCAATGGGATTAGGATTAGAAATTGGAATAGGAGGAGGATTTGGAGGTGGATTTGGTTGACGGTATGAGCGACTAGATGATGACCTAGCACGTTTAGGATTTGACATGGTTTAGGAAATCGGAATAGAATTGATAACCTGCAATTTAGAAAACACATGTATGCAATTTAATCAATCCCAAAACTCAATTGAGTCCTCAATATTTCAAGGTTCTCTAAATCAATCCTAATGGGTAAAGTTTTTTTTTTTGAAAAACTTTTGAAAAATATGGTTTTGAGAAACAATATATGTATAGTTTTCATAACAACAACATAATTTAATCAAAACACGATAATTTGAAAATTAACATTTTTTTTAATAATTTCGAAAATTTAAAAAATTTGGAAAATTCTTGTGTTTTTGATGAAATTGGTTGTAATATCTAGTTTCTAATCACTAAACAATCAATGCCCGATCTAAAGTTCATCCTAGAACTAATTAAAACAAGCCCTATGTTCAAAATCAATAAAATATGGAGTTTAGAAAATTTTACCTTGAAGGATGAGATTGAGTGGATTTTGATGTTGTTTGCACGATTTTAATGATGATTGCAAGTTTAGGAGATGATATTTGAAGTGAATTCCGATTAAAATCGATAATTTGAGGAAAAAATGGAGATAGGGAGAGAGTTGAGGGAAGAAACGGCGTGAAGAGAAAGGAGGGTTTTGAGTAAAAATAAGGGTTCTGCCCGTGTATAACCAGGACCCCAGGGGGTATCGATTCCCCTGTGGGGGGAATCGGTTCCCCTTCAAAGGGGAAATCGGTTCCCTCAAGGGGGGATCGATTCCCTCTGCACCAAAATGTTAAAATCCGATTTTAAACACCTAAAATGCTAAATTAATTTACTCTAGTGGTATTGGCAACTCATATATTGAAAATTAATCATGTTCAAACAATTCAATTAATCTTTAAACGATATTTGAACATAAAATTAATTTTTCATCAAGAATCATAAACTCCCCCTAACTAATAGCAATGAATGCAATCAAAAATTACTATTATAAACATTTTTCATTTATTATTAAAAGTGCTAAAATTATTTTAAACACTCAATGAAGATAGGTTGGTCAAACCTAATTCTCTCCTAAATGTCCAAAATCGTTCATTGTCTAAAGGTTTTGTAAAGATATCCGCTAATTGGTGCAAAGTATCAACAAATTCTAGAACCACATCTTCCTTAGTGACATGGTCTCTAATGAAGTGATGTCTTATTTCAATGTGCTTAGTTTCAGAGTGTTGGATGGGATTTTTAGTGAGATAAATAGCACTAGTATTGTCACACTTGATAGGAATGGTACATACTTCAATTCCATAATCAAAAAGTTGTTGTTTCATCCATAAAACATGTGCACAACAACTACCAGCTGAAATGTATTCGGCTTCAGTGGTAAATAATACAACACAATTTTGTTTCTTTGAAAACCAAGAAATTAGCATATTTCCAAGGAATTGGAAAGTACCTGAGGTGCTTTTCCTATCTAATTTGCATCCTCCATAATCCGCATCAGAAAAATCATGCAAGCTAAAGCTAGAGTCTCTAGGATACCAAAGTCCTAAACTAGGAGTGTCCTTAAGGTATCTAAAGATTCTCTTAACAACTAGTAAATGTGATTCCTTAGGACATGATTGAAATCTAGCACATAAGCAAACACTAAACATAATATCCGGTCTACTTGCAGTTAGATAAAGTAGAGATCCAATCATTGACCTATATAATTTAACATCTACACATTTATCTCCTTCATCTAAGTCAAGCTTTGTTGAAGAGCTCATTGGAGTGTCATGAGGTTTCCCATTTTCCAGTCCAAACTTCTTGAGCATATCTTTGACGTACTTAGCTTGATTGATGAAGATGCCATCTTTTCTTTGCTTGATTTGGAGTCCCAAGAAAAATGAGAGCTCCCCCATCATGCTCATCTCAAACTCACTTTGCATTAGCTTAGAAAATTCTTGGCAAAGAACATCATTAGTAGAACCAAATATTATATCATCAACATAAATTTGAACTACTAATAAATCTTTACGTTTATGCTTCAAAAACAATGTAGTGTCAACCTTCCCTTTTGAAAAACCTTTTTAAATTAAAAAATTTGACAATCTTTCATACCAAGCTCTAGGAGCTTGCTTTAAACCATAAAGAGCTTTTGTCAATTTTAAAACATGATCCGAAAAATTTGAATCTTCAAAACCTGGAGGTTGTTCCATATACACTTCTTCTTTTATAAAACCATTTAAAAATGCACTTTTAACATCCATTTGATATAATTTAAATTCATTAAAACATGCAAATGCTAATAACATTCTAATTGCTTCCATCCTAGCTATGGGAGCGTATGTTTCATCATAGTCTATACCCTCTTCTTGAGTATACCCTTGAGCAACAAGTCTAGCCTTGTTTCTCACTATATTACCACTCTCAACAAGCTTATTCCTAAATACCCATCTAGTACCTACAATAAATTTATTACTAGGCCTTTCAACTAATGTCCATACTTTACTTCTCTCAAATTGATTTAACTCTTCTTGCATAGCCATAATCCAATGTTCATGATTTAATGCTTCTTTAATATTCTTAGGCTCTATGCATGAGATAAATGCAACATAATTACAAATATTTCTAAGAGAAGATCGAGTTGTTACCCCTTTGGATGGATCACCAATAATTTCACCATCCTTGACATAGTTGTACTCTCTTGGATAAAATACTTCCCTTTCTTCAATGGTTGGATTCTCAAGAGGATCATGAGTTTCCTCATTTTTCGTTTCTTCCTTTGATGATGGTTCTCCAATGTCATGTCTAATGTCATTTGTATTTATAACACCTACATCATCATTCACACAAGAATCCTTCCTCGGAAGGAGATTATCATCGAAAACAACATGTATAGACTCTTCTACAACTAAAGTTTTTTTATTAAATACACGATAGGCTTTAGAATTTAAGGAATAACCCAGAAAAATTCCTTCATCACTTTTAGCATCAAATTTGCCAAGGTTTTCTTTACTGTTGTTCAAAACAAAACATTTACATCCAAAAGGATGAAAATAGCTAATGTTAGACTTTTTATTTTTGAAAATTTCATATGGAGTTTTCTTTAAAATTGGCCTAATCATTACTCTATTTACAACATAACAAGCGGTATTTGTGGCTTCCGCCCAAAAAATATTTTGGCAAATTATTTTCACAAAGCATGGTTCTAGCCATTTCTTCTAAAGTTCGATTTTTCCTCTCAACAACTCCATTTTGTTGAGGGGTTCTAGGTGCTAAAAAATTGTGACTAATACCATTAGAATTACAAAACTCAGTAAATCCAAGATTTTCAAATTCAGTGCCATGATCACTCCTAACACTAGTTATATAGTAACCTTTATCATTTTGGATTTCTTTTGAAAACATGATGAATTTTTTAACGCTTCATCTTTAGTACTTAAGAGTAGAACCCAAGTATATCTAGAATAGTCATCTACCAAGACAAATGCATATTGTTTTCCACCCAAGCTAGTAGTCCTAGTTGGCCCAAAAAGATCTATATGGATCAATTGTAATACTCTACTAGTTGACACATCATTAATGGATTTAAAAGAAACTCACTTTTGTTTTCCTTTAGCACAAGCATCACAAATTTTATCATTATCAAATTTTAGTTTAGGCAGCCCTCGAACCAATTCTCCTTGAACTAACCGTTGTAAAACACTCATACTAGCATGTCCTAGTCTCCTATGCCATAACAAATTATCATGCTCATCCCTAGCAACTAGGCACAAAATAGTCATATCAATAAAATCTAAATGCATCATGTATATATCCCTATTTTATGACCAACAAGCATAATCGAAAATAGATGCAATGTCAATCAATTTTGCAATCATTTAAAATAAAACATTGTATCTTTTATCAAATTTATTTTTCAAAAGATTATGCTTTTAACCAATTCACATATAAAACATTATGCAATGTTGATTATAGAGATTAAGAGCACATGCATAAAGTTTTTGAAAATGTTATGTATTAAAACTTTATAATATTTAAACAAAAATCTATGCATAAACATTAAGAAAAATTTCAGGTCAAAATTTTGCAAAACCAAAGTTCTTGAAAAATCGATATCAATTGTTAAAGAGATATCAATTACATTTTAAAAACAATTTTGACCAAAAAAATATATGATGAACTAGAGTTTATAAAACATTACCAAAAATTATTATGTTCATCATACAATATTTTTCAACATACATGAGACAAAACATAATCATTTAGAATTATTTAACATTTAAAACCTCATGCATGCATAAACTAAATGAACAACCAAATAAAAAAAACATTAAGTTTAGAGGTTACCCATTCCTTTTTCATGTGTGGCTAGAGCATCTTGAATATCATCATCTTTATCACCATTGCTCTCACACACCTACAAGAGACATTTAAGTAGATTTTGGTATCCAAATTGCTTTGGATCCTTGAACATTAGTTTCAATGCCTCTTGTTCCTTTTGGAACCCATACTTGTCTAATTTTAAATCGTTTTCCTTTATTTAAAGGACAAATATGTTCCTTATGACCATGATAATGACAATGTGAACATATTGTCATTATTGAACTAGATGAATTATTTAGAATGATCTCTTTTTCTCTTGTTAAACATTCAAGCTTATCTTTCAAATTGAAATTTTCTTTTTCGATACTTTCAAATTTCATTTTTGAGAGTTCTAAATCCTTCTTCAAGATTTCATTTTGATTTTCAAAATCTATTTTCATTTCTAGAAGAAGTTTGTTTAATTTGAAAATTTCTTTTTCAAAGTTTTCAGATTTTATTTTTGAAAGCTCTAACTCATTTCTCAACATTTCATTTTGATTTTTCAAGTCTGTTTTAGCTTTCAAAAGAAGATCATTTTTAGCAATAAATTTAGAAATCAATTTATTGTATTTGGAGTTCATGGTCTCAAACTCCGAAAATAATTTATCATAAGCATCTTGTAACTCATTAAAAGATTTTGAATTTGATTGAGTTAGAAGATACCTTTGGCTCTGTGAGAGCTAATAGAGACACCACTTTTATTGGTTCTTCTTCTTCCTTGTCTCTATAGATCTCCTCAAGCTTATCCCACATTTTCTTGGCACTTGAACAATAAGAAACTCCTTTATATACATTAGGATCAATTGCACAACACAACATGTGCATAGCCTTTGAGTTTTGTTGAGCTTCCTTCCGTTCTTGAACACTCAACTTCTTTGCCTTCTTAGTAGGAGAGGATATCCTTTCTTGATTATCATTCAAGCTTCCATATCAAATGCTTTGATGAATATCATCATACACCTCTTCCAATGACGATAATTTGTTCCATTGAAGTGTGGAGGTACGTCAATAGGTCTGGATTCTTCCATTGAGAATGAACCAGAAGTAGACGCCATCTTTATCGATTTAACTCTTCCCGGATCGACTCAAGAGGCGATTAAACCTTTAAATGAGTTAGGATCTGATGCCAATTGTTGAGTTAATCGATTGACTGAATCGGCCAAGAGGGGGTATTGGCAATAAAAATTTTGGTGGAAGCTTTTGCAGAAAATTGAAAGAAATTGCATAGCGATTTAGAGTGATTCGACTTTATCAACCAAAGTCTACGTCCACTACCTTAGCTATCCACACTAAGGATTTTCCAACAAATTCACTAATTTGTTCTTTCTTTTGAGGCCAAAGAGATAACCTTACAACTCCCTCAAGAATATACCCAAATTCTTGATAACACTCTTTTCTCAAAGAGAAATACAAATTTGCAAACTTACAAAAAAAAAAACCTCACAAGGTAATTATGTTTGCACAATTCTAGAACAAAGAAAGAACACTCAAGAATAAATACAATTGAGCACAATAAGTGTTCTTGAAAGCAAAATGAATATTGAATGAAAAATAGGCTTGAAATGCTCAAACTTGAGGTTTGATGCTTTCTCTTTGATTCTCTCTTGATTCTAATTGCTTGATGTTTTTTTTGTTGTTGATCAGTGGCTTCTAAACTTGCTTAAATACACCTTGAATCACTTCTGAACGTTGGGAATGATTAGAGAAAATAATATAGCCGTTTTAGTGTGAAAACAATTAATAAAATAGTTTGGAGCGTGGGGGGAATCGGTACCCCCTATGGGGAATCGGTTCCCTAAGTGTAAAATTCAAATATTTCGACCGTTATACAAGGGGGGAATCGGTACCCCCTGGGGGGAATCAGTTCCCTCCGAGCATACTGGAATTCTCTGAGCCAAACCATTCAGGGGGAATCGGTTCCCTCTGAGCAATCTGAAATTTTTGGCTTTGAAATAGTTCGAAATACTTTGTAAAATTATTTTGAATTGTTTTAAGATTAAAACTTAATTTTACACTTTGAGTAAGGATTAAAAATGATCTTTGAAAGATTTGGAGTAATGTTTTGATATTCGAATAATTCTATCGAATATACTTAGAAAATCATTTGGAAAATCTTAAAATTCATTTAACTTAATTTGTTATATCGAAATATCAAAATGTTTTCAACAATTATTATTTTATTTTGTAACCTTTTATTTCTTGAAGATTAAACCAAGTTAAATTATCATTGGAGATTAGACCAGGCTTAATTAAATAAATTAAATCATCCTATCATTTCAGCAACAAAATCTTAAAATATAGTTTGTGATTCATTCATTGTTCAACGCTTGATTATAGCATAACATGCTGCTTATCAAAACAAAGGGGCAGGCTTTCACAATTAACCTGTATACCAATGCCACTTGTAATGGTCCCATCATCATTGCCAACAGATATATTATAATATTATTATTTTATTTTCCAATAATTAGTTTAAGGGTAAAGTACATCATAGGTCACTAAACTATATTTAAATGATTGTTTTGGTCATTCAATTTATAAAATTGTTATAAAATAGTCATTGGATTTTATTAGATCTTTACAAAATTATCACTAAATTTATCAAACTTTCACATTTATTATAAAACAACAATGATAATTTGGTAAAATATTGATAAATTTAATGATCATTTTAAGATTTTCAAAAATTTAACAGCCAAAATGGTTATTTGAATGTAGTTTAATGAAATCGGATGTATTTAACCCTTAGTTCAAGAATGATTAAATTTACACACCCCATCTCCTTAGCTGTCCAATTATATTATATAAATATTCATTAACTATTATTATGATTATCAACATCACCAAGCATTAGCTTGTCTTATCTAATTATAATTAATTATGATTATTATTATAGATTTGTAATTGACAAGTTGAAATGTTTTAGCCTTTCATTTTTCCTATTAAAATTGAAAATTTTTTATTTGCTTACATAAATTATTTTAACATCAGTCATATTATATATATTTTTTTAAAAAGTCAACTATGTGTTTGCATAATAATTGAAAGTTATTGTATAGGAGATTCTAGAGGTCTCAACTTGACCTAGTTTTGTGGTTTAAGGGTGACTAAAGCTCTTAAATTTTTGAAGGAAAAAAATTAAGTTTTTAAATTTTTTATTTAATTGAACATTAAGGTTTGGGATTAGTATTTTGACGTTGTAAATGAAATCAACCGGGTTCAAAAGATCATCCCATGATAAATCTATACAATATTCAACCTGAATTAATCGATCAATAAAAAAATTTAAAAGAAACAATAATTTTTTTTTGCATTCAAAATTCTTACATGTAATTAATTTGGTTAAATAGGAGAATCTTCTTGTTACAAAAACCATTACCATAAATCAACTTGATGGAATTTCATGCATATAATAAATACACAATGTTATTTTCAAAATGGACATGTCAGGTTGTTTACATTCTAAATTTTAATAATAAATATAATTTTATCTTTAGTCACACAGGTGAGTTTAGGTAAATGTTTACAAATCTAGATAGATTTAAATATTATATTGATATTCTATTTGAATGAGATAACATCATATTTAGTGCAAGTATTATGAACATTTATCTAATATATTATCTTTATTTTTAAAATATTCAATGTGACACATATACTTTTAAAATACCTAAAATAGTATTTTTTTTATTAATCTGGGATAACTATAAGGCAATGTCTGTTCAAATATAAATAAATAATAAAACCAATTCTTTTACCACGGATGCCACTTGGTTCTTGCACCTATTCAATGATTTTTTTGTCATTTACTAATAGTATTAAGCTAAATATTATAATAAGAAATGATAATTCATGCATGATACTAACGACGTTAATCTTAGGTAGGGGTGAGCAAAACTTGTATCGAGTCTAAAAATTGATATTTTTGACTCGATTTGAATTGATTCAATTTTATAAACTCGACTTGAGTAAAAAAATAAAATTCGAGTCAAGCCGAATAAAATAATGCAATAATATTATAAATATTTACAAATAAATTTAAACAGAAATTCGAACAACTCGGCTCGATAAAATTTCAAAAAAATTTTGAGCTATAAAATTGGACTAGTCAACTGGAATAACTCAAAATTTTTTTACTCAAATTGATCGAACGCTCATCCCTAACCTTAGGTACCCTATTAACAAAGTACATGTATATTGGACATATTGACAAAGTATATATATCACATTGGATATTTTAAAAATACACCTACCATATTAGATATTTTATAAAAGTACATGTATATATTGAAAATTTTGTTAAAGGCCATGTAACATAATGAACATTTTAAAAATACAAATACCATATTAAATATTTTAATAAATTATAGATATAAAGTATGATAATATCTGATTTAAATTTGGCTTAAATTCAGTCAGATCATAAATTTCATTTTTAGCGAGTTATTATTTTATACATATATTTTATTTTATTTATACAATCTGTCGAATTTAATCTTAAATACTAAACATTTAGATGACTGACTTTACACTCTGTACTCATAAACTTTTAAATCCTAAATAAAACACATATTATTAAAATATATAAATTAAATAAACTAAAATTTAAACCAACTTATCTATCAAATAAATTTCTATACATATATAATGTACAAATTCAACCCACCCATTTTGGCAGTGGACAAAAACCAATTTAAGATTTTTTGTATTATTTTGTTGTTTGGTTTTATTAGATATAAAATTAACCCTTAAAAGTTATAAACATATATGATGAGAAAATCTTATTATTCAATTAATAAATATTTATATTTAAAAGTTAAGAGGCAAAATGATAAAACCAATAAAAGTAAGGACTAATAATTTATTTTGCCTTTAAGTTGTTACATTTACAATTTGCATTAAAATTGAAAAAATTAAGAGAGAAAAAATATTTTAAAAATAAGAAATAGTATAGTGATTAACCCATCACCGAATCAAAATTTAGTCCGATTAACCGATCGGGAAATTAGGTATTGGACCAATTAGGGATTAAGAATATATTTTTTAAAATTTTGATTATTGATTAATTATATTCAAAATCAATTAATTAATGGAATTAACTAGAAATATTAAATATATAACATATTATATATATATATTGAATATATATTTTAAGACCCAACTATTTTTAATTAAACTTTCAATATCTAATTAAAATTTGACCAAAATGAAAAAAATACACATACTAAGCTCAAATTAATTTAACTAAAAACTTATAATAAATTTTGGTTAATTCGAAAACTAATCGAATTAACCATTTTTTTATTCAGTTAATAATTTTTAAAAAAAATTCGATTCGGATTATAATCAACAACTTTAATAAATTTAATTTTGATAAATTTTAATTTAATTGATCATTAACAAGACTAATCAAGTAAACACCTCTAACGTGAAACGACTTTTTTTTATAAAAAAAAAAGAAGAAGGGAAGCAAGTTGAATTTGTATTGTGTGGTGTTGAAGCTTTCTCTTTCGTTCACTCATCATTATCAAAAGTTAATCCATTTTTAAACCAAAATCAATCAATCTTTTCTGGCATCAACACCACATATATATATATATATATATATATATATATATATATATATATATATTATGTTTGAAATTATAGGTAAGCTGTCTTTTATTGTCAACTTTTTTTAGCTTTTTTTATTTGAATATATAATTTCGCTACATTATTTGTGATTTTTCTTTGTTAATGGCTTAATGCAATCAATTATTGTTTTCTTTCCTTCTCCAAACAGTGAAATGTAACTTATTAATTATTATATTTTCATTTTTCATATAGATTATTACATCACACACAATATGTACATATGGAGGATTTTATGTTAGAAAGATGAATTTATAAATTTTTAAAAGAATGAAAACAAATTATTAATAAAAAATACAAAAAAAATATATAAAATACATAAGAATATAAAAATTTTAGGGGGAACGGTCGGCCACTCTCCTTAGGTCTATCCCTGATCACACATACAAATTATAACTATAATTTTAAATTAAATTAGATCTTAAACTTTTGAACATTTCAATTTCATTTCCAAATTCTCATTTTATATTGGTCTCTAAACTTTTGAACATTTCAATTCATTTCTAATTATGACCTTTATTATGTTTCCTGAAATTTTGAACTTTTTTTTGAAGGGGGAAGTTTTGTATGTTATTTAAATTGCACCGCATATAAAACAACGTAAAACGAGCAGGGCCTTGTTAAAAAATCTCTCTAAACTTAAGTGGAGGAAAAAGAACTCTCACAATCGATGACAGAACACAAACAACAATACATTTCGAAAAAGCCATACATGAAAGCCAAAATAATCCCACTGAACTTTTTAACATTTCAATAACACCCTCAAAACCATTCAAAAATCCGGGGATGAAACATTCAAAAGTTTAGGGACTAAAATGAGGGTCATAGTTTGGAGACATTTAAAATTTTAAAAGTTTGTGGACCAATTTAGAAAGAGTTATAATTTATGGATGAAATTGGAATGTTAAAAACTTTAGAGACTAATTTAGAATGAGTGTGGGAAGAAGGGTTTGAAACGTCGAACGGGTAAAATCTGGATTCCTACACATTTTGAACATTCACTTTGTAATTCTTTGTAATTCACTGTGTTGCAGTGGGTTGCTCCATATCTCAAATATGAGCAAATCCCGATTCGTTTCTGTTTCCGAATTCCTTAAAGAGGACGAGAAGGTCAAGGTTCCTGTCGTGAAGTCGCTCTTTCCCGACAAAATATCTCTCAGGTAACCGAGGGCCGTGGTTGAGATCTTTGCATTTTGAGAGTTTCCGACATAATCTTGAATCGAGGTTTATCTGATGCATATTGCAGAACCGCCGATATTGAAAGTGAATCGAGGTCGGAATGCCGGAATATTAACTTGTAAAAAAGGAAGGACTCTGAGTCTTGCCCCGACTGCATGTGAAATGTACACGACGATCTCTGGAAGAGAAGCTAACATCTTGGCCATTCTGTCGGAACTAGAGAAATATTTCCTTCCCTGCATTCTACTTCAGATCACCAAGGCAATAAAATCCGCTTCAAACGAAATCGAAGAAGTATCGATACATCAACACAATCTCTATAGTTCAAATGTTGTACGAATATTTGTATTTTCGTGGTTACAAATGCTTGGTTACTCAACTTCGATTATGGAAGAAAGTGTTTTTGTTTGAATTAAGTGCTTAATTGACCCTATCACTCAGAGTTATGCAACACTGGAAGGAAATACATAGGCTTACTAGCAACCTATAGAAGAAATCTAGAAGGTTTGCCTATGACCAAGTATGGCATAAGATCTGCTAACTTAGATAGTCAGAAGGCAACACTACTTGAGTCGAATCGAATATATTTAGTCATTACTCAAACCAAAAGTGAACCAAATGAAACGGAAACTTAATCGAATATGGTACTTCAAATCAAACCTAGAGCATCACCATGAGTGAAGAAAGAAACATAGGATTGCAAAGACAAAAGGAGGCATGCAGCATTAAGCATCAACATAACAAAGAAACAAAGGCCTCCAAAGCAACCAAGACAAGCATGAAAACTCAATAAAACCTGAGGCTCTAAAGTATGTGGCTAGCCTTTAAGCCAAGTCCCTCTATGAAATCTAAAGCTCTAGCGCCAGCTAGGATTACGGTTCGAACAAAAAAAAATGTTTGCGCACAAACCACTGCAGGAAGCTTCAGCCCAAACTTAGTTCTTCCCTTGAGAAACCAGATCGAGATCTCGAAGAGAAAGCAGAGTAGAGTGTAGGCATAGCACCAAGATAACCAGCCTGAATGAAAAAGCTGAAAAGAACATAAACGATGGTCGATGGAGAGAACCAAGCTCACTAAAAACGTTAAAGACAATGTAGATGGAAGATCAGATCATAAGAAAAAAGCCCCAAGTGAATTAAAGAGAGAGGGTGAGGGAAAGGGATGATAAGAGCTGACGAGACTTGACAAAACCCTTGCTCGATGAGTAGGGTAGAATTAATACCAAAATTCTCACAGTTGTACATATGAATCTCTGAACTATGGCCTAAATGTTCAGGCAAAATCAATAACCAACCTAGTCTGAGCATTACTCCCAAAGAAGCCACCAATTTCTATTGAATTATATCAGATAAAGCAACAATAAGCATGCAATCATCATCTTAGATCATACAAGTTCACAAAACTTCTAAAAAATAGTTTCCACTAAATGCTACAAATTTTCCTTTATCATCACCATCAAAATCATAATCTATAACCATATAACCATAACATCATAACTCATCATTCAAAATCATATATGCTTTAAATCAAATGCCACTGCTAAAATCACCAATCTTTCATCTCTAATTCTCTACCAAGTGTTACAAGTGAAGCAAAGCAGATTCAAAGTTCTGATTTTGAGCAGAAACCAATTAAAATTAACCTCATCAATCATCCAACTGCTGAAGCTCAGCCTTGAGCTGCTCAATCTTGAGCCCCATGGAGCGCTGCAAAGCCGCCTTTTTCGACTCGGGTAGCTTTCCTGAAAGCCCTTCAAACATGTCCAGAACCTCCTTAACAGCAGCACGAGCACATTCTGCTTCTTCGTTGAAATAAACAGTCTCTTTAGACTCCATTGCCATCTCTATCTCCTCTCTTGCCTCCGCGAACTTGAGGTTGATTGAATCAACTTCCTTGTTCACATCCAACTCGGGTGCTGCCGAATCAGTGCCGTACTTCAACGAAATTTGGTGGATTGGGTGTTGGAAAAGGTTGGGTTTTGGACATCGGACTGAGCTGGGAACGAGTTGAGTAGGAATCGCTGAAAGCGAGTTAATGAGAAACGAAGACGTGGGCTTTGGATAAGATTCAAGAGGGTATCTCAGAAAGTATTTGCACAGTGAGATTTGAGAACGAGTACGCATTTTTTGAATTTTTTTCTCAGCTCTGATCAAACGCAAAAAGGGGCTAGGACAGGAAGAAGAAAGCGTAAGATATAAATTAAGTATTAATTCAATAAAGGTCCTCAAACTATGTTCAGAACTCAAAATTAGTCCCAAACTTTTAAATATTTCTTTTGTTTTCAAAGTATCAATAGGATATCAATTTGGTACTTATGTCGTTCTAGTTATCAATTTATAAATTCGATGCAACTTTAATTGATGCGTAATACATTTATAGTTTTTAGAGCAAATTTAAATTATAGGATATTCTAATATGATCATATATTTTTTAGTTTTGACAATCAAACTACTTAATTATTTAAATAATATAAATCAAGTCATCAATTATTAATAGTTAACAGAGTTAAAATTGATATAATTATAAATCGATAAAATATATAACTAATGAGGATTAAATGTATAGTTATATTAATTTTTAACTACCAAAATATTGGTGACTTGGTTGACATCATTTAAATAATTAAGTGGTCGGATTGATAAAATTATTATTATTTTTTATTTTTTTGATAAATCCATGATGAATACAAGGTAGTATCTATTTCAAGAAAATAATAATCTCTTAACCACTGAGATCACTTAGTTCATACCAGATTAATAAAATTAAAATATCAATAATCAATTTAATTTTTTATAATTAAATGGTTATATATGTAATTTATCTGAATAGAAAAACAACTTCTAAAACTATAAAAAAAAGTAATATACTTTTTAATTTCATACGGATAGGTATAATTATATTGTTTTTTCAATTAGGTCAGGTTGAACATTTTTTACTATAAATTCAAATCCGATCTGAATTTATCATCTAAAATACTCGTTTTAAACTTAAATTCTTTTAAAAATGTCAACTTAATAAAATAAAATCGAATAAGAACCCGTCAAATTCGAATATAATGTGCATCCCTATTCTTAACCTAAAACCAACCCTTTAGCCCTCAGCACGTTTCGCGCCAAATGGCGAAAGGTGAAAAATCTAAAATGTCCCGCTCATCCCGACCTCCCCCTTAAATCGGAGTAACCCAGAAACGAAAACAGTTTGACAAACAGAGGAGAGTAAAGGGAAAAACAGGTTGAAAACCCATATTATGTCTACCGCCATTTTTGTAGCTCTGCAATGCTGCCAATGCTCCACAATGCAGGTGAATCGAAGTTAATAGTTCTTTTATCTTTCGATTTAAGCAAAGTCAACCGAATCCCCATGAAAAACGGTGGATTAAATCGCAGGTGAAACAAAGGAAGAAGAGCCGCAACAATTGGACGTGCGTGGTTTGCAATCAAAAGCAATCGGTTCTGAAGGTGTTTGCCCAGGGTCCCATGGCTAAAGACGTCCGCAAGGTCGTCCAGTCTTTCAATATGTCCCGCAAGTTCACCGATCAAAACCAACCCTTCGATTCGGTGTACGATATTGATTTCGAAGATGACGACGAAGATGGCGGTGGTGATCATCTGGAGAATCCGAAGAAGAGGCGTACCGATTGGACCGAGTATCTCGACTCAGAGAATCGTGTTGAACCCGAATCAGTTTTACAAGAAGAGGAACAAGGTCATACTTGGAAAAATAAATTTTACTGCCACTATAATATGTATGTATGTATGTATTAGTTTATGTATGGTGTAGGGGATGATTTAGAGCCAGAGATAGTGACAGAGTTGCCAGCAAAGGAGAAATTCGAGAGGCCCAAATTAAGGAACTATGATAATGATGAAGGCAGCGATCATCATCAACGTTATAAGCCTGTTTTATCCAAGAGGAATGGCAGAACGGATTCCATGCTCCCTGCACAAAGTAATTACAGCAACTTTTTAATTCCTTTTACAGTTCATCTTCGGAGTTGATGACTTTATCTTTAAAGTATATATGTTCAAAGAAACTTCCAGCTATTGAGCATTAAATGTTCGTACAATTTCTTTATCACCGAAGTCACTTGGTTCGTGCATATGTATATATGATTATACAATATATTTTGTGTTGCAGATGAGAAGCCATTTAGGCAGCAGCAGGCATTAGGAGACACTGCCACAAGTGCTTCAAAACGAAGCAGCTTTAGACTAAGAGATGCAGGGAACATTGTGGATTCAATAAGGAAAATCAAGCCAACAACAGCAGCAGCAGCAGCTGCTAAAGGGAATTCAAAGTGGAGCCTTTACATAACAGAAGATGAGGAGGAACATATTTGTCCAACAAGCTCTGCACAGCATCTTGTCAACAAATGGGGAGATGGTGAAGGCAACACTGAATCCATCAACTATCAAATCGTTGAAGATGAGATCCACCCTGATTTCACGTGAATATAATGTCAGTTCATTATCTTCTCTGGTTTTTCCCCCTTACAGGGTTGCGAAAGTAATGACCAAGAGATTGATTAGCTTATTGGATTAGTTGGGCTATAGAGATCTTGTTTTCAAATTTTTTATTAGTATGAGATGATTATAATATAATATATGTTAATATTCTTAACCAATTGATAATTATACAACTTGCTAACATAGTTGTTCGAATCCAAAACATATAGGGAAAACAATATTTTCTTTTACGACCAATTTGAGAATGCTTTTAGTAATGTGTTTTTCATCCTATAAACAATACTAAATACCCAAAAATTGATTTAAAATCATGGTTGTAAAAGTGATTTTTAACTAAACTTCAAAAACTCAAATTTCTATTTTTTTTTTAAAAAAATTGAGCGGCTAGGATTTTAAAAAATCATTGCTACCAGGCTACCCTTCATCTATAATTTCTTGCAAAACCAATATTCTGTTTTGAAACCTTTCAAATTATTATTATAAAAATATTTTATTTAATATGTTTGAAATCAATATTGATAATTATCGTTAATCGAAGATGGTAAAAGAATGAGATAATGGATTCACATATATATTACAAAATAAATTGAAGTTAACATACTTCAGAAATTAATTTGTTTTTTATTTTTTAATATTGATTTTTAATTTTATTTTTTTAAATTTAATATAATTTTTGAAATTTTAGCAATTGAAATAAAAATATCCAAACTTTAATGATCTTCCTGCAAAGAACCCATGGCTGTAGCACCAGCATCACTCCCTATATTACTTATGTTCCTAACTGGGATTTCCCCTTGGGACGCAGAAGCTGAAATTCACTATCACGACTTTGTTGTAAGTACTTTTAAATCGAATTATATGTATATATGTATATATGTATATCATACAGTGATGATGATGATGATCTTGTATGTAGGTGGAAGAGAAGAACTTTACCAGGCTGTGGATGACCAAGAGCATGTTGGTTGTCAATGGCCAATTCCCAGGATGTATGTATGTATGTATGCATCTGTGTCCAGCACCCGTGTACTAGTAAAATACTATATTATGTATTTTGAATCATGAAACTGACTTGGGTTTTGCCTATTGTATGTATGCATACATGCAGGAACTTGGTTTACCTATGATATAAACAAGGTAATCAGAGAGATCCTGAGAACTGGGAAAGATGTACCTATATCTGATGCTTATATCATCAACGGCTAAGCAGGAGATTTCTGTGCATGCTCTAAAGGTACCCTAATCTGTCAATATATATAGCTAACCAAATGTGGGACCATTTCCTATCGGCTTAAGAGTTTTAATCCGATTCAACTCGATATTAAAGCTTTCGAGCTCGAATCCTGACAACCCTTTTCCCCTTTAGTACTTCTCATTACCCCTTGGGAGTGTTCTTATCCTTCTCTAGTTTTTATCTTTATTCTGCAGTTAGATTCACTTGCAAGGCTAATAAAATAGTTGAACACTTTTCCTATCGGTTTAAGTTTTTGAGATGATTGATCACCACACCTAAGCAGATTAAGTTCACTTACAGACGTAATATACATTATCATATGTATTGACCTTGTGTTGCAGAGAAGGCATACCGATGGCGAGTCGGGAAGACATACTTGATTCGATTAGTCAATGCATTGATGGATGAAGAGTTCTTTGCAATAGCAGGGATAATCTGACAGTTGTTGGAATCGATGGAATCTACCTGAAACCTTTTACTACTAGTTATGTCATGTTAGCAACTGGTCAGACGTTAGACGTTTAATCGAAGCAAATCAATCTCCCGGTCGTTATTACATGGCCGGTAGACAACATTACACCGATAATACGGTTTTTACCGGATATGATAAAACGAATGTTACAGCAATTCTCAACTATAGAGGGAGGTACAACAAACAGTCACCGCCTTCCTGTCCCGAAACCCTGCCTTCTTATACCGACTATGATTCTGCAATGCAATTCAGGAATCGTTTGAAAAGCCTGGGGAGCAAAGAACATCCTATAGATGTTCCGAGAAATGTAACTACTCGAATGTACATAACAGCTTCCATGGATAGATGGACTATACTCTTCTTTCAAGCTTAAACTATATAAGCTGGGTGAACCCGTCAACAGATGTGCTTTCAAGCTTATTACAGGTAAAAGCTCTCCCCCTTTAAAACTTTTGCTGTTAACTAGGAATATATTTGATATACAACAACTAGAAGTAGTTACCATATCAAAGATTTTTGTTCTAGGAACTTGAGTGGATTCTATACCTCGGATTTTCCGGATGAGCCGCCCTATTACTTTGACTTTGTAGCTGATTCGAGAGATACTAGTACGCATCCGTTGAAGGGGACGAAGGTGAAGATTTTGGAATACAAAGAAGAAGTTGAGATCGTGTTTCAGTCGACGAATCTGTTGAATGCATCGGACGAGCATTCTATGTACATACATGGGCATAAGTTCTACGTACTCGGAGAGGGTTATGGGAATTTCAGCAGCGCAACAGACCCAGAAACATATAATCTAGTTGATCCACCTTACCTCAGAACTGCTTCACCCCCTGTGAAAGGATAGGATGGCTGACTATCAGATTTAAAGCTAACAATCCTGGTATCTTTCTATAATTTTGGTGATTTTGAACATGCTATTATCTATATGTCGGTTCTATAAAACCCGAATTTTGTTCGAATGTTGTGAGCAGGAGTATGGGCAATGCACTGCCAGGAAGGCAAACATATGGATTTGGGGAATGAAACACTGTCCTGATAGTGAAGAATGGCAGCAACACTGAAACAAGCATTCGTAGTCCCCCTCCGAACATGCCTTCTAGTCGAAGTTCTCCGTCCGTCCTCTGAGATTTGGAAGTTTCGTCTGAACAAATATATCGAGTTCCTCGCTTTATATCGGTGATTTCTCGATCGGCGTTTATTTGTCGGGGAGAAACAAAATCTGCAGATGCAGTTATCTGCCGATGCCGAGATTCGAACTTTAAACCTATATCTCATAAGTTCGGTTATATGAACTGAACTTTCAGTTGTAAAGGTGTGAATAAATGAAATCTGTAGCTACATAAATTAAGTCCATTGAAAACATGATCAATCATCATCATCACTTTGATTGAAAGCTCATCCAAATATTACAATTTGAACATATAGCCCTAGTTAAAACTAAAAGCAAAATCACCTGGGATTCTACAAAATTTTAGCTCTTTTACTTCATCTCTACCAAAAGCAAAATTAATTTCGAATAATGCTTCAATCAAAGGATATTAGAATACAAATGTATATATATAAAATAAAAAAATGGATAAGAATCATAGGAACCGGGAAATATGACGGCATTGAACAACCAAGAATATAAGGAGCTTGGCTTGTAATCAGCATGCACAGCCACCTTTTTGCTCAGTCTGAGTGACAACATCTGGGATGCCCTGGAAATATCTGCTAAATCATACACAAATAGGACATTAGCTATATAATGTCCCAAAAGCGTATGCTAAAGAACACAGCCATGCAGTAAAAGAAAAATGCATGACAAAGATAATGATCATATCTGAATCTGCAGTGCTTGATGAAACCATGCTCCTTTCTAGGTCAATGACACATTATAAGAGCAATTAGCCCGTAAACGAATTGAATGAACAAGAACAAGGGTATATTCATGTTCGTTCATTAAAGAATGTAACTTATTTACCAAAGTGCACTCAAAACACAGGGAATGGGATAGGCCTCGAGAAAAGAGATAAACTAACATGTCCTGCTCGCGCTCATTCGCGAGAGCAGTTTTGGCAATGCAATGAAACGCTTCATCGACGTTGATATCTTCTTTTGCTGATGTTTCGAAGTAAGGTATGTTTTCTTTCGAAGCACACCAGTCTTTTGCTTTCGTCTCGGAGACCTACATATGGCTCAACACACCACCAATGAAACTCTCGGGTACTGTGAAGACAAGAAAATTCACAAGTATATATAGAAACTATAAATCCTTACCACTCGACTATTGCCACCATCTAAATCTATCTTGTTTCCGAGCAATATAAACGGAAACGTCTTGGGGTCGGTAGGATTTGCCTGGCGCGAAATGAGAATCGAAACCATATCAGCATGTTCACTTTCACAAATAATAGTTATTAAAGAAGATGGCCAGATGATATGGCGTCCTCTTAGAAGATGATCGGACGACACATCTTTTAATCTCTATGCATGTAGAAGATGTCATGCGTCCGGCCGTCTTCCAAAAAGATGTCATGTCGTCCGGTCATTGTAACAAGATCACTAGCTGAGAAAATAAATTTCGACGAATATTATATGGAAGCATATTTTTTCTCAGTTCAGTACTTGAGTGATTTTACCACAAAAGACACCATCTTGCAAGAAAGTTTTGCTCATGTAAGGTTTTTAATTCAAATAAGTAATCACTATGTATGTTTCTCATAAAGAATTTATCAAAATTTGTTCCTACAATGTCATCGGGAAAGTTTTCTAGGATTCTGCTTTTTTTTTTCCTCTGGAAACATATAATGCATTGCAAGCCCAAAAATAACTGATGCACAGCACATTGTTCATGTCATTCTTTATAACAATGTCAATTAGGTTTGAGTATTGGTAGAGTCGAGTTGAGTTAAAAAATTTCGAGTATTTAAGTTGTCTAGTACTATATTTTATAATTCAAACTTTATTTGAAATTTTTTCGAGTCAAGTAAAGTGAGTTGTTCGAGTTTATGTTTAAGTTTAATTATAAATATTTACAATATTAAAGTATGATTTTCTTTAATCATATATGATATACATATGAATTTTTTTCACATGTGATATACATGTATCATGCAAAATTGAGGGACTCGACTCAAATGTGAAAACTAATCCACTAATTGCTAAAACTTTTGAGTTATTCAAGTTTTGTTTTATAACTCAAGTTAAATTTGAATTTTTTTTGAGTCGAGCAAAATCGAATCGAGTTTTTAACTTCAAAAATTAGTTGATCCTATTCCCATATGTAATGGGGTGAGGGTGAGGGTGAGGGTGAGGGTGAGGGGGAGGTAAGGTAGTAGGCTGCCCCCAACGGGTTGAGAGGAGCTTTCGTGGAAGACCTCCGGCAGTCAGAATTATGAATTGCCCACCGTAAGGCTCGATCCCACGACCACAAGATTAAGAGCCTTGCGCTCTACCAACTGAGTTTTTAACTTCAAGAATTACATAAAGTGGCATGCAATTTGATGAAGAACTAAAACCAACAAGTGTTGGGTGCAGTCTAGGAAAGAGTCCATGTTCGAACTTAGAAGATAATATTGTTGGAAGAGATACTTCGAACCCCGAACATGAGACATGAAAACGAAATGAAATGAAAAAAGAGATAAAAAGAAAGGGGAAAAGAGAAACCTGTTTAAGAAACTCCTCATGCCAATTATCAAGGTTATCAAATGATTTTATCACATTAACATCGTATACCAACACACAACAATCTGCACCCCTATAGAAGGCAACTCCAAGGCTCTGAAACCTTTCCTGCCCTGCAGTATCCCATATCTATCCAAAAAAGAAAAAACCCCTTCAAATTTTAGCTGAAAAGAACATGGAAACAATCAAAATAAATAATGATAATATTAAAAGGAAAAGAAACAACTTGAAGAGTGACATTGCGTTCGTCAATCTGGAGTTCTTTAGTGACGAAATCTGCACCAATGGTTGCTTTATATTGTTGACTAAACTTCATATGAACATATCTAAATTCAATCGGTTAATTCCGGAAACAATGTACCTTATAGAAAAAATCAAGATCTACAAAAATTACCCAAAAATAAGAAGAAGAAAGCGACCGTTGAAACTCGAAAGGATACTGATTCATCAACGACGTCTTGCCCACCCTGACGACATTGACGCGAAAGCAATTAAACATATAACCACATTTTACGAAACCGCAAAACAAAATTCATGAATTTTCTTTCCATGGGAATTGAAAATTAAGATCGGAAATGATCGTACCCGCTATCGCCGAGAACGATGACCTTCAGCAAGGTTCGCTTTTGCAATGACATGGCGGCAAATTTCTGCTTTGATTTATATAGATTTGGTTCACGTTTTCAAAAGAAATGAACAACAAACATCTTAATCATTACCCCCAGGAATTCACTTTGGATTCTTTTATATTACTGCAGATATGAATTTACTAAAAATATCTGAGCAATTCTTCATGGAAGGATATTATCTGCCTTTTACTGTAGAAATGGATTTACTAAAATTACATTATTTATATTTATCACTAGGCACACAAATGGTGACTAAACTGAATAATATTTTTAGTCGCTGAAATTTTAAAACGATGATAACATTTTATGAAACTATTAAAATTAACCATTAAACTCGTCAAAATACTAAATAGATCCCTTAAACGTATTAAAATTTGTCACTACTTTATAAAGCGTAGTGATCATTTTATAATAGTTCGATAAATCTAATTATTATTTTGTTTTTTTTAATTATTGAGAAAAAATAATCCTAACATAATTTAATGATCAATTTAATCTACCAAAAAATATAAATTTTACTTAATTAGCTACAACCGATCTTTAAACTTCTAATCCTAGAACACGCCGGCCAGATGAAATTAATTACATCATGGTAAATTTTAGGAAGAAGTTGGAGGACAATATTGGTTATTTTGTTCTTAGGGTGTATATCGACCTTTTCTTTTTTATAAGGGTGTTCTATGTTGATCGCACCGATTATTAATGGTAATATTTTGAATAGTGACGGACGATTCATCCCTTTTAAATTGAACAGAGAAACGTAACAGATGATCAATGATGGAGTAATAAACGATCAATATCATCGGTGTTTGAGAAGTGAAGGTAAAAAAAGAAGCGGAGAAGTCCTTCCATAATTCTAGTGTGGAGGGTTTTATAGTAATTCTAGGTAATAGTGTGAACTATTATTGATTTATTATTATTATATATTGGTAGACTGAATAGATATAACCATCTGATAATGAATTTGATTTTAACAGATCACGTGACCTAATAATACTTATATAAAAATCATATCGAGAAAAAATAACTGGTCGGAAAATATGATAATATGGAATTTGTGATTGCCGGAGAAGGATCCTTCAAAGGCCTCCTCTTATAATGGTAGGTTATTCTCCTCTAAGTTCTTTCCTTTCTTCTTTGTTTCCTTGTTAATCCTTTCACTAGCACGAGTTCGAGTGAGGCTGACTTAGCTATTGCGAGGGGCGAAAAGGAGCTAAGGCCGCACGAGGCTTATTGAGCGATTAAGTCCGTGACAAATAGCATCCATAACCTGCTTGTCATTTCCTTTGTATAGTTATTTGGAACTGAAAACTGATCCTTGGTCCAGAGATTGGTTGGCAGCCAATTCCATTGCTAGAAATTATAACTTCAGCTCTTGTAAAGAAAGCTTACACAGGAAAGCCACTATTTGTTCGAATTCGAATTAATTAATTTCCAATTCGATATTTTAACAAGTTGAGTCGAACAAAATTTAATTTAACTCGATAAAATTGTAAGTTGTTTGTTAATCTTTTGTTTAAAAAAAATTAGTAGTTACCTTAAAAAATATTCCGTTAATTTTTTAATTAATAATTTGTTAATATATAATAAGAAAGATGCCAAATTATTAATTAATAATTATTTCTAATTTATTAATTTTAGTTAAACAACAAGGAAAATATTAAAATAATAATTATTAGTTTATTAGATTATACATATAGTTAAAAAACAAGTAAATAATTCTGACGAATTTAACGAGCAACGAGTCAAGCAAAGAGGAAAGAGCAACGAGCAACAAGTTTTTTTAATGATCACGAATTGATTAAAATTTTACGAGCTTAATGAGTAACGAGTCGAGCAACAAATTTTTTTAACGAGCACGAGTCGAACAAAATTTATCGAACTTAACGACCTCTAGGTGTAACCATTCAACGCAAGTGGATTTGTGATAAAGGTCTTCCACCTTCTAAAGGTTGGTTTCTGGTGTGTGACTTTATTCTTTTAGCGACTGTAGATGATAAGCAATGTATGTTTTAGGCTAATTTTTTTTGTTGGCTTCTCTATTTTCGGGAAGCTTGGAACAAATTCAATTCATAAGAGGGATAGTGTAGCTGATGCCAATTGCATCACTATAATTCACAGAGTTAATGTAAATTTGACAATTTAATAATTATTTCAAATAACAATGAGGATCAAATTGATAGGATTTTTAAATATGAAAGATTTATTGAATTATTTTGAATTAAACATATATGCAAGTTTTGAGAGCTATAACTATTATTATATCATATCATATTATATCATTATTTACGTCAACGGTTAAACCTAACAACGGATGATCAAAACATAAATAAAATATAACATTAAATATAATTTAAAATAATAATTAGATGATTAAAACAGGAATAAGTGGAAGACAAAATGAGTAGTTTACCAAAAAAAAAAAATATATATATATATATATATATAGTTCGCCGTGCAAAACCGAATTCATACTAAACAAGAGGGGGAAAAAACAACATAAAAGAGCTCTCTACCTAAATAAATAAGATCAAAATTTAAATGACAATTCAAGAAGCTGTTCGAATGCAATGCAACAAAAAATAGGATCCGGAGAACAATGTGATGAAACAATCTCCAACATGTCATCTGGTCAAATTTCGAGATGTTGGATGTTGGAGTTGTGCAAAAACTTAAGTACCAAAGAACATAAATACCGAAGTTGTAATAGCAAAAAGCATGCTGACTTCCAACAAGAATGCAGTGTCGGGCGGATGTCGAAATTCAAGTCGATTTCTTAACTTATTGTCTGCAAAACCAGGGCACAGCTAGAAGGTAGTCAACTTGATTTCCCTGGAAACCTATGAATGGTTAATTTCAAGAGTAAAACATTTGAACCATGTCAGCTCTGCTCAGTGTAGAGTAATCTGGTTTAATCAATTTGTCAAATACGATTAAATCGAGCCATTAAAATTTCATGGCTTGGTCCAGTTGGTTCAACCAGACACCTTTAAAATGTGGCATCTAGTAAATCTGGGATTCGAATCCCATTTTAGTATGTTGAATGTTTTATAGAACGCGGTGTAGCAAATGATGAGAAAACTTACTCGTTATCATAGGCAGGCCCCATTCTCTTTACCATTTTTGGAATTTCCATAATGAAATGATGAATCCAACCATCCTATAGTCTTTGCTTTCTCGACATATGCTAGAAACTGCTTTCGGGCATCAGGCACGTCGAGAGCCAAGTCGTCGAGACATTCTTCTACCCTTGAGAAACCCTTTGTCATCTGGTTCATGGTTATGAGCCCTGAGCCAAAACAATGTGCAAGAAAACCCCAAAGTCTGTCATTCTTTTTCTCCATAACGATCACCAGTGCTTTCTTTACAACCTCGTGGTGGAAAAATGGCATGGCTAATTCCTTAATGCACCGATAAGCTTCCCTAATGTCTCCTCCGGATTCATATTCCTCTAATAGCTTTGCTATTTTGAGTTTCACATCGTCAACAGCCCATCCTGGCGTACTGCTACCACCGCCACCCCAACACCTTAAGATGCGCTCTCCAGAAAGGGGAGCCTTTAGTAATGAATTTGCCATTTGAAGCACTTTGGCCCCAACAGAGTCTGTCCCTGAAAATTGGCTCCCAACCTCTTCCAGGTGTTGTGGGGCTAAAGCTTCATCCACCACTGCTCTAGCCAAAAACATAGCAAGATCCTCAACAACAACTGGATTATCTAGAGCAGTATCATCTGCAGATTCTATCAACATCACAAACCCATCTACTACATCATCTGCAGGAAAAAATAAAGATGATAGCAAAACAGATGCCATTTCTTTCTCCCTGTTCTTCCGATCCATAGCTAAAGTTATCAGCCTTTTAACAAAAATAGAATTCAGTTCGCCTGAAGAAGTTTTATTTTCTGCTTCTAGACAGCTAAAAACCTCCGAGATATCACCAGTCAAGAAATATTCTTGAATGATTGTTTGACACTTCAACTTGAAAGTTTTAGTAAAATTGTCTTCGAATGATTTATTTCTAGGCTCCAATGATAACGACCTCAAAGATGAAGCGCACAACCAACCATCAGATGTTGCCTTAGAAATTAAAGACTTCAGTATCTTCTGCGCATCTGGTATGTCAAGGGACAAATCGTCAACTGTGTCAATCATCCTATCAAATCCCTTTGTAATTTGACTTGAGTTTATCAGGCTTTCTTCAGCTGTTTCTTTGAGTAGATCCAGTAGTCTATCTTCAGCTTTCCGATTTTCCATTGCCATAACAAGCGCTCGTTTAACTATTTCATGATGGAAGAAGGAAACTTTCAAATCCTTTATGCATCTATAAGCCTCTTTCTTGTCACCACTCGCTACATACTCGATCAACAAGTTGTTTATCCTTGCTTTCACATCCTCAACTGTTTTCTTACCAACCCTCCAGCGACGCTCTATAGTTTCAGCGTGCATAGGAGCTGCTAGATACCCTTTCTCAGCTCTTTCCAAGACTTCCACCCCCTTTGAATCATTAGGTAAGAGCTCCCTCTGTTTGTTAAGGAATGCAGGAGGGAGTATGTCATCAACAACAGCTCGAGCTATAAACAAAGCAAGAATATCAACTGTATCTGGTATGTCCACAATCAAGTCATCTGCAGATTCCACCAATTTACTAAAGCCTCTGTAAACCTGTGGAGCATCAATCACATCAGCATAGAGTGCAGATAATAGGACAGCAGCCATTTCTTTTTCATGGTCATGCCTATCCATAGCCATAGAGACAAGCTTTTTAACAAAGTAATAATTATAGCTGGGCATTGCAAGTTCTTTTAATTCATTGGTAGCTGAGACAACATCATCAGTAGCAAAGTATTCCTCCACTATTATTGTCACTTTCTTTTTATATGCATCAAAATCGGGAGCTGATTTTCTTGCATTTGGATGTTCACATTCCTGCATCAAGCACAACTTTTTAATCAAACTGAGCTTTGAATCCTTTAAAAGGTGTTAATCATCATCGGGAAATTTGAAGTAACAAAAAGATAGAACAACAACAAAAATCCAGACAAAGTAGAAGGAACATATAGTGGACTAACTTCCTCACTGCTATCATAGTTTGGGTCCTTTGAGTCAAGAGGATAACTGGAATCAGTGTCCATTAACCCTCCCCAAGTTCCTTTGCCACCACAACCACCTGCAATGAAATTGTTGAACAAGATCAACAATGAACTAAATGGTATCGGCTTTCACAGTCACTCAATTTGGATTCCTTAATGCGTTTTTTGCTATTGTCTAGTAACTAGATTTTGGACTGATATTAGTATAATTAGTTACCTTTCTTAGGATGACCATCTATTGGAGAACGTGATTGCCTATCATGATTAACTGGACTACCTTTGCCATGGACCTGTGTTGACCTTGGAGATTTTGAAGAAGAAGATAATGGACCTTCACTCCCTGAAGCTGATTGGAGAATCTCCCGGTTTTCATCTGATATAAAACCACCAGTGCCGTTCATTTTATCAGATTCTTCACTACTCACCACTTTCCACTTATTCCTTCAAGTTGAAGAACACACCGCCACACCATTAAACTGCATAGACTAAAAGATGTTGGAAAAATTGGGTGCTAGGATCTCTCTAACTGCCTATCACACCTTCACAAGTAGTATCCACATTCTAATTTCGACAGAAAATTATTGATGTTTTGTTATCTCGCAATAGATCCTTTAATGTCTCGATCCACTTCATCAAGTTCTACAGAGTTTACTGAAGGGGGTTATAGAAGCTAGCAAGATTGATCTGAAGAATTTTCAATAATCCTTCAAGAAGAGCAATTATTCCTTTAAGCTGCAGAAAAGAAGTCAAACTAATTATTTTACAAAACTTGAAAACTGTAAATTCCCATATCGAATATGTGTGTGTGTCTCGTACGGATATACTCGATATTTTCCATCGTTTTCTCATATATTTGATCTTTCAAATCCGATATGCATCACAGAATATGCGTCACATAAATATTGGATAACAATTAGCAAAGAACCCAAATAATCTTATCAAAACCATTAAATTGATTCTTAAAAACATTAGTAAATCGAATATTGAAGTATATAAAAATCAACATCAATTTCAAAAAGCAGGAATTTAAAAATCATTGCACGAACAATCTAGCCTCAAAAATTCAAAAATTTTGGATTCAAGCATTCATATAACCAATCATTCCTTACATAAATCGATAAAAAAAAATAGAATCGAAAGAAAAGAATCAAAACTAGATAGAAGAACTTGAAAGGAGAAACAATGAAAGACGTCTGAATATACCGTTCGCCGGAGCGACGTATCACACCGGCGGTCCGATTCTCTGTTTTTTTAATATTTTTTCCTTTTTTTGGTGAAGCGATTTTATTTCTTGTGTGCTTTTGTTTGTGAGTGAGTTTCAGGTTTTAGTTCAAAACGGGAGAGAGTCGGTTGCAAAAAAGCTGTTGGAGTTCCGTTATGGATGGACGGAGATTTTGAAAAGTGTAGGGTTTCAACGGCTGGATTTAGCCTTTTGAAACGGGATAAATTATCACGGGTAACTCGCTCAATTTGCTCAAATTTTCATGGCTCAATGCAATTGTCATGCCATGTCAAATGGTAAAGGTCTTATTCTGTAATCAACCCTTAAACTTCAGTAATTTTATGAATTTAATCCCTCAAACTTAAGTAAATTTATGACTTTAGTCCTCCGCATTATGTGATTATCATAAATAAATTAAAGAAAGGGTAAAGTATAGTAATGGTCACTGAACATTTCTGAAGCTTGCATTTAGGTCCCCCAACTTTTAAAACTTGCAATACAGTCCCCCAACATTTATTCATTTACAATATGGTCCCTAACTTAAATCACTGTTAGAAAATTAGGGTAAATTATATAAACGGTCATTGAACTTTTCAAGCACTTGAATTTAGGTCACCAACTTTTAAAACTTGCAAAACAGTCCCCCAATAATTTTATTTTCTTATTAAATATAGATGTATAGAAAATATAAATGATTCAATTTATATTTAAATGTATGAATCATTTATATTTTTGATATATTTTATTTTTCTTGTATAAACTAGTATTTAAAATATGTTTATATTTTAATCAAAATATTTCAATATACGAATAAACATATATTTATATAAATGTATATTTATATTGAGATGTATAAATAAAAAAAAATATTCATATATTAATGTATGAATCATTTATATTTTTTGAATATTTTATTTTTAATAAGAAATTAAAATTATTAATTATATTAGAAATACTCAACTTAAGATTATATATATAATCATGAATTATAAATATGAAAAATATAATTATTAAATTTAGTTTAAAAATATATAAATCTTAAATTTATTCTTTTAAAATATTGTATCAACTAATATTTAAAAAATATATTAAATCTATCAAACAATTTATCAAATATAATATTTTTTATTGTAAAAAAATATAATATTTTCCCATCATTAATTGCTTTCAAATTTTTTACCGAATTTCAAATCTCATTATTTCCATTTTCCAATATATTCTTTTTTTTCTGGCATTGGTCATACTATTAGTATATGTATTATTGTATATCTCTTAACGCAAACGATGGTGTTAGCTTAGTGGCTCCACCCTGTATCTTTCATTTGCGTGACTCAGGTTTGAGTTTGCCCAAGACCCAAATTTTACTTCTTTGTAACTTAATTTTCTTCTAATTAGGTGATGACATGTGTCACCAATAACATATATCATGATCATGCGTTAACACATGTCAGATCCTGGTTAAATGATTAATTTATTAAATTTTATTTAATTTAGGACCAAATTGATAGCATATATAAATAATTAGGTGGTGACATGTGTCACCAATGACACGTGTCATGATCATGTGCTAACACATGTCAGATCCTAATTAAATGATTAATTTATTAAATTCTATTTAATTTAGGATCAAATTGATTATATAAATAATAAAGACTGAATGTATAATAATGCCAATTCCTTTTAATTGCCACTTCATCATTTGTATCAATTGGTAACGACTAGTGGCTTAGTTGAAACAGTTAAATAATTATGTTGTATGATTGATAAATTTAAAAGATCGATGACAAAAGTAAAAAGGGCTAGATAGTTAAGTTGTCAACCTAGTAGTTTACATTTTTATTTATACGTCAAAATAACATTTTATAAATTTAAAATTCGAATTATTTTCAACCTCTTCTATATCCTAACTACTTTTTTTAATTAAAAAATTTATTCAACAGTTAAGAATTATACTATTATATTTATATAAACAATACGTATCACATGAAATAAGATGAAATTAAATAATAATAAATCTGACATAATTAAATTTAATTGAATTATTTTGAAATTTAGGGTTTAGAATGAAATTGAATTACTTTGGAAATTGGGGTTTAGAATGAAATTGAGGATTGTTTTGCAAGTTTTAAAAGTTGGGGGACCTAAATTCAAGTGTCTGAAAAGTTCAATAACCTTTTATATAATTTACCCTAATTTCTAACGGTGGTTTAAGTTGGGGGACCATATTGCAAACGGAATAAATGTTGGGGGATTGTATTGTAAGTTTTAAAAGTTGGGGGACCTAAATGCAAGCTTCAAAAATGTTCAGTGACCATTACTATACTTTACCCTTAAAGAAAAAAGAGACAGAAACCTTAGGTTGTCATGTGGTGACAAGAAAAGGAAGAGCAGTTAAAATTTGAATATCACATGAAACAAACAAATAAATGAAATGATGTAAATATTTGTATTATAATTCAGCTGTGAATTTAACATATATTAGATTTACAGTCAATATATATAATGACAAAATTTAATTAGAGAAATTTCGTAGTTATTATCTAAATTGTTATTGAAATTTTGAATTTTGAAAAAAAAAGAACTAAAATAATTGAATTAAAATATATGAATTAAATCCACTACTAATACATAAATCGAATATTAATCATTGAATTTCAACTAACTTTTATACTATATAATAGATTTTAATATTTTTATTATATTAAAATAAATGATAATATACATAGATGACCATTTAATTATGAGGATTCTTATATAATCATCGATCTTTTAATTTTATCAATTAGTCAACTTAACTATTTAAATGATGTCAACCAAGACACCTATAATTAACATTTAACAAAAGAATTGACGTGGTAATTAATAAAACTACTATAATTACATATTTAATCTTTATTACTTATATTCCATCAGTTTTTATTATAATTTTAGTTTAATTCAATAAATTAAATCATCTAATCAGATAGTGACATATGTCACGACATATTAGGCCAAACCAACATTTATTTTAACAATACCGAGTCAAATTATTTATGTTAACACACCACATCATCGATAGGGTTAACATTTGAGAGACCATTTCATAATAAATAAATAAGTTTAGTGCCCATAACATAATTTTTTTTAAACTGAACGATTAAAATAAAATTTTACTAAAACAAACGTGACCTCCTTTATAGTTTACCCTAAATGATATTATAAAGACAATTAAATGTAATATACTCCAATCTTTCATTTTCTCAACCAAACAACAATCTTACATTACCTATAATGTAACATTCATGTTAATATTGCCAAATAATAATACTTTCGCGTAATCTTATTCCCGAAGACAATTTTCCGTACCGCAAAACAGACCGGAGCAGATATAACTCAAAACTAAATCCTCATACATTGAATATAATTTCAAATTTAAGAAACACCATAGCACAAAAAATAGTGCAATTTTTTGAAAATTTTCTATTTATTACATGAGCACTTGCAGCAGCCAGTTTGCACCGAAAAGGCATGGATGCCCAACAAAAGAAACAAAAGATGTTAAGTTTAAAGGTTTTGCAACGAACAATCCGAACCAATTTTGTGACCATTGCTTGGTGCAGGTTTATCTAATGATAAGGAAAAACATTAATCATCATCTTCATCTGCAATTTCAAGCAAGCGAGAGAGTGTGAGGAAATTTACGACAGAACAATGCTATGCAAGCAGACGACATGAGTAACTTCAGTCTCGAACTTATGCAGAGAAAGGTCTCAAAATAATCACTAGTGCAGCTGATTAGAATATGTACTTCCGGAGTTAGTAATTTCAGAAGGGAGTGCATGGAGAAGTTACATTATAATTGTACATGCATAACATCTTCAAGAAATAATGGTATAGCACTGCAAGAAAAGGAAAAGCTGATCAAGAATAACAACACTATGGTAATAGAAAAGGTAGGGATGGACCGAGGCGGAGGGTTTAAAATTATCAAAATATCAGATATTTTCTATTGATAATCTGTTTTCGTTCCCTAACATCAGATCATACGTCTGTCCCTGGTCATAGGTATGGTCGTAGGGTGTAGAAAGAATCGTCACCAGGTTGGGACAACCACAAATCAGTACATAGAATGAGATGAAATCCACATTCAAAGAAATATTTATTGCCTAATTATCATGACAAGAAGTGAGACGAGGCTGCTACTCTTAAGCAAGCAAGCGTGCATTCCTTTAACAGAATATATGCAAAAGTCTTATGAGTTTATGGTATGAAGTCAGTTTGTGGAAGATGTGAACCTCTAGCCACAGCACGATTTAAGACCAGTTGGCAGTCCATCGAAAAAGAAGATTTATAACAAAAAAGTTAGACTTCTGGATTTCAATCTTGTTCTCCAACTTACTGAGAAGTATAAGTTTCAGATTCAATATAATATCAGCAATAAGTCTAATACAGAAGAAATTCAAGAGGGCCATGGAACTAAGAATAATTTCAGCAATTATTGCCAAATTCCAGGTTTTTCGGATGCTATCGTAGAATCAAGCGTTTAGGAGAACATGCAACGTAATCATTAACTTAAAGAACCGATGTTAGTTGAAGTTTTTATAACTATAGAATACCACATTCTACGCACTACTGCATATATTCGAGTGATCCACAAATGAAGAAAATCTATTTTTTTTCTATCTATATCCCAATGAACCAAAACCAAAAAAAAGGATTGTTAGGTGAAGAGTGAAGACCAATGGATTTTATTCTTTAAACTCCAAAACGCAATCCCAACTGAATTCATTGGTTCCAATATTCAAGATAAAGATACATGAATCTTTGTTGAAATATCTACTCTACAAGAGAAATTCACTGTTTGACATTGCCATCCATTCTAGGGTTTTAATCACATTTCTTGTACCATGACACTTCAAAATATTGAGGACAGTTTCTCTGCAACAACTACTACTAGATCCAAATACAGTACCAAAAGCAAAGCAATGTAATGAAATGAAAATAAAAGAAGAGACTGTAATACCGACCGAAGTAGCGGCGCTCGTTGGCTGCCTTGGCCTTTTCGAGCATTTTGTCGAGGTCCTGTTGGAGCTGAGCGTCCCATTTGACGAGCTGATTCACGAAAACTGCGCCGAGACCCATGCCCAAAACGTGCTCCCATGGATCTGCATTTCAATTCCGATATTCACAAACCAAGTGTGGAACAAATACAGTTAAAATGAATAGATAAAAAAACAAAGAAATCTCACGCCGCATATAAGGCAGCTTGCGGAGGGCGTTGGAGTACATCTGAGTGCCCAGCCCCAGCAGTGCTCCGATCACCGTTGCGCTCACCGCCATCTCTCTCACCCTTCTTGCTTTCCGTCCCTCTTGATTTTTGTGATATTAGATGAGCAAACTTGTTCATTGCAGTAATTATATTACCAGAAGATTATGAATTTCGATTATAAGTAAGTTTAATATAAAAAAATATCAAATTATACTCTAAGTTTATTTTAGGTATTCAAATAATTTTTCTTCGTTACACTTTATGACTACGTAATACTGACCGTTAAAAAAGTTCGTTAAGTGAAACATGTCATATTTATATTTTTTTAATATAAAAAAGTATGTTAACTTTACGTGCTTAACATTTTCGACTATACAATTTTAGATGTCTATGTAATAATGGTAGTTAAATTCAATCGTTATTTAACATATGTCGTGTTTATATACATTTTTAAAATTTTATTTATTTAAAAATAAAATATTATTTTAAAAAATATTTTTTAGGACATAATTCTTTCTCATTTTCGTATGCACAACTTATTCGACTACGTAAAAAAATTCTCCTATTCAATTGCGTTCAAAACCCCTCCATTATCTTCAAAAATCCCTAAAATTAACTCAGGGTGAGAACGATAAATTTGAGATCAGATTAGGAATTAGGATATTAGGTTAAAAATTTAAGTTTGGATTTATGGATTTAGGAAGATTGAGACAATGACGAGAAGGATTGTCGGTAGTGGAGGTCCGACGACAAATGAATGTTCGTTCGACAATGATGAAGGCGACTAATAATAACCGATGACAGTTGGTAATTGGGTTGAAATGAGAGATTTTTAAGTTACATGCTCTTAAATTAATAATATTACTAAGTTTTTAACGGCCGTTACTACATAGACACCTAAAAGTATAACAAAGAAAATATTAGACACTTATTTTTAACGAATTTTTTTAAGTACCTAAAATTAACTTACAGTGTAATTTGATCATTTATTTTTATATTAAGCCAAAATATAAACTTGACACATATCGATTAATAATTTTTAACGATTGTTATTGAGTAGACATTTAAAAATGTAACGAAAAAAAATATTACGCACCTAACAGTATAACTGGAAAAAAATATTATTTTTACATTAAGTAAAAAAAAACTGAAGTTCAATACGTCGTAGTTTAGAGACGTTGTAGTTCATTTCGAACAAAATCTCCTTTGTCCCGGGGGAGAGAGAAACGGAACAAAACGGGAGGCGATACTTACCTGCTTTAACAACGATTCACCGGCGTTGGTGTTTTGAAAATGTCAAACGCAACAAGCGAGTCCGGAAGTGATGTCGCCGGTAGCTTGATATCCCAACTACAGAGTATCCAAAACAGAGTCCAGGTCCTCTTGCTTTTCCTGCTTTTTAATTTCCATTGCTTGTCAAATCTCATACTATTCATCAATTTGAATTTCTTATGTTTGTAATTTATTAATCAGGAATTGGAGGCTGAGAACGCGAAGCTATCATCTCAACTCTCCAAATGTTGTTGCCATAAGGTTCTTTACTGACTTTGATTTTCTTTCTTTATCGCTATTTTGTTGTTATTATAATTATTATCTGTAATGTTTCCTTTTTCTGCCATTCTGTATATCAAAGAATTTACAAAAGAAGTGTCATATTTGCACCATTTTTTTTCAGTAGTTCATTTTGCTACTTTTGTTTTTCTTTTGACAAGATTTATTTGATATTTTTATTAGTAAAATGATCAATTTGTTGCTATATTAAAGGATGAAGCTTCAATTTACAATTAAGTAGTCTTTGATGTACTTTGTAAAAGCTTCCTGGCCCTTGGGAGTGTGGTACTAGTTATAGACCATGTTTGGTTTATGATTTATATACACCTTATTGAGATGGGGAGGGGAAGTTTTTCTTGTAATACTTTTAATTGGTTACTTATGAGACTTTTAATTGGTTACTTATGAGACTATAACGGTTCTGATGTCGAATGCTTCAAACAGGGTGTAGAAAGTCAGAGAAAAAACACTGGAGGTGATAAGACCAGAAAAAAGAAAGCAATAGAAAGAAATCCAGGTTTCTTTTCTAGTCTCTGTCTATTGATTGATCTAAAATGTCATTTGAGTTAGTTTACAGCGAGGAAAATTCTCAATGGATTGCTTCTTGTGATTCAAGTAAACGGGCAATGGCTTTGTTTTGAAAGTTTCTACTTTATCTCATCAAATATTGCTTCTTTCATGTGACAAACAAGTTTGCCAATTTGTATAAAACCTTAATGAGAAAATTTTGGCTTTTTAATGATGAATTTCTTTTTGGTCCAATAGACGTCCTCCACCATGCATTCTTTTATTTATGTTAAATGTGAGAGTCAATGTTAGATTCATGTTAAAACCATCCAACTAGTTTATTAGAGAAGATACTCCACTAGTGTGCTGTGCAATAGTCAAGTTTAATATGCTGAATTGCTGATAAATAAAATATGATAGAGCAGAAAAGCCTGAAGTATATATATATACATTTCCACCTATGAAGTGATGTATTGTTAATAAAAGATATGAAAGAAATAAGGAGGGATTTACCAAAGATGCAGAAAATAAATAATCTTTATGCCATCAGGATCTGATCATTATTCATGTTTTTTTTTTCTGACAATGAATTTAATGCAATTTGGCTATTTTGAATTGATCTTGTTGGTGTCTACTTCGTTGTATTCTTTTGGTTTCTATGATTGGTCTATCCTTCCTGTTTTAAGTTTCCTATGCAGCTTCTGAAAATAAACAGCGATTGCAGATTTGATGTATGCATTTGATGAAAAGAAGAAAATTTTACATGCCAAATTCTTATTCACATATCTATATGGGATTATTTCAAACATATGTAACGTAGTTTCTTTTCTTTTGCCTGCCAATGACCATCAATTGATTCATGAGATATGAAATTGGAGACGTGTTACATTATTCGTATTTCATAAAATGCTGCATAGGTAATCTGTTATAGAGCAACAGTTACTCAGCTTCTGTTCAGTTGCACCGTTTTAACCCTGAAGTGTATTAAGATACTGTCCTAGTAAAATATTTTCCTTGATTAGGTAATTGTAGTAGTATTTTGCTTATCATCTTCTTATGTATCAAATTCTATACTTTCTAAACAGGTTATAATTTGACAGTTATGAGTCACCATCCCAAGAGATATGTTGCTCTAAAAGTCATGTATTTTGGTCAAAGGTACACAATTTAATCATAATCCCTTGTAGGAAAATGAAAAATAGCAACTGAGTAGTTATGGAGGAAGAAATAGTTTTAATGGTTGCACAGTTTATTTCATTTAGCTTGGTTCAGCCTTCATTCCAGCCAGATAGGTGCTAGGGCAGCATCTCTTTGAGAACAGTAACAACACCTAGACTTGTTTCCCCTATAGTATGTAATACTGCTACCTGCATTTATACTTGCTGGCATTTTGAAGAGATTGAGACATTGAATCTTGGACTTGGACTGAGTTTCTTCTAGTATCTACATGGCATTAGTTTCGTTACGTAGTTTATCTGTAAGATTCCTATTAAATATATTTGAAAAGTTAATTTAAGATCATATCAAGATTAAGCCCTTCTGATACCAGCCTTGGTAGGGTAAGAGATATATATTATCTGCATTAGCAGGGACTCTTTTTTTTCTGGCCTTAGAAGTCTGCTTCATTTTATCATTTGATTGTAGAACCAATAATATTTTAAAAAGAAATTAAAATTTATAAATTGGTAAAGACTGTAGAAAGCAACAAAGCCTTATAATTCCAGGTGCTATATGACAGGTTTTATGGTTTTGCTTCAGAAGCACAAATGGATCCCACTGTTGAGGTAGGGTTCTTAAAGATATTTTGGAAATTTACAGCTGATGAATGATAAGTGCAAGATTTATTTGAATCTTTGTAAAAAATATTTTTGAGAAGAAAAGAAACTAACTCTTAAATCATAATATACTTGAACTTGTATCAGATGTGTATTATTCAGTTAGCTTCTTTCTCGGATATATTCATATAACTCCAGCATTTATGCAGTCTGAAATTTTCAAAGCTCTCGAGAAAACAAGGCTTTTAGTTGGTGACAGGAAGGAATCACAGTACTCAAGATGTGGCAGAACAGATAAGGGGGTGTCCTCTGTTGGCCAAGTAAGCTGATCAGTAGAAGAACCTCCTTTAATCTAACAGTAATTTTGAACCATGGTTTACCGTTTACCGTTTACCTATTGAATGCTAAGAACATGAAAAAATGCTCGATGCAGGTGATTGCACTGTTTTTAAGGTCAAACCTCAAAGAAACTGATGCAAACAACAAACTTTCAGGAGAATTAATTTCGGAGATGCAAATTGGTCAGCAACTTATTCTATCCTGGAGACTCTTTAAGTAAAAGTTGTTCTGTGACAATAATTTGATGTTGGTGTTTCATGGATTTTTCTTGTTCCAAATCCTTGAATTCTATCATTTTCTAGGTCCAATTGCAAATTTGAAATTGAACATGAAAATACTTATTTTTAATTAATAAAGCTAGCAACAGATAGAATTTCATTTGGGACAAACAATTTTGGTTTGAGGGTAGATCAAACTGTTTAAAGAGCTTTGAATATTATATTTTTTCACCAAATGTCTTAGCAGTCTCACTTTTTCATCATGAGACCTCGACCTCGTTATACAATTGGAGAAACTAGAATGAAAAACTGTGGGCCAAAGTAGTGCTGATATGAATAAAATCCTTCAGTGTAAAATGTCTTTAATTTTCTCACTTGTGCTGTCAAATAGACTCCTGAGCAATTCCTATAGTGGAGGGTACAATACACATGCATAATTGGGGCAAACTAGTACAGAACTCACAAGTTGTAGGAAAATAAAAATTTAGATCAAGATTAGAAACTAATTGAAGTTTGAATAATTCTTTAGTTTCTATTTGCCTGACAATCACATCATCATTCTATTTTGTTGAATTTTGCCTAATCTGAATAGCACATCATCACTCATCAGATGATTAATAAGCTCTTTCCCCATCCTACTTGAAACTATTCCAAACTTCAAAGTTAGAAGGCATGCGAATTGGTCTCTGCAAGAAAAACCGAGTAGATATAAAGTAAAATGCACTGCATTTTCTATATAGCCTTATCACTTTATTACCTCCAACTTCTTTAGAAAAATGTAAACACGTTGACAATGAAGTGAAAAGGAACGAAATATATATTTTATCATAACTTATGCTGTTGTTACTTTTTTGAATTTTTATCAGAAGGAGAAATTGATTATGTGAGAGTACTGAACCGAGTTCTTCCAAGCGATATTCGAATTTTAGGATGGAGTCCTGTTTCAATTGATTTCAGTGCAAGGTCTTTCTAAAATTTGAAAAAGTTTATTTCTTTTTTTCATTTTGAGGATGATTCAGTTTACAAAGGATAGTTAAAACCAAATTCATCCTAGATGGATTTATAGTAGCCAGAATTATTGGCTCATTGTTACCATTATATATTTCTTTTTGAACTTATTATATTAGTTATCTTATTGGTGAAGTGATGTCATATTGTCTGTCAGTGCAGGTTCAGTTGTTTGTCTAGAGAATATAAATACTTCTTTTGGAGAGGAAATTTGAATCTCCCAGTAAGCATTCTCTTTACATGGATGACTGTGTGGGTTCTCATCAGATTTAAGAAGACATAGTGATGCAATATATATGTATATTTATTTATTGTTAGGCTATGGAGAATGCTGGAAAGAAATTTATTGGAGAACACGACTTTAGAAACTTTTGTAAGATGGATGCAGCCAATGTACACAACTACAGGCGACGTATTACACAGTTTGAAATTTCTTCTTCTAATATGAGGTGACTTTCTATTTGTTTCAGTCGATTCTAGTGAGATTATATGTATATATATACACACACATACACCATGCACATATTTTATATTTATATTAGGTAGAATGGTAGATTCTAAGGGTCAATTTTATGTATGTATGAAGTGGATAATCTTCTATTGTTACTTGCAGGTTTGAAGGTGATCAGCTTTGTGCTATTAAAGTTAAAGGTAGTGCCTTCCTATGGCATCAGGTGCGGTGCATAGTTGCTGTGCTATTTATGATCGGCCAAGGTCTCGAATCAGTTGACGTGCGTGACTTTTATTCTCTTTACTTCTTTGTCTTCAGTTTTTGAAAATTGCTTTGCTAGGTTAGAGGTGGAATTAAACAGACACTGGAACCAAGTATTACTCCTGCAAGCTGGTCCTTTTCCCGATATTGACCAGCATGATACCTGTGGCCAATCCAAATATATTTTCTTGTTTATTTATTTTTTTACATATTTCTAGTGTTATGCATGCATCTTTACCTTTTGGCATGAGTTACATTCACATCAAGTGACCTATGAATCAATTTTGTGTAGGTGATAGATGTATTATTGGACATTGAGAAGACGCCAAGAAAACCTCAGTATGCCATGTCTCCAGAGATACCACTGGTCCTTCAATCCTGTGAATTCGAAGACGTCAAGTTTATTTGCTCCTCAGGTACATGATACCAAAAAATACACACACACACCCCAACAACACCAACAACAAGAACGACCTCATATCTTTGACTCATTGCTGAACATAGGGTACTGATTTCTATGCTACAATTTGACCTGATCCATAAGCAAACATGAAAGTTTACCATTTGCATCCATATATCACTTGCACATTTTCCCAGTCGGCAATCATTTATGTTTGAAATATTTGAATTATCCAGTGGTTTTATTACTAGATTCTGGGCAAGCACTGCGTATACACTTGGAAAATGAGGGTCGAGCATACCAGCTGCAATCAGCAATTTTTCAGGAAGCTGCTCTGAGTTGCTTGCCTATAGCAAATGGTGCAGAAACCAAGTTCTACCATATCATTGCTATCAAGGTCTTACTGTTTTATTATCTATGTTGATATATCTCAGTGAAAGAGTTTTGACTTTTTTCAGATCAGAGCTTACTGAATGACGGAACAATCGAGGTCGCTTCCCACATTCCTCTCTTGTCACGGCCAACTGAGCGTAAGTGCTGCTACACTCTAGCTTTCGTTAAAAATGCCATCACTGCTAGAAAATGATGCTACCCTGCATTATTCATATACATTAGGACATTTAAAAAGGTGTGGCTCGATATATTTATTAGCAACAAAGAGAAACTTATCTAGGAAAATTCAAAAGTTTGCTTGTGTATTTCAATGGTGGCAGTTTAGATCATACTTCATCTAGGAATTCGTGATGCGCATAATGTTCATTATGAAAAACTCGACAACCTTGCAAGTTAGAAAAATATCAAGTCCGATCAATGCCCTGAGGTTTTATTGGAAAAGCAACCATCGCCGTAGTTGACTAGTTAGTCATCGAGGAAATGTTTGTTTTGGAAGAAACGAATGGCTTCTAGTGTAGGGTTCCTTATAATCTTAAATACCATCTCTCTTTTTGGAAAGTGTGGGGGCGGCCTCCCTTTACTTTCATTTGCCCTTAATCTTTCCTTACATTTGAACTAGATGATGATGAGTTCCGTAACGAGGAATAGGAATATAGGATAAAAGAAATTGATAGCTTAATTATCTGAGTTTTTTACCGTTGATGCGTTGACGAACACCAACTATTGACGGAGACGACTTTTGTTTTGGTCAACAAGTGAAATGTTTTTAATCTTTCAACAAGTCTCACATTTTCAAGTACTCATCTTCTTTACGCTCCGTAGAATGCAACTGGCATCCTGTACGTTTTCTTCAACTTCTTCAAGTTAACATGACCTAGACCAACTCATTTTTTGCAGCATCGTACAGAGAACGACGTGCCAAACTTGATTCAAAAAGATAAAGTGCAAAATCATGTGGAGTTGACGCTCTACAGTGTCGACTCAGGTATCCTTCACAGTACACCTCAAAGTTTAATATTTGTGCTAATGGAATGAGTGGAAAATTTTCATTGTTTGAGTTGTTTGTAACATGTTTACTTGTGCAAGGAAATATGCTACTTTTACAAACGGTTGAAACTTGATCATTATATTGCTATTTTCATTGGGTATATTGTTAGCAAGGTTAAAGCGTGTACAACAGGCACACTCGTGTGTCTGTGTCCATGCATGTTTGTATGTGTGCATGCATACATGTATGTTTGCTTGTATGCATGCATGTGTCTATGTACACTCGTTCATATTTATGCATGTATGCGTATGTATGCGTGTGTGTGTGACGTGTGGGGTGTGCATTTGGGGGGCCTTTTGGTCCTTTTCAGTACAATGGGTTCATTCAAAGCATTGACTAATATTTCTTAAATGAAAGAACTTGACCAATGCATTTTTCATCTATACTACGTATAATGTCTTTTTGGCCCTCAAAATGTTTGAAATCCTTTTTATTTTTATTTTTTAAATTATTAATATATTTATATCATTTTAAATTGATACTCTCAAAATATAATTTTTATATATTTGACTTAAATTGTCAATAAATATATAAATTTATATTTATATTTTAAATTATTACCTTATCCTACAAGTTAGTTTTTTCTAAGTTTTTTTTATTTCAATAGTCCTTTTTAATTTTTTTAATCATGAATTTTTTTATTTTCCCATATTTTCATAATATTTATTAATAAAAGTTATAAAATCATTTAGAGAAAATCTATTCTATAATATTTTAATTGATTCTAATTTGATTTTTTTTAATAATCTTATAGTTTGACAATTTTAGGCTTTTTTCTGCTATAAATTACGGTAAATTTATGTTGGTTAGTTCATTTTTTTAAATTTTTTATTTAATATATACTATGAAGGAAATTATAGTCGAAGTTTTACGTTATATATCAACACATTATATGATGGTTTTTCTTCAAAAATCGTTAAATTGATCTTTAAAATTGAATGTCAAAATCTGATATTACTCTTGAAAAAAATATGATGAGATTTAAATTAAAATAAAATTTTTACATAAAATTAAAACTTCAACTTAAATACTTGAAAGTTCTTAAGTCTAACTTTGTTTTAACCAAGATATCATAGACAATGGTAATCCAAATACTACGTTGTTGCCTTACTATTATTACTTTTATGGAAATAAAATTTTAGGGTATACAAATAGTCCCCTAATTATAGAATATTGTTTTGTTAAGTTTTTTAACTATTAAAAATTATAAAATAGTCTCCTGATTATAAGGTATTATTTTGTTGAGTCCGACGACTATTAAAAGTTACAAAATGATCATCAGACTATTTATATGTTTTAAATTCATCATTTTCTATTAAAAAAATAGCAGTCGTTTGAGATGAACATTAACATGTTGATTGTGATATGATAAAATATGATCTCAATATTGTTTTAGTTGTATTTTGTGGATCGAATCTCTATTTACATTATTCTATCGAGCTAGTGCTTGAAATATTATGCTGGCGAGCCAGTGCTTGAAAGTAACAGCGGTGTCAGTATATATTATTAACATATGACTTATATCTCAATTCAACAGGTTAACGTTTAGTTCAGACAAGCGCCAATTTTGTAATGAAAATGGATGATTTTAGAATTTAAGAAAAGTCAGATGACTATTTTGTAACTTTTAATAATCAGATGGTTCAACAAAACATCTTATAGTAAGCTCTTTTTAATGGGTAGGGAACTCAATAAAACACTATATAGTTGGAAATCAACATTTTATTTACACACATTTCATATTATCAAAATAAAATATTTGTGCTCCTCTAAAATATATTTATAGTTTAAAAATATTAGAATGATAATTTTAGATATTTTAATAATAATAATAATAATAAATTGATTAATTAATTAATTTAAATTATAATATTTTCTTAATTATTAATGATTGAAAAAGACAAGCGTTACATTTGACTAAAAGGTGAGTCGCAAGCACAATGTTTTTTCAACACGAGGAACCTCCCAGGAAAGAAAGACCGCGGGATCGGTAGAACAAGAATTTGGACAAACCGGTTTGGATCAGTCGGGTTTTTTAAAAACGTCTATTATAAAGTTCCCTCGTCCACCCACTCTTCATCGCTTTACTTCTCTTCCAAAAGTTCCCCCCTTTGACTGCAATTCTTTATAATGTGAAAAATTATTTTTTTGTTTTGTTTTCAGATTTGGGTTTTGATCAGCTTTTAGCCCTCTTGATCAGGATTTCTTTTTTCTAGTTTTTGTCCATTTACTGAAAAAAAAACAAAAAAAGTTTTTTACTATTATCAAGAGGGATGAAGGTATCGGCGGCGGCGGTGGCGACTGCTGTGACGTCTGATTCATGTTTTGGGGACGATGATGTGTGGCCACCGGGGTTTCGGTTCCACCCAACCGACGAAGAGCTGATTCTTTATTACTTAAAGAGAAAGATCTGTAAAAAAAGGCTCAAGCTTGATATCATAAGGGAAACTGATGTTTACAAGTGGGATCCCGAGGAATTGCCGGGTAATTTTCCCTTTTCGTTTTAAACCCCTAAAAATTTGGGGGTTTTTTTTAGTTTTTGATTGTTGATATGAGTTTTCTCCGGCGATACGTCTTTTATTTTGTTGGTTTCACTGTTGTTAGTATTTTGAGTGTTGTTTTGGTGCTTTGACTTGGTTTAAGTTCGATTAAATTGCCTTTTAGGGCATTGTTTTGATTGTATCTGTAATTAATTTGTTTTTTTTTTATTTCTTTACGAGTTCATCTTATGAGGATTATCTGGACATTGATTCTTTATATGCTAATTGTTGTTTTGATCTATTGATTTAAAAATATGTTTTGGGCCGCGTTGAATTTAGTTTGCTTTGCACACTAATTGGATTGTTTCTTTGGTAATAGTTTTTGTAATCGATTCCGCTGGAATTTTGAATTGTAAAATTGTTGGACGAATCCATCATCGTGCATGATTTAGAAATGGTTTGTCTTTGTACCTATTTGAAATTCTTGCTGCTATCAATAGATAATGTTTGCTGGTATCTAGCCTTGGGTTTTGTTTTATTCGTTCGTGTCATCTAATAAACAAAAAAAATGCTTTTCAGGACAATCCATACTGAAGAATGGGGATAGACAGTGGTTCTTTTTCTGTCCAAGGGACAGGAAGTACCCTAATGGAGCTAGGTCAAATAGGGCAACCATACATGGGTATTGGAAGGCAACTGGAAAGGATCGTACTGTTACTTGCAATTCTCGAACGGTTGGAATCAAGAAAACATTAGTTTTCTACAGAGGACGTGCACCTAGGGGTGAGAGAACTGATTGGGTCATGCATGAATATACCCTCGACGAAGAGGAACTGAAGAGGTGCCAAAATGTAAAGGTATGCGGTTGAAATTATGTTTGTTCAGAAGATTTTCCAGTTTTCGTCTGGTATATATGAGCTGTTTCTTAATTACGTGTTTCTCATTTGCTTTTCAGGATTACTATGCTCTCTATAAACTGTATAAAAAAAGCGGACCTGGTCCTAAAAACGGTGAACAGTACGGGGCACCGTTTAAAGAAGAAGCGTGGGCAGATGAGGAATATGATAGTAATCCTGTAGATACCATCACTCCTGTGAAGCCAGCTGATGAGGCTATTTCTGGTGATAATGTAAAAGCTGATGCTCAAGATCTGCCGCCTTTGCATGATATTGAGGAGTTCATGAGACAATTAGCTGATGAGCCTGCATTTGCACAACCACAAGCTCATGGTAGCCGTGTATTGCCTCAGGTTGTCAGTGTGGACGAGACACAAAGTACCTTGCTGGACCCATCTCCAAGAGATATTCTGTTTCCAGAGCCACTCGCAGTTATCCAGGGTCAAGGAAGCTTTGAATTCTCTCAGTCACCTACTTCTCAATTGCAGTTGCAGGAGGCACCTGAGGTCACATCCAGTGTTAACAACTTTGAACACTTCCCCCAGTTTTGTGAGACGGATTTCTTGGAAATTGATGATCTCCTTGGTCCTGAACCTTTGATCTCTGATGTCAAGAAACCTATGGAGAATATGCAGTTCAATGAGGTGGATGGGCTGAGTGAATTTGACCTGTACCATGATGCTGCCATGTTTCTACAGGACATTGGGCCTATTGATCAAGGAACAGCTCCACTCTCGTATGATAATATGATACATCAGGCAAGTTACCAGTTGGAATATCAATCTAATATAGGCCTGATGGATCAGCGGTTGATGCAGCCTCAAATGAATAGCTCGGGAGATAATATGTTTAACCAGGTGGGTTATCAGTCTAATTATGGTCCAAACGTGAACTTGACGAATCAGCAATTGATGTTCAATTCAACTGTGAACCAGGTGGGTTACCATGATCAGAATCAACAGCTGCAAACGGATCAGATTAATGGTTCACTTTGGACTCATGACCAAAGTGGTGATGTGTTCAGTCCATCAGGATCAAATCTTGGGAATGCATCTCCAACTTCAGGTAGAACAAATGTGGAAATCAATATGGAAATTTTTGTGAACTTATCTTATATTCCATCCTTTCGGAGCTCTTGATGAGACGGATGGTTGGCTAGACATGGCAAAAACCCTTTGTAAAGAAATAAAAAAAGGGAACTGGAACCTATGCTTATATATGTTTTTTTCTTTATCATGTTTAGGTTTTGTATTCAACGGTACTAAGCAAGACCAAGGTGACAAAAATGACGGAGGTGGAGGCTGGTTTTCTTCTTCTCTGTGGTCATTTGTGGAGTCGATACCTACAACTCCCGCTTCTGCAGCGGAGAGTCCATTGGTAAACCGTGCTTTTGAGCGATTGTCTAGCTTTAGTAGATTGAAAATAAATGCTAATGTTTCAGCTTCTGGAACTGGTAGGAGGAGAAGCAGGAACAAGGGGTTCTTTATTATTTCTATTTTGGGTGCCTTGTGTGCTGTTTTATGGTTCTTGATAGGAACAATTAGGGTCTTTAGGAAACCTATCTCGTGAACAAGTTGGAACCATTGCATGGCATTACACATTTGAACGATATGTATATCTAACATTAGTTTTGAATGTAGAGGAAGCCTTAGTGCCTGCTTGTTTATGTCTATTATGTTTCATTTTAAGTCAAGGGTCTTTATGGAGGGCCAAAATCTTATTCAATCGGAGGGCATAGAGGGCATGGTTGTGTACCCATTTCAATGCTTTTGCACACTGTACTATTTCTTATGTGCTCTGTCATTAATAGAGTTAGTTCATTAATTGACCATATATTCAAATTTGGTTCTTTCTTCCTTCAGAATTTACTTTATTTTTTGATAAAAAAATGTTTTTTAAAAGGACAATTTGTATTTTTGTCGTGTTTTTAAAGAACATTTGCATGAATGGTTATTATGATTCTTATTCTTTTCATAAATTTAATCCTCAGTGTTTCAATGAGATTTAGTCAAGATAATATTTTTTTAGAAACATTAGGTGAGTAAAAAGTTAATATATGTTGTTGACATTAATATTTTTACATGTATTTAATTGATGATTTAATATATATATATATATATATTATTAAATATATATGTAGTTATTACATACATATGAAAATGATTTAACAACAATAAAGGTTGATTATTTTATAAAAAAGGTTGATTATTTTATAAAAAAATTATTTCAAAAGTAGAATATTAAGAGCTAAAGTCTTTAAAACACAAAATCTAAAATAACTATTTTTTAGATATTAGGAATTAATTTTAAAATTATGCTTTTTAACAAATTTTTTTTATTTTTTCTTATTATAATAAAAAAAACTAAATTGCTTTGAACTTTATAGATTATTGAGCTAAACTCAGATATTTTTTTATTTATTAAATTTTAAATAATTGTTTTAATCATTAAAGTTATAAAAATAATAAAACGGTTAATAACTTTTTTAAATATTTATAACAATCTCTTTTATAATAATTATATAATTTTTTTAAAAAAAATTGATGATTATTTTTGTAATTTTTAAAAATAAATAATATATATATATTTTTTATTCAATTATTTTTAGTCAGTGCCTCCCAAAATTGATTAAAAATTTTAACTTACATAATTTTCTTTGATATGAAAAGTGAAATATCAGAATGGTAATAATTGCCATAAAACATTGATTTGTTAGGTAAAACCTGTAAACACCAGTAGGCAAAATGTACTGTGACAAATGATTTGTTGGGTTAAACCTCTTAACATTTCATCATCATTGCTCAAATATTTAAACAATTTTGTTTAGGTTTTTCACAACTTAAAAGTGACCAAATCAACTAACATTAGACCGAACTATATTTGTAATTTGAAGTTTTGAATGTACTTTTACAGTTCATAATACAACGAAGGCAGGGATGGTTCAAGAGGGGTACGGTCGTATTTTTATGGAAATTTTGAATTCTTCTATAATTCATATATTATATTTTTTTTAATAACCTAATTTTGTATCCATTTTACTGTAACTTTTAATGTGAAATCCATTGAAAATATAGCTGTGGGTCATGTGAAATGAATCAGTTTCTACATTTAAGGGTTTTGTCTTGCATGCCAGTTCATCTTATGAAATCATAAATTCCTTGAGAACTTTCTCAAATCTGCTTTGTTAGATACATACAAACAAGGAACATGAACAAGTCATGTTGTAGAGTTGGTGCATCATTGCTAGTTGTAATTCTCTTGCTGGCTTGTTCATTCACCCTTCCTGCTCCCCACCATCATCACCATGGTAATTTGTGCATTACAAGCCATTTTTTTCCCTCAAATTTCATCACTGAAGCCAATCATTTTACATGCATGTGTGCAGCAAGCAGCCATGGCAAAGACATGGAATTCGGAGAGGAAGGACCCGTGGTTGGTTTTTCACCAACTTGACCTCATCACCTCCTTCTATAGTTTTGAATTTCTGAGTTGGGATAAATAATGTTTATGCAGGAAGGGTCGGCGGTGGCGACGGAGTTAGAGCCGACGGGGTCAAGCTTGCCGGACTGTTTACATGCGTGTGGGGGGGGGGGGTGCTTCCCATGCAAGAGGGTGATGGTGAGCTTCAAGTGCTCCATGGCTGAGTCTTTCCCCATTGTTTATATGTGCATGTGTAATGGCAAATACTACCATGTTCCTTCATATTAACCATTTGTTTTCATTATTATTCAAGGCGTGCAAGACAAATCTGAGTTAAGTTGAGATTATAAAATTTTAGTCAATCTAATATGTTTATTGGACTTTTGTTCAATTTAAATATAATTATTTATATTGTTGTGATATTAATTGATTTTAATTTAAACGACTCTTCATATATATATATATATATATATATATTCTTTTTTACATGTGTAAGTAAATTTATAATGTTGTTTAATAAATTAAAATCTTCTAAAATTATATAATATATTTATACTATTATTTTTAAAGATTTTGGGAACAAATTATTGACATGAGTATAATAATTAATAAAAAAAAGTTATAATCAGAGGATCAAATTGAATAAAAATTAAAAATTAAAAGATTAAATTAAAAAGATAGTAAATTAAAGTTATCTTCAAAGAGATAAATTTAAGTTACATATGTGTTGTGGAATTGATGAGGAGCATCTAGTTTAAATTTAATTAAAAAAATAACCTGCTTTTATCGTCACAGAGAAGTGATTGAATTTACTGGTGGCCAACAGTTGATAAATTTTATTTTACCCTATTTTTTTTCCAATCACTAACCTGCTTTGATGTGTCACAGAGAGATGATTGAATTTACTGTTTCCCAACAGTTGGTAAATTACTGAAATAACATTAAGAGCCTTTGCTCTGATTTGCCCATACAATTCATTTTTACCATTCATTACTCACCCACTATATTTACCCAACCAATGCTTCACTATCATTGTTCAACAAACCAATCATTCAATTCTTTTATATTTTTATTTTCTTTCAAAATTTACAATTTGTATTATTTAATATATATTTGAAATATTATACATCAATATTAAGAATTAATTGTATCACAATGTTTTTAAAGTATGATTCTCATTTTAAATTAGTCTTTAAACTTTTAAATATTCTAATTTCATCTTTAAATTATAATTATCATTATAAATTAGTAGTCGAATTTTCTTAATCTGCTGACAATATACACACTACAAACACCATTATTTTTTTATTAGGCCTTTATTATACTTAAACCATTAAACAACTAAATTAGAGAAATTACATTTTATTGTGTATACAATTTTTCCGGCAAAAGTATTCCGTTAAAGACTCCACGAAAATTATTTAATAGATGGAACATATAAATTTTAGAGTTTCAAATTTTATTTAAGATTTATGATTTACAAGTTGAATTTTATAAAAATTTAATATTTAAATTTAAAATTCTAATATTTTTGATTGAAAATTTAAGATTTATGAGTAAAGTAAGATAACGATCAAATGATTTGTTGTTAATTTTTTAGATTTTAGTTATGTAAGATATGAGGGTTTATTGTTAAACGATTAAAAGTCTTTGAATAAATATTATTTTATATTTATCTTATATTTAAAATTAAATTTTTAAATTTAAGATGAAAGATAAATTGGGTAAATTACATAAATGGTCCCACGATTATAGGATGTTTCTTTGTTAGGTCTTCTGACTAGTAAAAAATACAAAATGGTCTTTTGACTGTAATGTGTTGTTTTATTGAGTCCCTCGACTATTAAAAGTTACAAAATGGTCACCTGACTAATTATATGTTCTAAATTTGTCATATTTCGTTAAAATTTTATCGGTTGTCTGAGCTGGACGTTAACATGCTGACTGTTATATGATAGTCGCTTAAGATTCTGAGATCAAATTTTATCACAATCAGCATGTTAACTCTCAACTCAGATTATTGTTAATTTTTTAACGGAAAATGATGAATTTGGAACATATGAATAGTTAGGTGATTATTTTGTAACTTTTAATAGTCGATGATTTAATAAAGTAATGTCCTATAATCAATATATCATTTTGTAACTTTTAATACTTGGAGAATAACGTCCTATAGTGGAGGACCATTTGTGTACTTTACCCAAATAAATTCATATAGTCCCTGCCAAATCTCCATATCGAACATGGAAAAAAAACGCAGGAGTTGTAGAAGGAAACTAAAGATCAAAGCAAAAAAAAAAAAATGGCAATCAAAAGTAGTACAACAGCAGCAGCAGCAAAATCCCTGTTTCTCACCTTCAGTCTCCTCCTTTCCCTTTCTTTCTTCACCGTCATCTTTTTCTTCTTCAGCTCTCCTGCTACAAAACCCACAAATTCCTTTCCCCAAAATCACTTCCTTTCCTTCCAAAACTCCATTAAAGTCTACGTACCCGACCTTCCCAGATCCCTCAACTATGGCTTACTCCAACAATACTGGGATTCCAATCACCCCGATTCTCGAATCCCCACCGACCCAGACCACCAGATCTCGACCACCCACATCTCAAAACCCGCCAAATACCCTCCTTACCCCGAGAATCCATTGATCAAGCAATACAGTGCGGAGTACTGGATCATGGGTGACTTGGAAACCCCTCAAGAAATGAGGACCGCTTCTTTTGCCAAAAGGGTCTTCGATGCTAACGAGGCTGACGTTGTTTTTGTTCCCTTCTTTGCTACACTGAGTGCTGAAATGGAACTGGGATCCGGAAGCGGTGCTTTTAGGAAGAAATCTGGGAATGGGGATTACTCGAGGCAAAAGCAAGTGATGGATTTTTTGAAGAACACTGATGCTTGGAAACGATTTGGAGGCCGTGATCATGTCTTTGTTCTCACTGGTAATCTGATAATCATTTTTAATTATTTTATATAATTTAAATTCATTTGCTTAATGCTTACCCTTTTGTACATTTAGACTGTTACATTGTTGCTCATTACTCGTTCTTTGTATCATTCTAGTTGCTGAAATTGTGTTAGAGAGTGCTCAATAGTATCTTTTAGTGTAAAGAAGTAAATGGTAAATTTAAGTTTGCATGCTGTATGGAAAATGATTGCAACAGCCGCTGTGCAATTTGCATAGAGAATCAACGACATTGGCATCCGGAACAATGCCGTGTTCGATAGAAGACTGCTATTATTGTAGGGGAAGCTTGTTGATGAAGGTTTGATAGTGAGGTCGAGGGTAATGTGGTGGTGGATCTTTTATTTCTGCTATTTGGTAATTAAGTCTTGTAATGACATAGAAACTAGTCTTTCGGACAAAATGAGAGTGTCTAAAACTAAGCCCTTCACGAAATTGGTTGGTAGAAACGAGAGATGGCAATGAGCTTCATGGCCAGACGAGATAAACAGTTGTTTTGTTCAGCTTCTATTGTGCGAGGATGGGATTGTCAAATTTATCTAGCTAGCTTTAGATTCTGAAAAAATAGGTTTAGGAATATTATTGGCTGAAATTTGCACAATATTTCGTTCGAACTTTTCATTTTGATTTGGTTCCTTCTCGACATTACATCGATATCTTTACCATCAGTGCAAAAGAAATGAACGGAAAAAGAGTTGGGTTATGTTAAACCTTGAAGTATTCTTTGACAGACCCTGTTGCAATGTGGCATTTCAGAGAGGAGATAGCCCCAGCGGTTCTACTGGTTGTGGATTTTGGTGGGTGGTATAGGCTTGATACGAAATCATCCGATGGTACCTCATCAGTCATGATACGTCACACCCAAGTTTCATTGCTTAAAGATGTGATTGTCCCATATACCCATCTGCTTCCTCGGTTGCGGCTATCGGAAAACCAGAAACGACACACCCTCCTTTATTTTAAGGGAGCTAAACATAGGCACCAGGTTAGCATCTAACAACCTAACACTGAATCTAGCTACACTCCTTGAATGGATACGGTTCAAAACTTTGAACGTCCTTTGCTGAGTTAAATGTTATCAAAATTTGCAGGGTGGCCTAGTTCGAGAAAAATTATGGGACTTGTTGGTTAATGAACCAGGAGTCATTATGGAAGAAGGGTTCCCTAATGCCACCGGTAGAGAGCAGTCAATTAAGGGGATGAGGTCTTCCGAGTTCTGCTTGCACCCAGCTGGTGATACTCCCACTTCATGCCGACTCTTCGATGCCATTCAAAGCCTTTGTATACCAGTGATTGTCAGCGACAATATCGAGCTTCCCTTTGAAGGGATGCTGGATTACTCGACATTTTCAGTTTTTGTAGCCGTGAGTGATGCTTTGAAACCAAATTGGCTCGTTTCTCATCTTAGAAGCATCTCCGAAAAACATAGGAACGAACACCGTCGAGCCATGGCTAAGGCTCAGCCTGTTTTTGTGTATGATTACGGTCATCCAGGCGGTATTGGGCCAATCCCTCCGGATGGTGCCGTAAATCATATTTGGAGAAAGGTTCATCAAAAATTGCCTGCTATTAAGGAAGCCATTATTCGTGAGAAACGAAAACCTGCGAATACATCGACCCCTCTACGATGCCATTGCACTTGAATGTAACATTGAAGGTACATTTCATGTTTTTTTTGTTACGTGTACTTCATTCTTTCTTTAAGATTGCATGCATGAGAAATGCAATAGTTTTAGTTTTGAAGCTTGCCCCTTAAAAGTACACTTGTTAATGATATAGTTTTTCGGATTTAGGGTCCGTTCGGATGGACGGTGAGATTGATTCTGGTGAGATTGATTCTGGCGAAATAAATCCCAACGGTGAAATTAATTCCGATGAGATAAAAATAACAGTCGCGGTGAGATTAATTATTGGGTTTAGAGAGTCGTTCTCGTATTAAGCCTATAAAAAAGTCGATTCGAATTAATCTATTAATACATAATGTACCGGTGGTATACGGTATACCAAAAAATCAGGGATTATATGTTTAGACTTAAAGATGACAATGGCATTGAAATGTAAACGAAACTGATCATCGAGGACAATAACCTAAAGAAATAGATTTTTATTTTCTAAAATATTTTTAATAATATTTAAAAGGTCAATGTCTTATTTTTATAAATTTATTCAAGTATTTTAATTAATTAGGTAATTATATAATTTATAAGTCTCTTTATTACATAAAATTAATTAATTAAACATTTTAAAATAAAAAGATTTAGAAAATAACTAAATGAAAAGGTTGAATATAATTTATTTGACATATTTGAGGATGGCATAAATAAATAAAATTTAAAATAATTAAAAACCAATAAAAAGAAAACGAAGTAAACATTAAATAAAGGCTTAAAATGTAATTTTAACACCCACCAGAGGCCTAAAAGGTATAAATATTTATCAAGCCTTATTATCTTGCTTATTATGAGTTACTACTTTGTTATGAATGGTGAACTGCTATGTTATCTATTATTTAATATAAAATGATTAGGGTACAGTTGTTCTTTATGTTTTATGGCATGTTCGATTTCGATCCTCGATTTTGAAAAAATTCATGTCGTTGCTTATCATTATGGTGATCATTCGATCCTAAATTTTATGTGTTGGTTCGACTCGACCCCTTGAGTCTAAATTTGGTGGTTGTGTCACCAGAAAATGTCCAAAAAACTCATGAATCTTGACTGAAATATTTTGGTTTTCCTCACTTTTGATTTCCAATTCATAGACTTTAGAACAAGTTCTAACAAAATGGATGGTGGATTCAGACTTAGGATGTCGAGACGAAACGACCCATGAAATTTGTAACCGAATGGTCACCATCTAAGATGATCGATAGTAGTCGGCGATGGTGTACGACCACCTTCTGGATAATTAAAAATGTTACATCAAACAAAAATAATAATAAAATAATTCAGAGTGATCAAAATAGGAGGAATTTAAAAGTTCAGTGAATAAATTAGAAAAAATAAAAGTACAGTGAATAAAATAGGAGATAGAGTATAGTTTAGTGAAGAATAGTGTAATTTATTCTAAATTAAAAGAATTGTATATTTAATGCTACTCATTAAATTTTAACGTGCATTAAATTCTCATCTCACACCGCTATTGACATCCCTATAAATTCCACGCCGCCACAAGTAACAATATTGAAAAACATGATTCTGATCGTTAGAGCTGAAAAGCCTCGTCTCCTCCTCCGATCTCATCCAAGTTTGTTGTTGGTGAATGGGTTTCACGTACAATGGCTTCGTCCACCATGTTTTCGCATCCCGGATCATTAGAGAATCCAATCAACAGCTACCTCTCTCTCAACTCCAAATTCAATTAACCATAAACTTCACTCTCACTTTCAGGTGCTTAGACTGCGCCGACTCCTTCCCCATCCCCGATCAAGAAACCGTTACTTTTGATCTCACGCTCCTCAACCAACGCGACGGGATTCTCCGGCTTCTTGCTCCCGCCTTCACGAGTGTGGGGATCAGCAGCGATTCCCACGAAATGTTGACGTATACGATCATCCAACGCGGACTGGAGATCTCGTTTAATAGTGGATTGAACTGCAAAGTCTTACATTTAGAATCGGTGATAGAGGCTTTTGTTGATGTAAGCGAGAGCTGCCTTGAGTTAATCAAGAGTAGAGTTTTGGAGGGTTTTGAAACATATCATTACGGGACGGTTCCGGTTCGAGTGGAAGACGGAGAGGAGGGTTTTAAAGTCGGATCATATGCTGCTCGGATGCCATGTTCTCATGCTTTTCATCCTAAATGTATCGGAAAATGGCTGCACCTCAGTCATTGCTGTCCTCTTTGTCCCTTTGAGTTGCCCTAGCCCTAGCCCATAACTATACGGCTGTACAAGTAGTGGTGGACCTCAACATTAGCTTACGAGGGTTCATTTTTTAATATATATATATATATATATATATATATATATATATATATATTAAAATATTTTAGTACTTTTGTCATGTAAATTATATATTGAAATAATAAAAGAAAATTTTATAAATCTTTGAAATTCATTTGTTAATATAAAAATTTGAAGAAACAAAATTTATCTAATCTTTTTTGTTTGTCTATGATCTCATATAACATGTAACATATAATCATAAAAATATATTAATTTTATTTTATAATAAATTCACATGATATACAAATTTAATCAATAAATTTTAAATTTTATATAATAATTAAGATATTTAGAGGCATTTTAAAATATTTTCACATATATGTGTGTCTAAATTTTTATTTGTAGAGATGAAAATTCATGAACATAATAAATTTAAATATTTAAAATAAAATTATGAATATAAAATAAATTGAAAAATATTTAAAAATAATTAATACTTGATAATTTAATTGAAGTCCTCAATTCAACGAAAATAAACAATTCAAAGAAATGAAAACCAACCAGAAAAAAATACAAAGATTTTTTTTATCTTGAAATGAGAGAAAATATATTTTCTTTCATTTTAAAATAAAACAATAATATAAAAATATATATTAATTCTTTTTAATAAATGATATCTAAGTGATTTTTAAATATGTAATTTACCCTAATTTAATATATATATTTTTGGGTTGGGGGCATAGCCCCACTAGTCTCCACTAAGTTTCGCCCATGTATACTAGATAGATCTTTTTGTACATCTTCTTTTTCGTCCATTTGCTCCTTTGCTTAAGGCTAAACTTGTTCTGGTTCTTGTTTTTTGAAACCGAGTATGATGTTTTACGATGTTGCTTGAACATGTGTGGAAGACCATGTTTTCCAATATACTGTTATTCTCTTCTTGTCGTTTGTTGCTCGCTCTGTCTACTTCTACATCATCCATGGCGTCTTCAATGTGAGTACAACACCACTTGCAATGCCCACATCTTTTAGGTTCTTTATTTTTCTTTCGAATTCTCATATCACAATGAATTTGAGTAAATTTTGAACAATTAAATTTCTTATAAAATCAAAGCTAATTTAATTGTAGAACACACATTTGACACGTATACTTAAGACGCTTCCATTAGAAAGCACTTTATTTGAAAGGATAGCATTTAAATAAATATTAGTAGAATGGTGACATTTTGATATTTAATAATTTTCAGAGTAATTTGTGGGCTAAATTTTTCATTTTATTGCGGCATCATCAGAATGGATAATAATGAGCCAAAAACTCAACTTTCAAAAAATTGGGGACTAAGTTGAAAAAGTTATCGAATTTAAAGATTAGAAGTTACTTTATCTATTTATTAAAAGACCGTGTGCTTAACAATAATAAAAGACGGTGATGAACAGTGGTGAGAAATGCATATTTTTGTACCTTTCATTCTTTTTGTCCTTACTTAGTAATTGGGGGGCGAGTCAGAAAACTTTTATTGGGGAGGTCAAAGATTGTATTATAAATGTTTAGATATTAAAAAACAATTTTATCATTTGATTAATCGAAAATTTTATAGTTGTAAAGATTTAAAAAATAGTTTTATCAAATTAAGGGATCAAAGAGAAAATTTGCTTTTACATTAATTGAAAACTTTAAAATTTCAAGGACCAAATGAACAATTTCTACCAATCCAGGGAGGTCAAATTCTAAGATGAGCTTTCGGTAGTTGCTGAACCAAATTCCAAAGTGCATAGTTCAAATAACAGAACTGAAAGTAGAAATTAAGTCATGCAAAAGTCATATATACACACTTAGCATTCACATTTTATGACAATATTTATGATTGATGTGCTTTATAATATATATATATATATCAGCTTTCTTTGAAAATAAAAATAAATGGGTATAGATTAAATTAATAAAAATATATTACTCAATATATATTTGTGTTGAATATTTTAAAATGTTATAGAGTTAAAAATACAAAGCATATATCATTTATTTTGTTATTGTTTTTTCCTAAATTATAAATGATGTTAGAAATTTGTTTTTATGTTATTTTATAATATATATTATGATTAATACATTTTCACAAAATTAATTTCAATCACAATTTAATTAAAATAACATTTTATTAAAATTATAACATTTTACTAGTGGTTAGGCATTAAACCCTTTTTTTTTGTTACCGTCCTGATTTTAAGTCTTCGTCTTGACTAATTCGGATCGACCCAAATCGTAGACATGTCTTTAGTGGGTGAGTCTCTCGACAGAGATTTTCTGCATACACAAATACTCGAACTCGAGAGTTTGCTTAAACAATATTACGATGCTTACCACTTGAACCAACCATATTGGTGGTATTAAATCTCTTTCTAGGTTTCAATTTAATCCCTGACATCTTATATTTTCTTATTAACAAGAAAAAGGCATGTATTATCATCTTAGTTTGAATAGATAAAATGACATGTGGATATTGACTCGGTTTTTACCGGTGTAATGATCGAAATGAACTATTTCTTAACAACAGTAATTCCAATAAAAAATCAATTTCATTGATCAGAGTACGAGTATTTAAAAAATTCAGTGACTACCAGTGTAGTTTATCCGAAAGATAATGAAATTAAATAAAAATTTAAAATAAAAATTAAATATTAAGCTCTTTGATTTGATCCCCGGTGCATATCATTGACTCGGTCTTGTTGAATACAAAAATGAAAGCATAATCTCAATAAAAAAAACATTCACACTTAGGGGTCCTTTCCCTAATATTTTCGTCCTATTTGGTGAATTGGAAAACCCAACGCTCCAAGGCAAAGCAAAATAATTCATAAGAATTTGCAAGTGTTAATTTTAATTAGACCACTATGAAGTTGACCACTTGTGTCAAACATTACCAAATTTGGCTATAACTGAGTCACTCAAAAGTTGTCAACAGTGTTTTAAAAACCGAATCGAACCGGCCGGTTCAACCGGAAATCACTATCTAGTTCGGTCCATTTTATCCCGATTCTAGTGAATCGCAAGGAACCGTTCGAACCGGCTTTAAATCGCTCGAACCGGACCGGACTGTGAACCGGTTCAACCTAGATTTTTTTGATTTTTTATGAAATGTTTTTGGTATTTTTATTTAATTTTTTAAATAATTATGACGTCGTCCGATTTTTACGACCGGTTCGAACCAGTAGCAAAGCCAGTTCGCTGACCGATCCGGTTCTGAAAACCATAGTTGTCAATGTATGACTCGATGTTTTCGCCATATGAATTCCACATTTCACACCTTGGATTTTTTCAAAAAAATTGTTTTAGCTATAATTTTTTTTTAATTTTAAAACATTCAAGTGTTTGGAAGATGTTGTGTAAACCATTTTTCACTAGTTAATAATTTTTTTAGAAATTGTTTATTGCAAATATAAAATATAATAAATAATATTATTTATTATAAAAACTTAATATTATTATTTTAAAAATATTAGAATAATTTATTTAATAATATTTATGCCAATATTATTTCTATAATTTTATAAATAAAAATATTAACTCTAGTATATTCTATTAAAATAAAAATATGATAAATTATATTGAATATCTATAAAAATAAAAATATTATATTGTATTTTAAAATTATTAATAAATATATTTTAAGGAATTCTTATAATATTATTAGACTATTATATTAATATTAAATACATAAATAAAAGTATCCACTATTAATAATTCAATAATATTATTTTCAAGAAATTAATAAATAATATAACTTTTATTAACAATTTATTATATATTATTAAAATAAGAATATATTATAATATAATTGAGTATATTATTGTAATAATAATATTATTATATTATATTATTAAAAATATTAATAAATATATTTTAAATATGCTAATAATTAATATTTTTATTAAAATGATACTAAAATATCATATTAATATTAAATTGATAAAATAATATTATTTTGAGTATTTATGCTTTGAAGTTAAATTTTTAAAAAATGATTTACGAAAAATTAAACCGTAAGTCATTTTCCAGAAAATGCAAAGGAAATTCTGTTGACAATGGAAATGTTTTACATTCACTAATCTATTTTCCTCCAACCAAACACTGAAAAGTGAAGAAAACGTTTTTCGAAAATTATTTTACATGAAACAAACGGACCCTTAATTTATACACTAATTATTAACTTGAGTATGATGTACAACATATATAAATTATATAGATCAACACGAATCAAGCGATATCAGTGGTTAAAAGATTTGTTGTTATCTTTTGGAGTCACGGGTTCGAACATCGTATATGTCAGGGGTATGGGCGTTTATTGTCAAATGACTGAGATTCTTTGAAAAATATTAACTTGTATACACTCCAAATTTATCAAAAAAAAAGTTATATAGATCAAACTTTAAACATTGAGCGCATATCGTATGAGCAATTTAGATATAACTTATTAAAAAAATCTAGAAGAATTAGTTAGTTTAAATTTTTATCTTTAACAGTTGATTTTCTTTTGTCTTTTAACGCGTTATATCTTTGTTATTCATGAGGTGCAAACATACGATTATATACATCTTAATTCAAATCCTAATCTCAAATAAGAGGGGAAGGGAAAGATTAGAGGAGAAAATAAGAGTGGTCTTAGTGGGTCTATAACCTATCATCAATATATTTTTAATATAGAACATTGGATAAATTATACATTTAGTATCTAAAATATTATTTTTGTTTCATTTTGGTATTTAAATTTTATTTTTTCAAAAACATACCTAATGTTTAGTTTAATTTTTATTTTGGTAACCTATTGTTGAAAACTTAATGAATTGATGTGTAGTAATTTTATGGGTAAATTACATCATTCATCACTCAACTATCTTTTCACTCCTATTTTGGTCATTAAAGTTTAAACATTTTCAATTTAATTACTCAACTTTCAAATTATTCACATTTTAATCATTCTAATTTATTTTAATAATATAGGCGGAAACGAAAATGAAACATAAACTAAACGTTAGGTATAATTTAAAAAAAATAAAGTTTATGTATCATAATAAAATAAAAGTAATAGTTTAAGAACTAAACATGTAGTTTACTATAAAAGATTTGAATCACAATTGAAAATAAAGGAATTATAAAATTATATTAAAGGGGCTAATTTAAAAAAAACATTCTATAGGATCTTTCACAAAATTTAACCAAATGCTTATAAGAAGAAAGTAAATCCGTGTATAAAAAAGTCAAAAATAAGTTCTGATTTTGGGTATGTAATGGCTACTCTTCTCTTTCTCACTGTAATTTTCACATAAATATATATAATTTCATCTTGTTTTGGCTGTGGTTACTGATCTCTTCTTCTTAGCTTCACCATCATTAAATTATATATATATATACTTTTTATTTATATTATGTGTAAAATTCGGTTTTTTGTGTTAGTAAACGACAGAACCCGGCATCTCTTACAATTTTCCTCCCTTCTCAGATCCAATCCTTTTTCTGTCTCCCAACCTGGTAAGCTTTTAGATTAACATTTTTTAGTATTTTGATCTCCGAATTTTGATTTTTCTTCTCGTTTTGCTAATTGGGTATTTTCCCTGTTTTCTGGGTTTTCTTTATTATAGTCAAGCACAGTCAAAATCCTTTGTTTTTGTGTCTGATTTGTGCTTTTGCATATTTGTAGAGATGCTGTGAGCTGGGTTGCTGCTTTGTTTGAAATTTGTATTAATGGATTTGCTTGCTTGCTTGTCTTCTTGCTGTTTTTGCAGTTTGGTGAGACTTGGGGTTAATGGACTGGAGCTTTAGCATGGATAATAATTGGTACCTTGAATGCTTTTCTGGGACTTGGCTAGTTTATATCTCTAGGTTTAGACTGCTATGAATTCGATAAGTAGCTAAGAGTCTCCTATCAGTTGAATTGGTTCAGTTTTGTTTGAAGTTAGGAGCTTTTGATTAGATTTTCTTTTTAGATTGGTTTCATAGTTGGGAGTTTGTTGGCTTTGTTTTATGGAAAATTTCTGTCAACGCTGAAGTGTAAGATTCGCGGTGATTGGCGTAAATGGGTGGGCTTTGCTCGAGGAGATCCACTGTAGATAATGCTCCCAGTGGAGGCTTTCCCAATGTGAATGGCCATTTTGGTCGAGGGTCTGGAGGGGTTGTTCAGACCCGGGAACTGCCCGCGAAGATAAACACCATTCCGGCTCCTCCTGCTGAGGACAGTGCAGACAATGCAGGCATGGAGTTAAAAGAGCCCTTTTCATTTCCAGAGATCAGTACGGGTCCATATGGTATGAATCCAGATGACATTATCAATGATGGGATTCCTCGTTTGCCGAGGGTGCTATCTAATAAATCTAGATCAACCAAGTCTAAGCAGGTTGCTGTTGTGAAGGTAAGTTCAAATTTTTGAATTATGTAGCGTTGAAGTAAACTGTTATCATGAATTATATTTAAACTTCAAACACTGATACCGATGGTTCATATGGTGTAACTCCACGAGAAAACTGTGTTTCGTGATAGAAGGAAGCTTTATAACAAATGCCTTATGGGGCTATTGAGATATCTTTCTTGTATATATACTATTCCCGTAGATTCTTCTTTAAAAGGCAACTCACCATAATTAGGATGAGCATTTTGCCAATCTTTTTCACTTTGATTGTTGTTAATGTATTTGGAGAACGAATTGAAATGAGACTATAGTTCTGAACTATAAACTAAAATGATTCTAATTTGTTCCTGGTAATCTTTTCCTATGCCATTGAGTCATCAGTATGAGTGCAGTCATACTCATGATAACTTCCATTATTTTCCCCTTTTCCCCTTAAATATGTATAGAACGAGTCAGGTTGTTGATTGTTCTAATATTTTAATGCTTTGGATTCTAGCATTATATAATTGTCGGTTGTTAGTTCCCAGCTGAGATTAGAGCAAAGAGGGATGCTTCTGGTTCTACTGTTATGAATTGCAAACTTCATTCAATGAGTATAATATATCAAACATGCTTCACAGTTTTTCAGAAGATCAATTGGTTGCCTATTTTTGCAGGTTTCCGAGGTTAGCTCTCTTTTAGGTAGAGCCGGTACTGCTGGGTTTGGAAAGGCGGTGGATGTTCTGGACACCCTTGGTAGTAGCATGACGAGTTTGAACCTTGGCAGTGGCTTTACCTCGGGGGTAACGACGAAAGGGAATAAAATATCAATTCTATCTTTTGAAGTTGCAAATACTATTGTTAAAGGTGCCAATCTGATGCAGTCGCTTTCTAAGGAGAATATTAGACATTTAAAAGAGGTGGTCCTTCGGTCAGAAGGAGTACAGAATTTAATATCACGAGATATGGATGAACTCCTGAGAATTGCAGCTGCTGATAAGAGGTAGATAATGCAGAGAATGCCATATTGCTTTGAAAACGATTCTGTTATATAATTTGTTAATATTCTAAAACGGTGTTTATGTTCTCGAAGAATATAAGAGGCTCATTTTTTTCCCCAACTTCAACAGGGATGAGTTAAAAGTTTTTTCCGGAGAGGTGGTACGTTTTGGGAACCGTTGTAAAGACCCTCAATGGCACAATTTGGATCGTTATTTTGAAAAGTAATGTCTCGGCTTGTGCTCTTTAAGTATTATCTATGAATTAGAGTAAGATACAAATATTCATACCTGCTCTATCTTTTATACTTTCAGGTTGGGTTCGGAACTTACACTTGAAAAGCAATTGAAGGAAGAAGCAGAGCCAATAATGCAACAGCTGATGAGTTTTGTTCATTATACAGCCGTAAGTTCTTGGTCTTACTGCTATAACAAGAAAGCTGCTCCCTAAGATTATATTGTCTAAACCAAGATGATTTGTATATCTTCCGTCTCGTACGAAGTTGTGAAATTATTTTTTTGCCCCCTCTCCCCCCTCTTCTGTTTTGAGACATTGAATGATATGGTACATGGAAAATAGATTGGTTTTTGTTTGTGTGTGTGTGTGTGTTTGTTTTGGGGGTGTTGGGGGGGTCACTAGTCTTTCGTCTGAATATGAGCTGGTGGGTAGATATCATAATTGTAAGGCTTGTTAGGATTAACACGGCACAGTTCAGAATTCCTTCTCTGAATTATCTATTTAGAATTTGTTTAAGCTATATTGATGCCATTTTGTTTTCTTTGCAGGAATTATATCATGAGTTGCATGCCTTGGACAGATTTGATCAAGATTATCGACGTAAGCTTCAGGAAGAGGATAGTTCAAATGCTGCTCAAAGGGGTAACCTGTTCTTTATCTCTCTATTATAATTTTTAGTTTTTTGTGACATATACTTCTAGGTTAACAAAGAGTTAATATTCGTGTTTCTACACTAATATGCACATAGGATTTTGAATAGAGATACAGAAAAAGGTAATTGTTTCTATATATCAGCAGCTTTTTTCTTTTTCATCGGCCTTCTACACATTCTAGTGCCCATTTTAATGACACTTCGTTTGTAAACTGTCAAGTTCTACGTGCACTGCTATGTTGTTTCCTTTGAATTCATTCCACCTTCATATTTTTTTTTTTTTTTGATAGGAAAAGTAGGTCTCATAAAAACCTCCTTCTAAGTAGCCCTTACCATGAGGTCAGAACCTACTAGGGGAAGGAGGAATAGAGAACCTTAATATATTGATAATGTAAAAATTACATAAAACTAGAACCACTCCTTTAAGATACATAAAACTTAAGCACACTCTTATAACGCCTTGATTAAAAACCTCCGAACTCAGTACTAAAAAAGTGACCCACTACCCAATCCCCTCCTTTGCAAGCAAATCTGCCTCGCAATTACATCTTCTCGGAATCCACCTCACAATGACCTCATACTCAGAAACCGCATCCGCAATATCCTTGACAAAATTTAAAAGAAAAGGAGGAACTGACTCCTGATATTTCAACCACTCCACAGCTAGCTTGCAATCAGATTCAATAATAAGCCTTCCCTTCAATACCCATTCTGATGACACAAAGATGTCTATTCCTCTTTTGATAGCTTTTAACTCTGCTAAAATAATAGGAGTAGGCCCTATTTTTTCTGAAAACGACATCAATTTAATCCGATTCCAATCTCTAAGAATGCCCCCAATTCCTGCTAACAACCCAACCCTACTAACTGCTCCATCCACGTTAAACTTAAAAAAATCGACTGGAGGAGGACTCCAGTAAACCACAGGCCTGTTCGAATCAAGAGAAGCTGAAATATTATCAGCCAATGAAGGATCACCAATTAGAGAGTCCACTTGAATAGAGGATAAAGGATACTTAGCTAGGAACCATTTCGCAAGCCTTAACCTGACTGTGAAAAACAATGAGGATGTGTCCAGCTTGCCTCTTTCAAAAACAATTTCGTTTCTCATCTTCCAAATCGACCATAAAACAGCCCCCGGAATAAACTTCCACATATTAGAAAATGGCCTAAGAACAGACCATGAAATTATAATTGATGAAGGATCAGTAGGTAAGGCTAACTTGATACCCCAGTAGGCTATGATTCTGTTCCATAGTACCCAGGAAAACTGGCAGTAAATAAACAGATGATGAACTGATTCCTCTGCTTGATTGCAAAAGGGGCATAGAGAGTCCTCCCCTAAGTGAACCCCCCTTTTCTTCAATTCCCCTCTAACCGCTACTTTATTAAGTGATAGTTGCCAAAGGAAAACCTCTACTCTAGGAGGAACCAGACCTTGCCAAACACATTTGTTCCACCTAAAGTTATCCTCATCCACTGAGTAGAAAGATTTCGTGCAAGCTTTAACGGAATACAAACCCTCGCCCGCACCAACCCAAAGCATGCAATCCTCCAAAGATTCATTTAATTTGATAACATTGAGCTTGTCCAATAGATCAACCAGCTGAGCCACTTCCCAATCGCATAGATTCCTCCTAGTCTTAATATTCCACTCCCAACCATTCAAATCAAAACTACCAAATTCAGCAACCTTACCCCCTTGATTTGTTGACAGAGCAAAAATCCTAGGAAAAAGAACTTTCAATGGAAAATCCCCCAACCATGTATCTTTCCAAAAGAAAATCGAATTGCCATTCCCAACTTGTAACCTCGCATGAGATCTAATGCATCCTCCAAAGAAATCATCCTTCATGTAGCTATTCACAATACCTCTCCAAATCCAAGAGTCCTTATGGGAGGAGACTTTATTGACATCCATAGAAAGACAACTAACACTATGTTTAGAACATAAGAACTTTTTCCACAAAGATTCTTTTTCGTTGGCAAACTTCCACACCCACTTTCCCAATAGTGCTCTATTAATAAGCTTCAAATCAACAACTCCTAGACCACCTCCACACTTCGGTTTACAAATTTTATTCCAACTCACCCAATGCATTTTCTTCTTTTCTTCTCCTCCACCCCATAAAAAATTCGCCATCAAAGAGTTTAATTTTTGACAGATTTTAGCTGGAATCTTGAAAATAGCGAGATAAAAGATAGGTAAAGAGGATAAAACCGACTTAATAAGCACCAATCTACCGGCCATAGACAAAGAAGAAGCTTTCCATCCCGCCAATTTCTTATCAAAGTTAGCTAGGACTGGCTCCCACAGTTTCTCACAGTTTCTTTTAGCCCCTAGCGGAAGGCCTAAATAGACTGTCGGAAATGAACCAATAGAGCAGCCAATGTCCCTAGCCCAAATTCTCAGTGTGTCCTCCTCCACATTAATACCATACAATTTACTCTTAACTAAATTAAGATGAAGCCCCGTCATAAAACTAAAAATCATCAACACTCGTCTAACGTTTTTAATTTGAGTGATGGAGGCTCGACAAAAAATAATTAGGTCATCCGCAAACTGAAGATGGGTCAAATTGAAACTGTTTTGCACATTTCCAAAAGAAAACCCTTGAAATAATCCTAATTCCACAGCTTTATTTAACATCATATGAAGGAGTTCACCAACCACATTAAACAAAAGAGGAGAAAGACTACATCCTTGTCGCAAACCTTTAGCAATATGAAACTCTTTTGTAGGAGACCCATTCAGTAGAATAGATATAGAAGCTGTAGAAATACACTTATTTATCCAAGAACACCACCTTTCTCCGAAGCCCATCTCCTTCATAAGCCTTAACAGAATCTGCCAATCCACGGTGTCATAAGCTCTGCTAAAATCCACTTTGAAAACAACCCCCTGCAGCCCTTGTTTCCTCCAATAATCTATGCCTTCATTTGCTAAACAGGCGCAATCCAACAATTGCCTCCCCGGAATAAACGCAAACTGTGTAGGGCTAACAATATCTTTAACACAAGAAGAAAGTCTTTTCGAAAGAACCTTAGAGAGAATCTTATACAAGCTGCCCACTAGACTAATAGGTCTATAATCTTCAATACTCTCAGGATTACCTTTCTTTGGAATCAAGGTAATAAAAGCATGATTCACTCCATGAACCCACCGCTTTCCATTGTAGAAATCTGAAAAAAACTCCATAATCTTCACCTTCAACAAATTCCAATACTTCTTGTAAAAACCCATTGTGAAACCATCCGGCCCTGGTGCTTTTGCACTATCCGAAGATGAAATTGCTTGCCACACTTCTTGCTCTGTAAACACCTCTTCTAGAGAATCACTTTGAACTTGAGACAACTGTTTAAAATCAAAATTCAAGCCCTCAACTTCCAGTGTAGTTTTTTCATTATATGCATTCTTGAAAAACTTAAACACACTGTCTTTTATCTTTTCTGGATCCGAAATAACTTTGCCTTTAAAATTGATCGAATGAATAGTGTTGAATCTATTCCTTTTCAATGCACTAAGATGAAAAAACCTTGTATTCCTGTCTCCATCTTTAATCCATCTGTTTCTAGATTTTTGAAACCAAATTCTCTCCTCAATCCTTAACAGTCTCCATAATTCCTTTTTAGACTCAATCAATTGTGCCCAATCCCCTGCAGACTGCTTTCCACCTTGACACTTTAAATCCAGACTGTTAATTTTAATTTCCAGCAACGAAATTGACTCTGACAGCCCTAAATGTCCACTTCCAGACCAGTTTCTGATTTCATTTTTTGCACCCTGCAGTATTCTGAAAATTCCACCACTATTGTTCTTCTTCTCTTCTACTTCCAGTGAGTCTGCAACTAAATCATCAAAACCTTGTTCTTCTAATAGAAAATTAAAGAACCTAAAAGGTTTTGGACCCCAATTTGTAGATTTATCCTCCAGCAAGACTGGATTATGGTCTGAAATAGATTTCGGTAAAATCGACTGCACAATGTTAGGGAAAATCTTAAGGAATCTTGCGCAGATAAGGAACCTATCCAATTTCACCCATGTTGAAGATTCTCTATTACTGCACCAAGTGAAAGAACCTCCTGACATAGGCAAGTTAATGAGATTGGCTTTTTGTACGAATGACCTGAAAATATCCATAGTATGCCAATTTTGTGATTTGCCTATCTTTTCTTCTGAATCAAGATACGCGTTGAAGTCTCCCCCTAGACACACTGGTAAATTTAGAGCTCTAACATACTTCAGCAACTCCCCATAAAAAACCTCCTTCTCAGCTTCGACTGGAGGCCCATAAACATTAATAGCTACAAACTCCATAGAACCATGCTTAGATTTTCCTACTAACGCCAGAAACCTACTATGCACAAACTGATCAATGACTTGAACCACGTTCTCATTCCACAATGTAATCAATCCCCCCGATGACCCCTGTGCTGGAGAAACCAACACCCCCTTTAACAAGTTACCTCCAATCCTTCTAAAAATCGCCCCATGGCATCTTTCCAACTTAGATTCTTGAATGAAAAGAAAAACTGGTTTCGTCTTCTTGACTAACCTTGCTGCAGCTACACACTTCTCCCTCCTCCCAAGACCCCTAATGTTCCACGAAATAATACTAAAATTATTCATAAAAAAGAATTACTCCCCCTACACTCAGCTAAAACTGAGCAGCCTTCATCCACCCCTAACTGCATCTGTCTCTTGACCAAGACATAATAATTTATCAATAAAAGCCTCCTTCCCTTCCTTAAATGAAATACCTAACATCTCACACACTTCCCAAGTATCCACTGCTTCCTTCAGTAATTCCACAAAAGAGGAAGAAGAAGCAGTCGAAATATTAACCAAGTCAATAGCTTCAGAAATTAAGGCTCTCCTCTTCCTTCTCTTCCTTCTCTTTTCATTTCCTTTCCCTGAAGCATTCACAGAAATAGCTTCCACCCTTTCAACACCATCATTACAAATGGTAGGGACCGTAGATGTATTCTGAAAATCGGCAGAACCATTGAAGTCCTTATCTTGTCCCTTTCCAATACTATTCGTAGGAAACTGCTGTATACTTCTAGGAACAGAATTGTTCTGCTTAAGCTTCGGAGAAGCCATGGGACAGAAGACATCATCTTCAATAGCTGGACACAACCATATTCTTCTATCTCTTGACCTTTTATAAACTCGGGCATAGCGTCCTCTTCCCCTTCTGCCAACAGGAGCACTCCTAATTGACAAACCTATCATAATATCTTCATCTTCCATATCCCCATTTTTCCTTCTTCTATTGATACACTTCTTTCTTCTGCAAAAAATTCAGACAGATTCTGCTCCTTATTCTTGTTTGCTAGCCTAGCCCAATTCAACTTCACAGCAGGGCCAGCTGGAATAATTTTAGTAACAGGAGAATAAGCCTCCCAATTAGACTCCGAATGGGCTGAACTCTGGGCTGCAACCTCTCTCAGCCCAAGGCCTGCAAACTCCCCCCTGGTATTTAATTCAAATTCAAACTTGTCTGACACCCCATTACTATTGGGCAGAGTGTCTGACTTATTTTCCAAATCCTGATCTCCACCTTCTTCTAACGTCCTCCTTTCTTGACTTTTCTGAAGCCACGTGTCAACTTTTGACCAGAAACCTTCCGCAGAGTTCTCCCTGTTGTCTCCTACCTTATCTTTGTTTCTACCATCTTCCTCCTTTGACACTTCGTCATTGCAGTTGCCAAATGACACAGTCTGCCTCACGTCTCCATAAGCTTCAGAGAAAGCATTAGAGCTGGATCCCACATTAACTTTAACTTTAAACGATCTGCCATAAGATCCTACAATAACAGATTCTTGTACATCGAACGGACTTGCCACCCTTAGCAGCATTCTAGCCGAAGAGAGGTCATCTCTGTTTCTTGTTCCCTCCGGGATACAAACAACCTTTCCCCACTTTCCTCCAAGCTTCTCTAGAAAAGGAATACTCCAACTAAGAAGCGGTAACCCAACCAACTCGACCAAGCAATAAGCCAAAGGGACTCCATCTTCACTCAACAATGGATCTACCCAATCAAACCAGCAGTAAAGTTTCTCTCTAAGACTCGACCACGCCTTCAGGAACTCTTCATTTGTATTGAAGATAATAATGCATGCGTTCCTAACATATCCCCACTTTACTATCTTGACCTGGAACCCCTCTTTTGCCAAAGCTCGCACCACCATAACAGGCTGAAATGTATCTTTAAAAATCCCTGTTAAGGAATTTTTCACCCAGCAAAAATCTTCTGAAGGGATGTGCATATCCCAGACATTTCTTACTCCTTTTGCTTTCTTCTGACCTTCCCTGTTCACCCTTCTTTGTTGATCCACACTCCTACTGTTATCCACATTCACAACCTCCTTATACGTTCTGCCATCTCTCAAACTTCTCGGTGACTCCAAGTCAACCTGCTGTCTGCCATTAGCTTCTCTACATGGCTTAATTCCTTCCAGCTGAGATCTTTTAACCTCTGCATCTCTCTTCCGGCCCCTCTTATACTTAGCCACCCCCACAGTGACTCTCTTCCCATCAATCAACGTTCCATTTACATTCATAACTGCTCTTCTGCAACCTTCCTCCACCGCATATTGCACAAAAGCAAACGTTGATGACTTATAATTCGTTTTAACCATAAAACTTGGGATAAAGACCCTCACTATTCTACCATAATGGTTGAAAATCTCTCTTAACTCACTTCTGGTAACTCTCTTACTAAGATTTCCAACAAAAACAGTCCATTCCTCACCGGAGAATGAATGACCAAACGCACCCGCTCTCTTTCTCTCTCTACTTTTCTCACTCATGGTCATACCCCACTGTACTTATTTTAATATAAAACATACTAATTCAAATTCCACCTTCATATTTTTATTGGCCAGTTGCCATTCCGTTGTTGAACTCAGCAAGTCGTTTTTACATTTGCTTTAAGAGGCCTAGGTCAAGTCAAAGACGATATTTCTTGTCCTAAAAAATTGCTGAGCTGTAATTTTTATTGTCTTGTTTCTTGTAAAGATGAAGGTGTTATACATTAAGTTTTCCCCCCTTCGATGGTAATTTTACGGAATATAGTTAATGTCATTGAAGCCCTTCCGTTTTGAGATTATTTTGGTTTTGGCATGTAGGAGACAACCTTGCAATATTGAGAGCAGAGTTAAAGAGTCAAAAGAAGCATGTGAAAAATTTGAAGAAAAAATCCCTTTGGTCTAGGATTTTGGAACAGGTACTAACAAAGCTCTATGCATATTCTTTCTTAGTTATTATTTTTCATATATTTATGATATTGTAAAAATTGCATTGTTCGTCATCCTTTTTTGTCGTTTCATGGAGTCTAAACTTATGGGAGCTTTTGCACCCGATTTACCAGTTTCGTTTGCTGCTCTATTTTGAAGTTAATATATATTAGTGGAAGTTTTATTCCTTGTATTCATAGGTCATGGAGAAGCTTGTAGATATTGTTCATTTCTTGCACTTGGAGATTCACGAGGCATTTGGTACTGCTGGTAAGAATTCAAAATAATTGAACTCGGAGCATTTGGAAACGGAATTATTTTATCAAGTAATTTGTGAAGTACTTAACTTTATGGTTTGTGCGCTTGCTTAAACCTGTTATATTTATGAAGTGGTGTTGCTTTTTTCCTGTGACGTTGCAGATGGTGATAAATCGGTTAAAGGTTCTGTCAACAGTCATAAGAAGTTGGGAACGGGCGGTCTTGCTTTACATTATGCTAATATCATCACCCAAATTGATACTCTTGTAAGTTAATCATGTTCTGCTGAACCAATCTTCTTTTACGTCTTTGCTTTATTTCCTTTAATTCGCGGTGATTTATTTTTGGAACACTTAGAAAGGATGACAGAATCGCTCCCTTGACAATTTAGCGAGTATACAATATTGTCTTATAGATTAAGGATGGGGGCTACTTTGTATTACTATCTCAATTATACGCCACGAGCATTGAACATGTGGATTTTGTTTAACTCCAATGTACTCCTCAGGTGTCTCGATCAAATTCTGTGCCCCCTAATACAAGGGATTCTTTATACCAAGGGCTGCCACCTACTATAAAGTCCGCTCTGCGGTTCAGACTGCAGTCCTTTCAGTTAAAGGAAGAGGTGTGATGTCCGATAATCTCGATACTTGAAATATTAGTTGCTATTTGCTTAACTATCACACTTTCTTTTTGGATTTTGAAGATGCTGCTAGCCTTAAGCCTGTTTAAAATGTTTACTTGTAGTATGTGCTGACCGATACATTTTCGAAATTTCCTTGCAGCTAACTGTCCCACAGATCAAAGCCGAAATGGAGAAAACATTGCAGTGGCTTGTTCCGATTGCCACAAATACAACCAAGTAAATAGTTCTCTCTCACAGTGGCTTATTTTGTCATTGCCTGCTACTTGTAGTTGTTCTTTCAAGTATATTTCCAACAACTCATCCTTGTTTCTGTTGTTGCAAATTGTTCTAATTAGAGCTCATCACGGGTTTGGCTGGGTCGGAGAATGGGCGAACACCGGGTAACTTCCGAATCTAGATGCCTTTCGTTTCCTCGATGTTATCGGTTTTCAAAACGCGGTTTTTGTTTTAAAATTTTCAGGTCAGAGATGAACCGTAAACCAGCTGGCCAGACTGACTTGCTGAGAATCGAGACGCTACACCACGCGGACAAGGACAAAACCGAAGCTTATATCCTTGATCTGGTAGTGTGGCTCCACCATCTTATTACCCAAGTAAGGGCCAGTAATGGTGGAATAAGATCCCCTGTTAAGTCTCCAATTAGGTCCCTGAACCAGAAGACGATTCAACTATCGACTCACAAGCAGTCCCCGTCGTCTATGTTGACTGTCGAAGATCAAGAGATGCTTCGAGACGTGTGTAAGAGGAAAAAAACACCTGGAATAAGTAAGAGCCAGGAATTTGACACTGCAAACACTAGGTCAGTCAAGCACCATAGGTTGAGTAAAAGCAGTAGCCACTCTCCAACAAGTCAAGCAAAGAAAGACTCCTTCCCTATCCGGAGACTGTCATCGGTTCCTTTCATCGACTTTGATATTAATCGAATCAAGGCATTGGATGTCATCGATCGAGTGGACACACTTCGAAGTCTGTAACTATATGTTGAATTTGTGATTCATAGGCAAAGAGGACTTTTGCTTTTGCTCATGTAGAAGTCCATCTGCTGCAATTTTACGTGTTGGGTGCGAAACCGTTTTGCAGTTGGCGATATTTTTGGCGAGTTTACGAAGCAGATGCCGAGTGATACAAGCTGTTCTTTTTCTTACGAGTGAAAAGTGTAGGGAGTGATGAATGTATTCGTTTAAGGAAGAATTTAAACTGTTTTCAAGCCAATAGTTCTCTCCTTGGTTCTATATGTACAGAATATTTCACCATTTCATAATAATTATAAATCTCTGCTCCTCTTTTTGGTATCATCTCCCTGTTGATGATCCATTCTTTGATGCCATGAATAAACTCAAAAGCTCCAAGTTCGATAGATAAGCGGATTCGTGTATCTTACAACATGATTCAAAGTTCCTCGAGAGAAATATTCGATCTCTTATCTGATGCTGGCTAACATTCAATCTGTTTTCTCTGCTTGTTGGTTGAACTCGTTCGTTCTTTCCTCGACATGGTCATTAAGCGATAACATTCGATCTGTTTTCTCTGATCCTGGCGATAACATATCTCTGGAAAAAAAAAACTATATTCTCTTATTAGGTCTCTACGGTACGCGATTTTCAATTCAACTATCGCAAAGCGAAATGCAACGCGAATTTGCGATAGTGGAGATCGCATTGCGATTTTGTTGGTCATTTTCGCAAATCCAAAAAAAGTTGATCAAAATCGTATATTATCTGGGATTTTTGGTCACTGAGGTTATTTTCTCATTATTAAATTAGCATTAGTTATTTTATCATTTTTATCATGTCACCAGAAAAAATTAAAAAGTTAGTTATTTCTACTAAAATATTAACATCAATTATATTTTATATTTTAATACTATTTTAAATCAAATATATATATATATTTTTAAAAATTAATACATTTGGGGTAAATACAAGGTGATATTTGTTCAAATACTCTCAATCATTGACAATGAACGTACTATGTTAGTGCTCGAACCTGTAACATCTAAGGAGAATAATGAATTCTTTAACCACTAAAGTCAGTTGGTTCGTGCAATATCTATAAATTTTTTTAACAAATAGATAATTTAATATTCGTATATTAAGATTTTAGGGAAGGAAAACGAGTAACCTTCCTCAACACTCATGGGTGTCAAGATCATACTATCCTGCATAATTACAGGACTCCTAAAAGAATCAAATTATGTAAATTAAATTCCTTTAAATTTATACGAACCAAATGACTTAAGTGGTTAAGAGACTTATTATTATTTCTTAATGTCTCATGTTTGAGCACCACATATATAAGAGTGTGAGCATTCATTGTCAAATAGTTGAGAATTTTTAATAGATACTATCAGGGATGAATCTAAGGGGGCGGTCGCCCCGCCTAAAAATTTCAAATTCATATATGTTTTAGATATTTTCTTTGTATTTTCTATTGAAAATATGTTTTCTCCCCCCAAAATTTTATAAGTTCTCCTCTACTTACAATTTTATAAGTTCACCACTTCTAACATAAACTTTGAGTAAGTTTTTGTTTTTTCTATTGAACTATCAAAAGTTGTAAACTGATCACTAAAGTTAACGATTTGTAATAAAATGGCCCCTCAACGTTATCCGTTGTTAGTTTCAGTCACAGAAAACTGAGGTGGACCATTAACAGCTTACCTTGACAGTGGAGCACCACGCTAGAGATAGACGCTTTCTTGATCAAAATTTCTTGAAGGTTAAGCTGAAGAGGATGAGAAAGTGAAGGTTTTGGTTGAGTTTGAGAAGCGTCTATCACAAGGTTTTGATATTACATAAGAAATTGTCTATCTACAAAGTGGCACTCCACCGTCCAAGTAAGCTTTTAATAGTTTACCTCAGCTTTATGTGACTGACGTTAACTAGTTAACGTTAAGTGACTATTTTGTTACAAATAAATAATTTTAGTTGTCAATTTATAATTTTTAAAAGTTTAGTAGGAAAACAAGATCTTACTCAAAGTTTAGTGACCATTTTTATAGTTTACCTTTTATTTTTCCAAATCTAAGGCAACCTGAATAAGCCGATTGCTTATAAACAGTTAAATTTCAATACAACTTGAGAGTGCCGTTATTGTGTGACGTGTCAGGCTCATTAGTCAAAATTTGTGGGCTATTAGAAGTCAACGATTTTGTCTTTATTGTTTAGGTTAAACTATATTAGTGGTTTCTGAACGTTTAATATACCTTTACTTTGCTTATCAAACTTAATAAACTTGTATTAAAGTCACTTAACTTTTAATTCACTTTCATTATGATTAATGTCTTTAGTTACAATTAATAAATATTGATGTGATACGTTAAAATCTTCTTTAAAAAAACCCTAAGATTCATAATAGAATGAATGATTTGTTTGATCAGGAAATTAACATAGTTTGATTTCAAAGGTTGATAATGATAGTTTGAAAAGTTTTAAATTTTAGTTTTGATTATGAACGACTTGAGATGTAAGGAGATTGAAAGGTTTATTATTATTATTTTTTTTTATGAGTTGAAGTGAAAGAAAGAGAAGAAGAGTCAAAAAAAAATTATCGAACAGAGGCAAAAATGACTACAAAAAGAGACGATGAACTATTAAAAACTAAAAGTTAAATTTTTTATCTACCACTATTAACCGTCAAATAAATTTAAAGAGTAAATTATATTGTTATTCACTGAACTATACTTTCTCTCCTATTTTTCTTACCAATTTTTAATTTTTTTAATTTGTTCACTGAACTTTACGAATTGAATCAATTTGCTCACTCTGTCGTTAACTATTTAACGATGTTATGATATGGCACAAGAAATGACATAAGTATCAAAACGACGTCATTTTGAAAAACTCAAATATACATCAAATCGACGTCATTTTGAATATATTATAAAATCTTTTTTTATTTTTCATTTTTTATTTTTCCCTTTTTCTTTCTCTATTTTCTCTCTATTTTGCAATTGGTTGCCACCGCCAGCCACCATGCCATTTTCATTATGACCATCGTCCACTGTCGTTGATGGTGGCTGTTCGGTCTCAAATTTCATGGGTCAGTTCATCTTGACCCCCTGAGTATGAATCTTGTGGTTGTTTCCATCTCAAATTTGTGGACTTTGGAGCAAGTTCCGACAAACTAGATGTCGGATTTGGACTCACGGTGTCGAGGTGAAGCGACCCATTAAATTTTTTGACCGAATGACCACCATCTACGGTTGTCGACGGTGGCCGACAGTGACATCCGACCACCTTCAAATTTTTTTTATTTTCTCAATTTTTTTATATTAAAAAATAAAAACTGACACGTCAACGGTCGAGTGAGTAAATTGATTCAATTCGTAAAGTTCAGTGAGCAAATTAGAAAAATTGAAAGTTAAGTAAGGAAAATAGGAGAGAGAGAATATAGTTCAATGAAGAATGATATAATTTACCCCAACTTAAAATCGAATTATGTTAATCTTCTGATCTAATAAAATATTTCCTGTAACACCCTTAACCCGTATATGTCTCAATATATTAGTCAAAGATGTCACATCAACTTGAAAACATTTACTGAACTAAAATTTCCGTAAAAATTTGTTTTTTTTTAAAACACTCTAGATTAAAGTATATTTCAGCTTATAATTTATTTCTTTATTACAGGAAAATAAATTCATTATTTATTCAGTAATTTTACTAAACCATGCCTTTTCATAAAATCTTTTAAAAACATAATAATGTAATAAATTCTTGTCATACATAGATACCGATAAAACTAAACTAAGTAAAATAAACTAAAATAGTTCTAGTTTATTATTACAAATTATTTAAAATAAATACGATAATTAGAAACTACTGACATAATTATACATGCCACTATAAGTCAAAAGAAACATCATAGACGTCTTACTGATACTGATGATATGTATGTCTTTCCAGAAAGATGCTCCGATAGCTCCTTACTGATCGTACTTATCCTTATTAGAACCTACGCATGAAATCATCACGCGCTAAGTATAACTTAGTGAGGCAATCATAATCTAGGGTGAGTGAAATCTGAAATTTATCATAAACGTAAATAAAATAATTCAACTTAAAATATTAAACTGGCAAACCAACTTATCCAAGTCGATTTCTTCACTGAGACCTGAAATTTCTTTTTAAATCATGAACTCATGAAAATTCTGATAAATCATATCTAATAAAATAAGCACATCATGTTTCTTTTAACTGAAAATCATTCACAACTTGCATATTCATTTTCATAGCCCAATGCATATTTATAAGAACATAAGATGCGCGAGTAAGGTGCGCACTATGCACAACATGGTGCAAATCGTAACTGATATTGAGATATGATGCACTTCAGTGCCATCATAACTTGAATAAGCACCAACGGTGCTGGACATTGATACACGAATGTACCAAAGCTGATAGGATAACATTGATACACGAATGTACCAAAGCTGATATGATAACATTGATACACGAATGTACCAAAGCTGATAATACTCAACTAATGGCATGCCAAGTGTACCCATAATTCTCATTATACATACAATGGGCTTATGTGTCATAATTAAATCCATAATCAAAATATCATGCTTGGGCAGTTCATACCCTAAATCATTCATAAAATTGATATAAAATATTATAAAAATAATCTTTATAAATCATACTGTAAATTGGAATGAGGTTGACTGATCGCAAGTCATCCTCGATCAAAATAATTAAATAAATAACTGCATTCACCTTTGCCTTACTACAGAACTTGTATATAATAATCCTAGTCACGAGCTTTGTCCTTTCCTTTCGAATCGTTCGGATTGCTAGATTTAACGTAGTCTGACAATACCAAATTTTAAAACAAAAATTGTTCGAACTACATATTAGTATTGTACTAATATAAGCTCGTTTTAACATTTGAAAATCTATATAGTAAAATCGATAACTAAATCGATAACAACCAAACTCATAACTCCATTATAACTTCAACTTATCGAAACACTTATTCAATTCCATAAATAATTATTTTCAGCATGATTCTTCAACTGTTACGAATTATAAAATCTAACCACATATTTTAAATTCTTTCTAGAATTCAACTCAACTTTTCCTTTAATTTCATAATAGCTCTTCACTATTATGATTATTTCCCATCAAATATATAAAATTTCCAGCAACTAAAATAAAAGTTAAAATCAATAATTCAACACTCAAATGCTTACAATTTCATCCTAAACTTTCTTAGGCTTTTCAATTTCAACCTTACAACTTGATAAACTTAAAATTCAATCCCAACTTAATACTTAAACTCCAAAATCAGCACACTTTCCAGAATTTCCAGAATTATTCTAACTCACCCTAATGGTACTTTTACATTTAAAAATTACTCTCCATCTTCTATTCCATTTCAACTTAAATTCTAAAATTTCCATATTCAGACAACAATACCTTTAAAGAATCAGTATTCTGTGTTGATATACACACTGGAATTTAATTCCGTTTCTTCCATTGAAAACTAGACTCGAATACGAATCTATCCATATAAATAAATCCTTCTAATTCATTCTGTACAATTTATGGTGAATTTTCAAAGTTGATCAACATAATCTGTTTTGTGCAGAATATACTGCCCGTTTTTCTGACATTTCTTCAGTTAAAAATTCATATCTTTTTTTATACACATTGAAATTGATCTCCGTTCGTTTTAAACAAAACTAAATTGATATATGAACATAATATATAAAAATCACCTCCAAATTATTTTTATAAAATTTCTGGTGAATTTTCAAACTCACTGCCAAATTCGAAAAATCTAAACTGTTTTCATTAATTTGCATCATTGGTTCTTCTTCAATTCTTACAACACTTCTAATATCAAGAATTGATCTTTAATCATAAAAATCACACTTCCCCTTCATCCACCATAAATACCCATTTTCACATTTAAGCATGAAACCAAGAAATAATTATACCATCTTGTAGAGAAAATAGGATAGAATAATTTCCTATTTCACAATTTAATCCCAAAACTCACCAAATTTGATCAAAAATAGAGGAAAACAAATTGACTCACCTTGTCTATGGGTTTCAGCAGCTAGCTGGAGAAGAGAGAAGAGTTTCACGATGGTTCTCAAAAAATATCTCTAATTATTAACCTTAAAAACTAATTAAATGACTTTTTTTATTCCTTTTTGGACCAAATACCAAAATTGCCCTTAATAAATCTTGAAAATTACCAAATGCCATTGTATTATCTTCTATTAAAATATTCCTTGGTCAAAGATGATACAACTTGACTTTGACTTTTGAAATTGACCATGCAATTTTCAAAAATTGTATTTTAGTCACTAAAATTCCATTTGCTTGGTCAAATCTGAAAAATTGCACTGTTCTGAGCCAAATTTCTCTGATTGAAAATATGAAAATAATATTTCCAACCATTTTATAACATCCTTCAAATTTTCATTAAATTCCGGTTCGTTCCGATTATCTGATTTCAATACCGAAATTTACTGCTTTATAACTTTTATCACAATTCTCGTACCAAAAATATGATCCCACTAAAATATCTGTTTTAATCCAAACTTTTTATTTACAGGCATAAAATATATATAACTTTTAAAAATTACAAATTTTGGGTCCTAAACTTTTCAAAGTTTATACTTTAGCTATTATACTTTCAAAACATACATTTTAGTCACTGGTCAAAATTTGGGGTATTACATTTCCACCATTAAAGATTGATCGATAACCTTCGCTCACCGAAAACTCTACTTTTACAATTACTAAGACTTTAAAAAATTAGGTCTATTAGGGGAAGAAGACTTCACGTCAGGGTTTTCTAACGACAACCAATGACAATGATCGTAATGAAGGCGAAATAAAAGTTTAGTAACAATAATGCAAGTTATAAAAGCTTGATGACCAAAATGAAAACATCCTAAAAGTTAAATGACTAGCATTGTAGTTTACCTTATCTTTAATATTATTGTCTTAGACGTAGATCTAGGTCAGTCAGTTCAGTCCCATGTTTTCTTTTTTGTCTGCTCATAAACTTGTTTTGTTTTTCCACAAAGGTCTGGTCATAATCTTCACGACTGTTGCTTCGGATCCCTTTGTGTTCCGTTTTCACATTGATTTTTGCTTTTACGCCTTAATACCTAAAATGGCCCTTCTACTTTAATACACTTTTTATTTTGATTATTTTATTCTTTTATCAATTTGACCCCTCATTTTTTAAGTTATTATCACTTTAACTCTAAAAAAATTCCAATAAAATTGTCATGTGGCCCAATCAGATTTTACCACGTGTAATAAATATCATTTTAAATATTCCTTTTACACGTGGTACAATTTGATCATGCCACATCATTTATTTTCTAAAAAATCCGTCCAACAACTAAAGTAATAATAAATTAAAATTTTAGAAATGAAATTGATTCAAGAATAATAAAATGATAAGATTGGAATTTTACCTAAAATAAAGAGACTAAAGTAGGTATTAAGCTTTTTTTTAAGTCAAACAATTCAACCGATATGGACGAAATTATATGGCAGATGCCAAGTTTGATTTTGATACTAAAGAGAATCATTGGAGAAAAATAATACAAAAAACTTGGGCATGCTATCTTAATAGAATATTTAATTTACAAAATATCATATTAAATATTTTAAAAAATTATGTATCATATTAAAAGAGTAATTTAAAATTAGTGTCATAGAATATATATATATATATAATAATTATTTATGGTACGTGACTAGTCTAATGTAAGATAATAACTTACATTACGTCTAGAATCTATTAAAGAGATAAAGGAATACACTCTCTGCCATGTTATCCAACAGAATTTCATCTAGAACTTAGATCAAATCATTCACATTTATTTTATAAAATGATTCCATTTCATGGTCTATGACACACACAAAAATATTGTCATTTATTATTATTATTATTATTATTATATATTTATACTTAAAAATTAGTAAATTTTTTATTCAAATCCCATTATAACTTTTTAGCTTAGCCCAGATAAAGGTATAATTTGTTTGCAAATAAATTATAATTGGTGTTAGTGATAATTACTGCTTGATCTAATAAGATGAGAGGTTAGATTTCTAAAGTAAAGTTAATAATCTAAATTTTAATGTTGTGAGTAAAGAAAAGTTGAAACTTGAAAAGATTATTCTTATAATAAATCTTTGTAATATTTGATTCGAATTAATTAATCAAATATTTAAAAAACCATATGAATATAAAAAATATACATAAAAATAACATAAATCTTAGGATGTCTTGGTCCACTCCTCGTTTAAAGACAATAATGTGTCGTCAACTAACAAATTCTTGACAATTGTAAAAGCATTAAAAAGAGATGTAAAAACATAGTAGTAATAATGATGTTACATACATAGAATCATATTAAATGGATATGTTGAACCCTAGCATGGTGGATTCACAATCTTGACCCACTTCATTACATCCAACTCTCCATCATACTATTTTTTGTTCTTTTAGTTTTTTTTTTTATATTCGAAATATACAATCAAACTCACGACTCAAATATATTTAGATAATGTCTGTCATAATTAGACTCAAATTGTAATAAGTTTAGAGAGAATTTATAAGTAAATGTTTTACGTAAGTCAAAACTTCGAAAATAAAAGTTTAAGTTCTTAGGACATTAATTTTGTGTTTAAAACAAAATCTTGTTAGTTACTGATTATCAATGATTTAATAAGATGAGATATTAAGTTTTTTTAATTAAGATCAAAAGTTTGAATCTTAACATTGTGAATAGAGAAGACTGGATCGGGAGGGTTGTTCCCATAATGAGTCATTACAATATCTATCGAATTGAGACATGAAGCTCTTTAATAAAGGTTAGGAGTTTGAATCCTGACATTATGGATAGAGAAGATTGGACCGGGAGGGTTTTCCTCATAATGAGTCTTTGCAATATTTATCGAGATGGGAAGCTAGGTTCCCTAATTAAGGTCAAAAGTTTGAATCTTGATATTGTGAATGAAGAAGACTAGATCAAGAGGGTTATCTCGTAATAGATCTTTGCAATATCTCTCGAGATGAGACGTTAAGCTCCTTAATTAAACTCGAGAGTTTGAATTTTGACATTATGAATGGAGAAGACTAACTTGGGAGGTTTGTCCCCATCATAAGTATCTACAATATCTATCGAGATGATACATTAGATTCTTTAATCAGAGTCCGGAGTTTGAATCATCACAGTAAGCGGAGAAGTAGGTTCGAAATGAGATATTTCTTACGAGGCAAGGCAAGGCAAAGGGGGAGGGGTTGTAAATTCCAAAGCTCTTTCGGTGTTATTATTTGTGGTCATAATTGGAATGGGAATTTGGCATAAAACTCACCACCTCATACGATCAACTGCAGCAAAAAGGAAAATCCAGAAAGTGGAGCAATATCGTCATAGGAAACTGATTTCAGAACCGGCAGCCATGAATATATGCTCCCAATCATATCATAAAAAAAAAGATGCTTTGAGTCACTTAGACAATCATGTCACCCAAATGTTCCATGGCAAATGGATCTATGCAGATGCCATCCCAACTCTTGCTTTCTTTTTTTCTCCCAAGAGGAATACCATGGAAAAGGCTTCATGGAAGGTAAATGGATGCAAGAATAATATACGAAAATGACTCGGATTTAATCGAGTAATAAGAAATTCAATATCTTTTAAGATCACGAGTTTAAATCGTATTATGGAGAAAATAAATTAAACCAACTCACTATCCGTACAAAGTTTCATGTGACTTGAAAAAATATAAATTTGAATTAAGCCCTTTAAGATTTTTAAGAATTTTCATTGAGGCCCAAATATTTTAAATTTTTAATTGGCTCCTCCATTTTAAAAAATCATTAACCCCTCCTTTTTTTTCGGAATTTTCAATTAGAAACTTGACTTCTCAAACTATTTTTTCAATATTCAGAATTGGCTTAAAATAATTATCAAACGTCGAAAGATCACGTAAGAAAATTTAATGCGACTCAATTCTAAATATAATTAGCAATCAAAGCAGAGAACGTCATGAAAGATAATACGCCTTAGCTTCCTAAAAATGGGAAAATTTGAATCAAGTCCTTTAAGTTTTTATTAAAACTCGAATATTTTAATATTTTTAACTAGGTCCCTCCATTTTTCAAAAAGAATCATTAAACCCCTCATTTTTTTGACATTTTCAACGCAATCTTCAAAAAGAATTTAAGTTTTAATTTGATTCCTCGAACTGTTTTATCAATATCCATCATTGACTCAAAACGACTATAGAATATTAAAAGATATTCGAAAAAAAGAATAATATGAGAGTGGGATGATGGAAAAAGAGAGTGGTCCGTGGAAGCAGCAGCAAAGCATGGTAGGTTTGAAAACTTTGGGGTGAGCCCATTGTCTTGGCAGCTTATGGGAAGGGTAGTTCTGTGTGTGGTAACCTAATTTAAGGTTAATTTAAAACGATTTTCAACTTAGAATATTATATTGTTCAACTTAAAAAGTTATATAAATTTATAACATTTCGGATACAACTGAAAAGTTACATTACATATGGCTTAATATTTATAATCAAAAATATTATAAAAAATATAACATTTTCGATTGCAACAGAAAATGTTGTTATGTACAACCTAAATTGTATTTTTAAAATTTATTTTATCGAAAAAGGTTGGTCAACGGTCATTTTAATTGGGAAAGGTCTAGCCCATGGTCCCATGCCATAGCATGCGTAGTTTGGTTCAACCCTGTTTCTAGTGTCTTCTAAAATTCTTTATATTTTTCTTTTAGGCCTACCCTATTCTTTCAACTTAGTCTCGGATCACAAGATGCCCAAATGGCAAAAAGAGTATGGACGAAATTATGGGTTAAAGTTTGGATGTATAACAAAGAAATAAACACGAATCATAAAATTATAATCTTAAAATAAATAAAAAAGTCTCTTTTTCTTTTATTATACCTAAAAAAGCACTTTTTTGAATTTATCATATTGTAAGTAGATCTTTAGTCCTTTTTATATTCGATTATGTATAATTATTTAATCTATATACTTTAATTTAATATAATTTAATCGTACTGCTATTATATTGTAATGCTTTTGTTCATATCATTAATATCATTAAATAGTCGGTTGAGATGGTTTTATATTTTTTTTTGTTGGAAAAAACAGTTTTGAATCGTGAAAATGACATGGATTAGTGATTTGGACTAAACTATAAGAAATTAAAGTGTTGAAACTAAATTATCAAGTTGAATAAAATAGGGACTAAGCATAATAAAACTTATTATTGGTTTATTATACATAAATTAAATACTGAATTGTCTATTTACTTCTTAAAGAAATTGCCGTGTTGCCAACAACGTTAGATTTTCTAAGTAAAATTAAACATTTAAATTTTAATATTATAAATGTGATAAATATGATTTAGAAGACAATTCATTTTATGAGCATTTTTATAATATTTTATCTGAATCAATCGATAAATAAATTATAATAAAATAATTAACAAAAAAATTAAAATCTTTGCATTCAATGTGTATCTGAATATATAATTGAATATAAATGTGTGGATAGAGTGGGATGAAAAACTCTATCCGGCACTCAACTGGGAATAAGCTAGTAAAGAAGGGGTAATGCATCTGAAAAAGCAAACCCAATATTCCTTCTCTTTCACACTAAGAAAGGCATAAACATACCTAGACGGTAACAACGGATCCAAAAATATTTTTGACGGTGAACATATATATATTAATAACATAATTTTTATATTAGGTAAATACAAATAAAATAGGTAAATAAATGAAGAAAATTCATATTTCAGAATGAATATGTGTCCACCCTCAACTCAATTGGAGATGGACAACGAATATGTTATATGGGGAGATAAATTATAACGACTTTTTATCTATTTGGTCCGATAATTTGAATTTTAATATCACGAATGAGGTAAATATATATTAATGAAGTAAATTTTAAAGAAAAATGCTAAAAGATATTAAAATTCTAAATAAAATACTAAAGAGTTAATAAACTGATGCATGGAAACATCTTAATGTATCATGAATATAAATTATTTTAAAAAATATTATAAGTAGCCATCAATATTGATCAAAAGAAAATTTTTGAACATAAAACAATTTAGAAATTTAATATATTTAAAAAAAAAATCAAGATCTTCTCACACCTTAACTCTTGTATTATTGCTAGTAAGAGTAGTGAATCTCCTTTTTCCCACATGTATGTTTTTGTAAATATTCTTCTTTCTGTAACACAAAACGAGAAAGAAAAGGAGAGAAAAAGAATCTCCTGCCAAAAGAATTCCATTGCTATTAGGCAATATCCACATGCTTATAAGCACATATTTTTCTTGGCAGCCAAACAGTATTTACAAACAATAATAATAAAAAAAAAAGCCAGCTTGTATGATTGAACTGTTCCATTTCACAAATTGAAAACCAATGCCTATATAAATAGATTTACGGATTCTCCCTTTCCACTGCATTCCAAACTGTAGAGCTTAGAACTCTTCAACACTTAGTTTTCTCTTTCCCTCTCTATCTCATAAAACCTCAAGCTTTGAAGAAGGAGAAGGTGGTGGATTTTCCAGCAGATTAGCTCTCATACAGAAGGAACTGGTAAGTGATGAAACCTGAGATTTGTACTGTTGTTTAGGGAGTACTTGTCGGTTTCATGTTTATGTTCATTTCTTTTCCCTTTCAAATCATGGTTTAGTGGAGAAGAAATAAAGGGTTTTTGATAGTAACGTTTAATTCATTAAAATTGTGGGTTAATCTTAAAGTATTTATTTTGATTTTCTAACCTACCATTCATATCATCTATTATAAAGATTTATCATGACACGATTCTCTTAACTTAGTTTGTTCTATTCATATTTTAGTTAATCTTAAAGTATTTATTTTAATTTTCTAACCTACCAATTAATTCAGATCATGTATTATAAATATTTATTGTAAGACAGACAATTCTCTTAACTTTGTTTGCTCAATTCACATTTAGGTTAATCTTAAAGTATTTATTTTAATTTTCTAACCTATCGATTAATTCAAATCATGTATTATAAAGATTTATTATGAGACGATTTTCTTAACTCAATTTGCTCAATTCATAATATAAATATTTGAACTCTTGATATATAAAGAGTCAAATGATTCATCCCATCAGACTAACTAGTAGTTGATAGTGTTTTTTTAATCATCTCCAGTTAAATTTGAGGATTGAACCTTCAATTAATTAATTAAACCTTAAGGCCAATTTTAAAGAATAATTTGTAGTGTTAGTTTATGAAAATATTATGTAATTGGAATGGTCGTATACTTTTTGACTTTGTATGATTTTCTTCGAGTATCAACTTGCGTGTGTATATAATTTGATATTAAAATAATAATTAATACCTTTACTTGGATTAGGTGGGAATAAAGGTCATGTAATTTTGATTATTTTATTCACCTTTTGATTAATAAAATAGTGTATTTTTAGAAATAGAAGGGAATATATTTCACATGAATTAATTTATTAAAGTTTTAAAAGATTTGATTTGTCCATTTTCAAATTTGAATTGCCATCCAATAATTCCAAAGTACACATGTAAATTATGAAACTATTTAATATGCAATACATATTTAATTAAATTAAAATTTTGTTTTTAATTAAAGGTAAAGTACATTAGAAGTCACTGAACTATGTTCAAAATGTCGTTTTAGTCACTGAACTTTCAAAAGTTATAAAAATAATTATTAAATATAAATTTCAACTATTAAGTATGGAAGAACAATTTTTATTGCCTTTTTATTTTATTTTATAATTGATTATTTGCGTGAATAGAATATTTTCAACTATTAATGATTTAGTGCAACCAGAATCATGATGGATAATATAGAAAACAGAGTGAATATAGACTTTAGCATAAGCTTGACGTGTCCGAGAATAATTACAAGAATATAACGAATCATTACAAGAAGGAATTCAGACATGCGACCTTCACACACACGCTTGCAAAGTTTTCTGTGGTCGGTTTCTGCCTTTTTATCCACATAAAATTTAGTTTGTAAAATCAAATAATTTAATTTATAATTACTTTTATATATTTTATTATAATTAAGTATATTATTAACTTTTTAAAAAAGATTTGCATGATCCAAGGATAATAAAACTATTTTTTTATGAAGTGATAATTTTTTAAGTCTAAAGGATTTTAATTTTTGATATCATTCTCGATCGTATTAAAAATTAAGGTAAATTATATATTTAATCATCTAACAGTCATTTTAATTCTATTTTTTTATTTAAATATTTTTTTAATAATATCAAATGTTATATTTTGATTCTGTTTTAGTCACCCATCATTAAAAAATTAGTAATGATATTGACATGTCAACATAAAACAATATTACACCCTCATTAAAAAAATACAAATTATCAAGTCAGCAATCTGCTTATTTTTAACAGAAAATAAATAATTAAGTAATTAAAATAAAATTAATATAATAATTAAATGAATATATAAGTAATTCACCCTAAAAAAAATTATTGACGAAAGATCCAAAAAATTAGTAGTTTCAACGTTAAAATTGGAAGCTAACATAGTCAATAGATTATAATCTTATTTCCTTCTCAATAAATATATTTTCACTTACACAATAAACAAGTTTAACATCTTAAGAAAATATGAAATTTCAAATAATTTTAATTTAAAACTATACTTTTAAATACATAAATGATTTCAAAATAAAGAAATATATTTTATATTTTTACCGACATGAAAATCATATGATAGAGACAAGGACTTATGTTTATTTTTTTAAATATTATTATTGTTTTTAATATTTTTCAGCTTGGAAGAATGTTTATATATTTGTAACACAAAGGAGTTTAGTTTTACAGGTAAACACATCGGCAACTACAATGGAAAACGGAGTTATCAACCCGCCATCTCCGAGCTCGATAAGGAAAATCATCACCGTCGCCTCCATTGCCGCTGGTATCCAGTTTGGCTGGGCTCTGCAGCTGTCTCTTTTAACCCCATACGTCCAGACCCTCGGCGTTCCCCACACATGGGCGGCTTTCATTTGGCTCTGCGGTCCCATCTCCGGCCTCCTTGTTCAACCCATCGTGGGTTACAACAGTGACCGGTGCACCTCTCGGTTCGGTCGACGCCGACCCTTTATCGTCGCCGGAGCTGCTTCGGTCTCCATCGCCGTCTTCCTCATCGGTTTCGCTAAAGACATGGGCCACCATGCAGGCGATTCATTGGAGAAATCGACCAAACCGAGAGCCGTCGCGATATTCGTCGTCGGGTTTTGGATCCTCGACGTCTCTAACAACATGTTGCAAGGTCCGTGTCGGGCTCTACTCGCCGACTTATCGGCTAACGACCACAAAAAGATGAGGACGGCCAATGGTTGGTTCTCGTTTTTCATGGCGGTCGGCAACGTGTTGGGCTACGCCGCCGGTTCTTACTCCCGCCTTTACAAGATCTTTCCCTTTACAAAAACAAAAGCCTGCGACATTTATTGTGCTAACCTCAAATCATGCTTCATCATCGATATCGTAATCCTCGTCTTAGTCACCGTAACCGCCGTGACAACCGTCAAAGAATCTCCGTTCACGAAGCAAGTCGACGAAGACGAGACGAAAAAAACGTCGCCTTTCGTTGGCGAGGTCGTGTCGGCTTTCAAGAGCTTGAAGAAGCCAATGTGGATATTGCTGCTGGTGACTTGCCTTAACTGGATAGCGTGGTTCCCGTTCTTGTTGTTCGACACCGACTGGATGGGGACGGAGGTGTATGGAGGGAAAGTGAAAGGGAACGCACACGAAGTGAAGATTTATGGCGAAGGCGTGCGGGCGGGTGCGTTGGGGCTGATGATCAACTCGATCGTGTTGGGGTTGACCTCGCTGGCGTTGGAGCCGGTGGGGCGGTTGATCGGTGGGGTGAAGAACGTGTGGGCGGTCGTGAACTTTGTCTTGTGTGCGTGCTTGGCGTCGACGGTGTTGATCACCAAGGCTGCCGAGGCATGGAGACGACATGCTGGACCCGAGCTTGCCCATCCTCCAGCTCAGGTTCAAGGCTCTGCGTTGGCTGTATTCGGAATTTTGGGTATTCCACTTGCGGTTAGTCCATTTACTCTCTTCTCTCGCTTTCGTTTCTAAGCATTATTGTCTGAATTCGGTTCTAAGATTAAATCTTTTTTATATTCGAATATATATATATATATATTATATTCATTTTTATTAGATAAAGTAAAGATTTAAATGAAAAAATAATATAGAAAGAGATTATAATTATCTCTAGATATATAAAAAATAATTATAATATTAGATTATAATCCATCAGGTGACACTCAAGTGGCCATCCTAATCCATAGAGAGTCAATTAAATATCTGACCCTTGTGGCCTAGAAAATGATAGACAAAAACAAAGAGGTCTATTGGAATGTAGCTTTCGCTTGAAATACACGGTAATCTGGTCAAAACAATCACTAATTTCATAATCAGTAAGAAACTAAGTACAATAATTGAACCATTTTCTATGAGTTGAAAAGTCTTTGGAAAAATTGATTATCCATGATTTACCACACAACTCGTCTTCATGCAGGTAACATACAGTATCCCATTCGCTCTTGCGTCCATCTACTGCTCTTCTGCAGGTGGCGGTCAAGGTAAAGTCTCAATAACTTCTACATACACACATATATATGACAAAATAATCCTAAATATTTACACAAATAATCACTTTATCATCTATTTTATTTTTTTGTGTATTTTATCTTCAACATTTAAATTTTTGATCAAATCAAATATTGATAGATGAAAACTGTTAGTTAACTAACAGTTAACCTATGTTGCAGACATAATATTTTTCTATAGATTCAATTATATGTTACCTCATTATTTTTGATGACATAACACATGACACGTCGTTACTCTGGATGACGTGATATATATCATGTCATTATTTTAGGCGACATGACACATACAATATCTTTAGTTTGAGTTACGTGACACATGTAAAAATATCACATCAACAATATAGATTGATTGTTGGTTAAATAATGATTTTCATCTAACAATATTTATTTTGATCAAAAATTTAAATATTAGAAAATAAAATACTCTAGAAGAAAAATAAAAGGTAAAGTGACCATTTATATAAATGTTAAGAGTATAATTTTGTGATTATACATATACATATACATATACATATACATATACATATACATATACATATACATATACATATACATATACATATACATATACATATACATATACATATACATATACATACATATACATATACATATACATATACATATACATATACATATACATATACATATACATATACATATACATATACATATACATATACATATACATATACATATACATATACATATACATATACATATACATATACATATACATATACATATACATATACATATATATACATATACATATACATATACATATACATATACATATACATATACATATACATATACATATACATATACATATACATATACATATACATATACATATACATACATATACATATACATATACATATACATATACATACATATACATATACATATACATATACATATACATATACATATACATATACATATACATATACATATACATATACATATACATATACATATACATATACATACATATACATATACATATACATATACATACATATACATATACATATACATATACATATACATATACATATACATATACATATACATATACATATACATATACATATACATATACATATACATATACATATACATATACATATACATATACATACATATACATATACATATACATATACATATACATATACATATACATATACATATACATATACATATACATATACATATACATATACATATACATATACATATACATATACATATACATATACATATACATATACATATACATATACATATACATATACATATACATATACATATACATATGCATATCCATATACACTGATTCAATGGAACTTTCTGAACATGGCAGGTCTTTCTCTAGGAGTGTTAAACATGTCTATAGTTATCCCACAGGTGAGAAACGTGTGATATTTGAGTTGCATAATCATGAACACTTTTAACTCTAAAGATGATTGATTTGTATGTAAAAAAAACTTGCAGATGTTTATATCTGTAGTTAGTGGGCCTTTGGATGATGCATTCGGGGGAGGAAACTTGCCGGCCTTTGTGCTCGGGTCAATAGCGGCGGCCGTCAGTGCATTGTTGGCGATACTGGCGTTGCCGAACCCACCAAAACAAGTATCCCTTTCGCCGGGAATGGGCGGAGGCCATTAGTGATTTATGAATAAATCAAGCAGGTCTGATTATGTGCAGTACTCGGAAGCCTTTTGCATGCATGTGCCGCTTGGTGTAGATTTCTTGTTTTCGACATAATATTTGCTTCTGATGCAAAGCAGTCATGGCTCAGTCCCATGCATCCTTATGTATTGTTTTAAGTTTATAGGGAAGTTTGCAGGGAAAAGAAAAGAAATCTTCCGTTAAGTTTATAACCTCAGCTTGCATTTCTGCATATGGGCCTTTGATCAATGAAAGTTGGAAATAACTATTCAGTTATGTTTGCTTTCTACCATACATTCTCTAACTAAATTAATCGATATATGTTAGATCAAATGATAAAGAGATAGACACCATTCGAGTAAAAAAATATAACCCAATTAAAAACAATAGACAATGATACCATATGTGTTTACTTAAAAAAAAAAAAACCCTATCACAAGCAATAGAGATGAACTGATGGGGCTTACGGAAGCAATTGTCACCCTTAAAAAAATTAAATTCTAAAAAATTTAAATTCTTATAAAATTTAGATATTTTTATTATATTTTCTATTGATAATTTATTTACTCCCATTATATAAAATTTTATATATATTCCTATAATCAGTAGTATCCAAAAGATCTAACACATATCTTGTTGTCGTGTCGTGTTTAAACGAGTACAAGAAATATTTTGTCAAGTACGAACAATGGAGGTTGTGCAAGGTTCAAAGGCAAGTAGCTGGAGGACTACCTGCATCATAAATCAGGTTGCCTGATAATGGGATGGTTGTTGTTAAGTTGACTGTGAAAGTAAGACTGTTAATATTGGGTGATGTGATAGTTTGAGAGACATGAAAGCTAGCTCGACTAAAAAAGAATTATATCTCTCTAAAATAATTTTTTTTATAAATCTAGAGATTAAGACTATTGTATCTTGCTCCTCCACAGATAGGTCCCATCGAAAAAGCTACCTTCCTATAAAACAATTAACTGTGATATAAAGGCTAAACCATTACAACCTTCGTGAAAAGTGTCATAAAAAAATTGCTTTTATATGACATCATAAGCCACGTATGACACCATGCACGAGAAAAATAAATATTGATTTCTTTCCATCAACAGGGAAGGGTTCGCATTCCCTTGTAAACCGTGATGAAATTCGTTTTGTTGCTGAGAAAAAAAATCCTCCAGAGATAACCTATGTTGATTAATGGTTATCCGTCAACACCATGAGTGAACCGCTAATCGTTAACATAATCTTTCTGTTTCCCACTATCTAAACCACTGCGATCTGCAAGTAAAATCAATTGGCACGAGAAAAAAAAGATTACTCTAAAATTTGGTGGAATGTCAATCGAGAAGAGGATGAGTAAAAAATCACTAAGAGATGAAAAAGAGATCAAATAAAATCGACATGCAAATATCGTAATGAAAAGATGATAAGTAAAGATCCTACACAAAGCGTGTAAAAGGAAGACTATTCCACTATGATATCACTATGCCAAGTGTAACATCATGCACAGGGAAAATAAATACTCATCTCTCTTCACTAGAGAGAATTAAAGTTGGTCACTAAGAATCCTTACCTTATAAGAATTAAAGTTGTTTGTGTGAAGAGAAACTATTATATATTTACTCAAGTTCTAATTAGTCATTAAATTAATTAGATTTGGTGTTGTAGAACGGAAGTGTGCAAGTTTCAATTCACACATTCCAAGGTATGCCATTGCTATGAAAATCCTTATCAAGCTACCAACTAGGACCATGAAAGATTGTTCAATTGGGGCAGCAAAGTTCTCTTGAATGCTTTGTTTCATCAATTAGGAGAAAGTGATCATATTCTCCATTTCAGGCCACTCTAAACAATTATGGTCAAAAGCCCTTGCTCTCAGCTGCTGGCAATTGGCAATCAAAAGAGCTGTGAATGTTTTCTACTCATTACAATTTATGTTGTTTATCTTCTCATAATTGGGATATGATTGATGATGATGCCATTGTTCGACATTAATGCACTTAAATTTCTCACCTACCAACACCAAATTCTCAACTGCCACCATTTTCCATCCAAATAGAAAACCAAAAGTAAATTCCTCCATATTTCTCTCCTACTTTCACTCTTTCCATGAATACTGGAAACCCATTAAAAAGAAAAGGACGACATTTTTTTTTGAATTTTTTCTGCATGAAATGCTTATTCTCCCAAACTCCCAAGTTTTATATGATTTAACCATTGATGTTTTCTCCAAAGCTTAGTCAAATGGACATGGACTGATTGATTTCATGGTTGAATCTACCTTCAATGCATAAAAACAGCTATTCGCCGCCCTTTCTTCGATTGCCGTTTGGCACTATGTGCTGGCATGTATGCTGGTATGGGTAGTTTTCTTTTACAATTTCCTGGAATTTCATTTCTTCGAAGATTTTTTTTCGAGATTCCGAGGTGCTCCTGTTGGTTTAACCTTTCACCCGATTTCCCATATCTACAATGGCGTGGTTTCCAAGTGTCGGATCCTTCATGGCAGGTACCTTTTTTTTCAATCTTTTCCTGGTTTTACATTCAAATTTGGTTTTGTTGATAAGAATAAGATGATATCGTGGGTCGTGGGAGATTCAACTGTCTAGTTTAGATGAAGATTCACGGTCGATACTGTCGATGAGAGAATGACTGTTCGTTGGTGTTTGAAAAAGAAGAGATGGATTATCAGGAGGAAGAAAGAGGATCACTGGATATGAGTAGTTCATCATACCCTTTCCAATCTCGATTGTAGTATTTACAGTGGGTCTGAATCTGATGTTTAGTGTGCTTGTCAGATTATAACTATTTGTAGACAGAAAGATCTGGTGGTCAGACGTCATTTTTAGTTCTCGTCTATGCACTGCAGTTGACTTTAAAGTTTGTGTTTGAGGACGTAAGTTTTTAAGGACTTCAGCAAGAGAAGGCCTGTGTAAAGATTAATTGTTGATGAAGTATTAGGAGATTGGGAGGTTTTCGGAGAGTGTCTCCAGAGGTACATAAAAGGTTTTTTCGCTTTGAACCATGATCTTGTTTTGTTGTGAATTGGTAAATCATTGCAGGTATTTAGCGACCCCATGGTTATCAAGTCCTCATTTTCAGACTGCTTTCCTCAATTTCTTGGGGAACCTTCCAGCTTTGAGCTGCCGCAGGTCCCAAAATTTCCACTTTGCTCTCTCTTAGGATGTTTTTGATTTGGAACGAAAGCATATATATATGTTGGTCCACGTGCTTTTATCTCACAAATACTTGTATGTCTATGTTTACTCAGACAACTTTTTCATGCTTCTGATGGTGGAACCATAGCTCTAGACTGGCTCACAAGTTCTGATGGAAAGTGCAAGACTTCTAGATTTGTTGTGTTTTTTTTTTGGAATCTTTTAGTATTTTATGCAAGGTTAAGTTTTGAAGATTTAATGTCTTCTTTTTCTCTCTTGGGTGATATATGATAGGAGCTACTAAAAAATTCATGGTTTTTTTTAATAAAAGTTCTTACTTTTAATGTGTTTGATAATCTCACTATTAAAGAGATTGTTGTGGAATATAGTTTACTAAATTGGAGTTTTCTTTATATAATTCTTATGGCAGTACATCAAGCACCTTGCATTTGGATTCGCAAAACATGGATGGAATGTTGTTGTTAGCAACCACCAAGGACTCGGTGGCGTTTCGATTACTGTGAGTTGTCCATTTTCTTTTATGTTCCCTCCTAGCTTCAGCTCACTAAACATGTGTTCTATGTATTCTTTTTCCAGTTAGTCTGTTCGAGTAGGAATTTTACTGGACATTTGAACTTCCATATAACTATTTTCTATTGGCCAGTGAAATCAATCAACATTGAGAAATACTTTGGTTTTTTGTTTAACTAATGAGCTTTACAAACAATGAAGTTCATGGACGGTTGATCGAAATGCAGTAATAGTTTGATTAAAAAAAAAGGATATAACATTAGGTATTCAACCTGATAATAGTAGATCAATTAGGCCTATGATTCTCAGATGTTTCATTTTCCTTAAAATACCTGTATCTGATAGATATTCAAGAGCTATGGGGATCTGTCCTTCCTACCAAATGGACATACTTCGAAAAAAGTTTACCGTACCTGTATATAGCGCTGAATTCCGTGTCTGATTAAAATAGAATTAGGTTGTATTTGGCCTGTATGCCATGCTCCAATGAAGATGTATGTATGATTTATGAATGAAAACTATAGTTAATTGGTTAAAAGCTGAGGTGTTTTGTACCTCCTCTGGCAAATTTTGGAGATGTTAAGAGCTATCGTAAAGTCGAATAAAGATCAGCCCTCACTTAACCATTCTGTTAATACTAATAATTTCTTCATGATTTTTATGAAACTTAGCATTGCTAATGTGTAATAGATTTATTTCTTTAATGATGTATTTTGTAATAACACTTTTGCAGTCTGATTGCTTTTATAATGCTGGCTGCACAGAGGATGCCCGAGCAGTCATTGATTATCTCCATCATCAGTACCCGAAGGCTCCTTTATTTTGCTATTGGAACTAGCATTGGTGCCAAGATTCTGGTGTGTTACTTGGTCTGCAATTCTTTTTCTTTGGGATTTTTTTTATTACGAACTCTATTGCTCGATTTACGTCGACCACTGGTCTCGTCTATGTCATATGCCAGTTATTCACTGTCGATGTATAGGATATTTCTTCGTCTTTTTAAAAGAAACAAATGTTTAGCATCTCTGATTCTTGTGAATTCCCTCTTTTCAGCTTATTTAGATTGGAATAAGTTGGTTTGAAGTCCATCCTATTGGTCCTATAAACGGCTGTATGATTTCCACATAAAAAGATAAAAAGTAGTTTTTCTGTAGGCCGTTTGACATTGTAGTACGAATTATTTTCGACAGGTGAAATATCTCGGAGAGGATAGGGAGAAAGTACCTGTAACTGGAGCAGTTGCTGTTTGCTCCCCATGGGACCTTGTGGTTAGTGTTTTATCTATACCAAAATGTAGCTATTGTCTTTTGAGGTTTTTAAGTGGAAAAAGTATTATGGAAGCAATTTCTCAAAGTTCCATTACATGTTATAATGCTATATCTGCTTTAGCCGCATCGAGTTACTCGTGTTTTGACGTCATAGCTGGATATGTGTTCATCCATATGAATCTGCAATTGTTCATCATCTGGTTAAATATTATGCAGATCGGTGACAGGTTTATATGCCACAGGCTACTTCAGAAGTTATATGATAGAGCCATAGCAATTGGCCTTCAAGGTTATGCAAAAATGTACGTCTTCTCTGCTTTCCTCGAATAAGTTGACAGATTTGAATCCTGAATGGCGGTCCTAGTAACCGGTTTCGAGCTCGATGTTTATTGTAGGCATGATCCTCGCTATTCTCAATTGGTTAATTGGGAAGGAATAAAAAAAGGTCGGTTTTTTATTTTGATATGAAGACCCTCTTTATTTTGGATTTTCACTAGGATGGTTATAATATAGATCCAAAAATGAAAACATGCTGTTCTTTTGGATTCTGAACTTTGCTCCCCTTTTTTCACAACTTGCATACTTATGTTTACTGCTAGTACATAGTTTTTCGACGTTACCTCCTTTACGTTGCTGCCGACTTCGTTGGTTATCACTTATCACCTTCGGTAGTACTTCACGAGAAGTGTCAATTTCCATTCAAGTTATTTTGTTATGCTTCTCTTCCTTAGATCTTACACTTCGATGGTTTATCCTTTTGGCCTTCAATAGTCGCATTCGATTCGAGATTTCGATTACTTTGCTACATGCCTTGTTGGAAAAGTTGAGGTACCATTTGGAACTTCATCCATTGTTTCTTCTTTGCTGTTATATTTCGAGTTACCAAAAGTATCATACTGTTCTCTCAGACTGTGGATACCTACTATAGGATTTCTAGCAGCTCTCCCTATGTGCAAAATGTGTCGGTGCAGTTGCTCTGTATCGGTTCTCTAGACGATCCCATCTGTGCAAGAGAAGATATTCCTTGGGATGAATGCAGGTGGAGCTCTTGCAAACATGCTCTGCTGAGTGCTATCTTCGAGTTTCTTGTGTTATTTTGAGCAACTGATCATGTAAATCCGTCTTTAACAGGGCAAATAAAAATATCGTGTTGGCCACATCACGACATGGAGGGCATCTGGCATTTTTCGAGGGAATAACTGCATCCAGGCTCTGGTAATTCATAGCTTCACGTTAGTACGTAACTAACGAGTTTAACATGTTTCTCAAATCAATTGATGCTATATCAGGCTTCCCATGATAAAAGAATTTCAAGAAATTTCTTCAGACGTCGAATGGCGGACGTGTTACGGCATGTACTTTTTTTTCTTTTAACTATGCAGGTGGGTTAGGGCCGCCGATGAATTTCTCGATGTACTTCACTCTAATCCACATATGCACATAAACAAGGTTTGCTTCTTTCATGTTCATTGCATTTAAATTGCCCTTCCTAGGTGTATGAAGTAGTCTTGATGCATTTGCAGACAGAGACTTCAGCACGGGAGGTCTCGATGGAATCATCGTCGATCAGGGTCCATACGTGAACATTGCAGAAGACAGAATGGTGGCTGCAGTTGGTAAAAGAGCATGCGGAAAACAAAGTAGTCGAACACTTCGCCAAGTTCGGAATATTCACGATAAAACGGTGGTTTTAGCATCGGAACAAAAACAGCAGTTGGCAGAAGGAAAGTCGGAAGTTGCAGGCAGCAGCATTTGTGAGGTTTCGGGAGAATCTTCAAGCCTGCAACGCATCAAGTCGTTCGATGTGATCGTACGACAAAAAGATGGTTGAGTCATCTTTCCATCATAACGGAAAATCGATGTGGTTACTGGCTTACATTGACATGAGCACAAGTTTGCCAATACTAAGTTCAGCTCTCCGCATCTTTAACAGGAAGAAACTGAAGAAAGCTTCAGCTGCAAGGTAGGGTAAGGTAACTAATGTTGTATTTTTCTACATGTTTTGTGTGTCAAAGACGTGTGAACCATCTATATAGGGTGCTTTTAACATTATTTAAATGTGAACTAAATCGAACTTGAACACTTTAAAATATAACATCGATTGATGGAATTAAATCGATTATCTAACAAATGACACTTTCTAAATCTTCCTCAAAAGTTCATAAGATTATTTGATATTGTATTTGGTACGTTGTACCATTTGATCAAGAAAGATTGATGGTTTTGTATAGATAGATTATATTTTACGTCAATTTATTAATATATTTAAAATTATTCATGAAACTATCTGTCAAATTAATTCTCTCAATCTCTATGTCTACATTAATATTATGTGTAAGTTCGAATAGAGACGAGAGATTATTGATAATTGTTGAAGTTTTTTAGAAGATGAATCATGTATTCAAAAGAAGATTTTGAATTTATTTTTCTTCATGGCCTTTAAATTTTCATATCAGGATTATATTATCTTTCTTGTACATTACCTTTGATCTAATAAAAAATCAGCGTATCATTCGAGAAAAAAAATAAAAATTGAAAATTTAATAAACAAATCACATAAACATAATTGTTATATGTTGTGTAACATCCGCAATCATAACATGATAATATACATTATAATTATAATATAATACATCGATAAAAATTTACACGAATAAAGTGATCTTAGTGTTTAAAAAATTATTATTATTTTTTAAAATTTTTGGATTCAAGCGCCACGTATGTAAGAGTATAAATGTTCAATATTAAATAATTAATAGTCTTTGAACATATACTACTTTATATTCATCTCAAATTAATTAGAAAAAAAATTGTGTCAAGGATTAATTAGAAAAAAATGTCTCAAGGATGAAAGCGTACTCCAAATAAAGGTTAAACTATGTTCCAAGGTTCTATGTTGTTCATATATTTAAAATATAGTCATTTTTCTTTTATTTTTACAAATTCAATATTTATTTTTAAATTTTAAAAATTAAATTATTAATATTGTTAGATTTTTTTATTAAATTCAAGTCTATTATAACATCATATTTTTGGGTTTCATGACTATAGAGTTAGTAATTTTTTAATTTTAAAATTCACATAAACAAACTTAATAAAAATATTAATGATATTAATAATTAGATATTGAGTTTTAAATTTTAAAAATATAGATTAAATATTAAATGTATGAAAAGTAGAAGGACTTGAATCAAAATTTAACCCAAAATAAAATTTATAATTTTAAAACATCAAATCAACAAATTTAAAGAAAATATATCGACGGTATTAAAAATTGGATTTGAGTTTTTCAATTTAAAAAATATAAATTTAATTTTAAATACATGAAAAGTATAGGGACTTGTACCAGAATTTAAGCCCAAATAAACAATGAAGCAAATATTTCGCAAATTCATCATAAAACCCAGAAAATCCCGCAATTCTTCATCCTTTCTCTCGGCTACCGTTCTTCTACGTAAGTCGAGAGAGAAACTGCAAAGTATATATAAAACCAAAGACTCCGCTGTCCGCCGATCTCGTTTTCCATTTACTGACCGTTTGATGTACGTAATATTTGTTTTGAGCTTTTGAGATCTGAATCTGATAAAAAAAGAAGGCATGGAAGAGTTGAGATCAGCTATGGAGGGGCACATGGAATTAATGTCGGATCTAGTTCAAAAGCTATCGTCGGAGATCCGATCTGGTATCCGACCCGCTTACGATAACTTCATCGGTTTCTTCCACGCCATCGACTGGAAGGTCCGCTTCCTCTCTTTTCCCACTATATATTGTTTGTTTCTAATTGTTTCCAAGAATTCGAGGTGAAACTCAGATCGCGGGAGGCGAGGGTTCAATTCGGAGCTTTTAACATATGAAAATGTGCTAATGTTGGTTCTAGAATTTCTAAGTGTTAGTGTCGGTTAAAGGACTGCAATAGCATCGCGGTCATTGCGGTATTGTGGTTATGCAACAAGTGTTTCAGTCGTTACAGTTACCGTTATATAATGGCCGTTATTCCGGAAAAGATCACTCTTTAAATCTCTCCTGATAAGTGGTTTTCTAATTAAAGATGATGAACATGGTTTGTGAACCATGGATATATGTTTCTCTAAAAATGTTATGGTTCTTTATTGCTTGAGTTCATGACCCGCCATCTATTGAGAACAGTTCTCTCACTTTTTCGCCCTCTTTTTGCAGGAACCATGGTTGATGTCCTTACTGGCATTCCATGTTGTCTTACTGATAACAACAATCTTCTCCAGGAAGAATACTAATTTCCAGATGTGTCTGTTCCTTCTGACATGTAAGTTTATCGCTTTATGTGTTATCGATAATCATTGTACACATACGAGTATTTTGACTAAGAGTCTTCGATCTTTCCTTTTTGTATTTATGATAGTTGTTACTAATCATATTGATTACTTGCTTTATTTAAATGTGAAGCTTCGTAAATAAGCCTTCTTCTTTTGGTTGAATCATGAATGATTAATGACACATAACATTGCACTTTAATATATCATAATTAGTTGGCCCAGTAGTTTGCTATTAATCTTAAATCAGGTGGTAGATATTCCAGGACATTGAATAGAATTTAACAGCTTCCATCCCATTAACAATATTTCGTTAGGCCATGGTTATTTAAAGTTCCTGATGAATTCTGATGTCTTAATTACTCGTTTTGTCTTACGTCTTACGGTAATACGTAGTCTTGTAATCTGAAATTCCAGATGTGAGAAGGATACATGCTGATGCATATATTTGATACATATACTTCATATTAGATGGGCAATGTGATACCTTGCAGATATATGACCAGTGATCGAAACGCAGAAGTAATGAGAGTGAGTAAAACATATAGATTGTGAAGCAAAATATAGTTGTCTCATTCTACAGCTGGCCTAGAAATTATATATGACCTGTTTTGCATCATAGGAATATAATCAAATTGTCGCATGCCAAGTTGGTGATTTGGAGATAGAAGCCTAGTCTTTGAGGTGTCGATCAAATGGATGAGATTTACCTGAAAGAACTCTTGCTGGTTCCAAATAATAATAGTAGATGACTTGAAAGGTTAAAGAACCTGTGTTCATCTTCATATGTGAGGGCACGCACACTTCCTTGCTCTGCTCCTGGCCCCAAGCCCCGTAAGTCTGTAACCTTGGTAGTCAGCCATGTAGATATGGAAAATAAAGTAGCAAATCTTCCTTACAGGGTACCTTCTAATTACTCTTTACTTCAAGCAAGGAATCAAAGAAATAGGACTGAACATTTCGGAATTCGTTATAAAATTTCCATTGTGAACCATTTATAGAGTCGATGTAGCACAAAACAAAGTTGAAATTTCTGAAGTTGTCATACATATAGATGGTTTTAAGCCTACAAGGGGTCGTCTTGCCATTAAAGGAATCACGAGAGAACGAGTTTATATCCATTAATGGGCTACAGATCTTACTCATGTATTTACTTTTGTTACTGTTGGAAATTTTGATTAACAAATCTTAGTAAATACAATCTACCTGCCCTACCTGAGTAACCATCAGTAACTTAGTATTAAACTTGCCTATGTCAACAACCATTCCAAAGCAGTGAGCTGGATCCGAAGGCACATAAGCATAAGAAGACAAAACTACTGTTTACTTTCCATCAATATATCCAGTACTATTGATTTCTAATATACTTTGCAATTCTAATTTATTTGCATGATTATGATTTTGTAGTGCTTGGTGTATATTTTGCCGAGTCACTGAATAGATTACTTGGTGACAACTGGAAGAAATTTGCAACCCAAAACTATTTTGAACCAAGTGGACTTTTCTTATCGGTGCTCTGGTCCGGACCTCTTCTCACTATTGCCATCATCATCTTGGTCAGTGAGGAACTCATTCTTTGTCCTCCTTTATGAAAACTTTTACCCCCTTTCTCTAAACCTGCTACTTTCTGCAGATAAACACTCTGTTTTGCAGTGTTACCTAATAGTTCGTTGGAAAAAGGCCGAACTCAGACACCGTGCAAGGCTTTCCCGCAACAAGCAGGACTGAAATGGGCTGGTGGTGCATTGCTGCCCTCTCCTAGTTCAATAGCATGTGCATTTATCAACTGCATAAGGAAAATCGGGACTGAGAAAGAGGATGAGAAGCTGGAAATTGGTGACAAGAAAAAGATGGCAGAAAGCCGATTCGAAGAATCCGGAGATTAGCTTGGCTGGTTCATGCAGCCGAAACATACCTATTCAAAGGAGTTGGTTTTAACACCAATATAGACAAATATTTCCGTCAACTTTCATTTTAGTACTACTTTTCATTCAATTTGGGTTTTAAAGTCATTTTTGTTCGGGTCAATTTCGAGTTCGGATTGTATTTTGCTCAGGCCATTCCAACTTCAACTTGTTTTAGAATTTTGATTATTTCAGGTTCTGGTTATCTCCTATTACTTGCTCAAGTTGACCGGATTGGATTTTCATATTCGGGCCTCGGCATGAAGAACGAACGAAGGACTTTCTTTTCCTTAGAATTAGCATTTTATTTAAACAACTAATTACATAAAGCCTGCCTTACAATACAAATCTAGTCCAGAGACAATAGCCAAGACCACCCAACATTATTGTTATTTGTTATTATTATTCTCCAGTCTCTTGAGTGTAACTACAAGACCCTGAAAGGAGAAATGCCAATGAACTCTCTGAATCATCAAATGGTGGTCGAGGGAACTCGTGAAACCCACTGAAATTGCATGTCTCAAAGTTCAACGGTGAGAAACAACCGGCAGAATCGTCGATGCTCCCTTTAACATTCACACTTGACGAAAAGTTGACCATATTCATGCTTTCAACCTTATTCATGGCTTCACCACTATTGCCCGGATCACATGTCCCATTGGAATCTTTAGTGTCATCCAAGGGGATTGCTGGAGTGTGTCCCTGGAAGAGAGCTATATGACCAAATAGTTTATCTTTCCTCGAAAATGTCGTGCCGCACGAGCAAATCCATTTATCTTTACCACAATGCTTCTCGTGAGTCTTGAGATCGGCGATGACCGAGAATTTCTTGGTGTTGCATCTGCTGCAAGTGAAGCTCTTGTCACAGTGGGTTCTCCTGTAATGGTTCTTGACACACAAGATGGTTTTAAGAGGCTGAAACTTTTTGTGATCCTTGTTCCTCTTGCAACCTGCGAAAGGGCACGAATATCTCTTGATGAGGGCCGGTTCAGAGCCGGATTCTTTGTTGGGTTTCGCGAGTGCTGCCGGCGTTTTATACTCGTCTCCGTGCCCTCTCATGTGCATCCGTAAATTTGCATCTCGCTTGAATCCTTTGCCACATATGGTGCAGAAATGAGTGTGGGGTGCCAGGATCTCCTCCTTCTCTAACTGCAATATCTCATATGTCCCTGGAAAAAGATTCTCCGCTAATTCCTCACCATCTTCCTCATCTTTCAATTCATGTTCCACATTAGTACTAAAATCAACAGAGTTTTGCAGCTCGGAGACACCGCTTCCACCACCACCACCATTTTGTGGCTGAAAATGTCCAAGAGATAGTGAGTGTGCACTCTGTGCACGCTTAACATAAGGTAAAAGACTACCGGCGGTCGATATCAACTGAACGATGATCGAAGTGAGATCGGCAGTGACCAGCAGTTGCTGCTGAGCTACAAATTCACCTGGTTGAACTTGCCCCAACACTTGACCCCTTCTTCCAATGATTGAATGCACCAGACCCTGAAGTTGATGGATCTTCTGCTCCAAGAAAGAGAGATTGTTTAGCATTGTAGTTGGATCCCAGTCTTGGACTTTGCTGGCTTGAAGCAACTCATTGAGAGGGTCAGGGAGTTTGATTTGGGCATTGGGGTCACACTGCAAAGGTGCTTCAATCCTCCTGCTGTAATCCAAAATGGAGGGATCCTCCCATTTCTTCTGATTTTGAGTGCTGAAACTGGTAAAACATGTGTGTTTCCCCTCTTTATGATCCATTGTTTGGCCTTGATATCAAGATCCAATTTGTACTCAAATCTGCAAATTTCCAACAAATTTCAACAACAATCACCAGATAGAATACTATTTTGGTACCATAAACATGCAAGGAAACAAGAATCAAATTTCACGCACCAAATTTAATCATGAAATCCAGCAACCCCTTTCCTTTCCCACCATTAAAATGACAAAAAACTGCCTTTTTTCTCTTTAGAGTTGCAGAAAAACAGTAAAACAACCTCAACATCCCATAAACCTTCCTTAGAATGAATCAAAATCCCCAAAACTCTTTTTGAAGTTTCAGAAAACATCTCATCATGCTCCTAAATACCCACACAAGGGGGGGGGGGGAAGGCCAATTTTTTGAGCTACCAAAGCTTAAAAATCAAAACTTTAAACTAAAGGGTAATAAAATTAACCAAGAGAGAACATACCATATTCAAGATAGCTTCAGATGCTGTTGGTTCCAATTTCAAGGTTCTAAAGAGAGATGGAGAATAGGAGAAATAAACTTGGACCCCACCCAATTTATCTGCAAAATGAGGTTCAGAACAATGGTTACTGTAATATTTCTGTTTAACAAAGAAGAGAGATTACAGTTGCTAATGTTAAGTGGGGTAAAAGCAAAGACAAAGACAAGGAGAAGTCAACCCAATCAATCAATAAACTTTTTGATGGTTTGATTTGGGTTTAGTTGGTGGCTTAAAACTTTAATGATTTAAGAGTAAATTACGCATTTAATCACTAATTATTTTAGTGCTCAACTATTCAATCAATAACATTAGATGTGATTTTTAAAAACCAAATTGAGTGACCAAAACAAAATTACAATAATAGTCTGTGATGAATCTAGAAATATTTTTTAGGGTGAACACATATATATTAATAAAATAAAATTTTTATATGGGATAGACACAAATAAAATTTTAAAATAAATATGATCAATAAAATGAATAATTAACTAAAAAACCAAATTTCAAAATAGATACATATCTACCCTAAGAATAAACTACATCACTGCTAAGAATAATTAAATATGTAATTTACCCCTCATTTAATTCATCATCTTAAGGTTTGGACAAAGGAGGGTGGAGGCTAAATGAAGACAAAAGACTCATAAGAGTGGAAGGGACCCATTACATGCAACAAATTTAATTGACCTTTTTCTTTGATGAATAATAGGACCAAAATTAAAAAAATAGAAGATGTCATCAAATTAAATTAAAATCATTAAACTTATCGGTGAAGTATAAAAGTAGTTTTTCGATTATAGAATATTATTTTGTTGAATATTTCGATTATTAAAAGTTATAAAATAATTTATTAACTATAAAGTATTGTTTTGTTGGGTATTCCGACTATTAAAAGTAACAAAATGGTCATCTGACTATTTATATGTTCTAAACTCGTCTTTTTGGTTAAAAAGTTGCCAAAGTTTGAACTAGACGTTAATGTGCTGACTGAGATATGATAAAATATGATCTCATAATCTCAAACAACTATCATATCCCAGTTAACATGTTCAGACTACCGTTTTTAAAGAAAAATGAAGAATTTGGAATATAACAAAATAATATTATTTTATAATTTTAATAGTCGAGAAACTCAATAAAGTAATACCTTATAGACGATGTACTATTTTATAACTTTTAATAATCAAAACACTAAAAAAATATTATCAAAATTGAGTACTCATTTATATACTTTAACCTAAATATATTTATTATTGCTAAGGATTTGTATTATTAGTTTATTTATTTAATTTTGGTATTTTATTGGGGACTGTGAAGGAAGGGTGACAGGAACTACGCCAGCTCCAGGTTCTAGGACCCTCTTTCCCCACTTTCTACCGCACAAAGGTGGTGGCTGGTGAGTGTGCATGTAGATTCCACATTTTCTTTTGGTATAATATTAAAATTAGTCCTTAATGTCCATAAAATACTTATTTTATCCCTTATTCTAGTTTTTAAAACGTTTAGATTTCTAACTTTCATTTCAAACAAAAAAAAATCCCCTAACATTTAATAAATTAATCATTTTATATATTTTTTTTCTTTAGGCTAACTCCAACTATATTTTCAATTTCGCTTTCCCTTTTATATAATGTTTTTGTTGAAGTAAAAACTCCAAATTTCGACACGTGATTTTTCCAACTCCAACATGATGATGTGTGAGCCAACCAAATAATGGCAACAATCATACATGGGACACAATTATTAAAATTATGGACAGATGCACAATGGTGGTCCGAATTGTAGACCCCTCCCCAAATTCCAACCCCAAGTTGTTGAGTTGGTGGGAGATGAATGAGTTGCCTTTCATCCAACAAACTCCCCCAATCCTTTCCCATGCCATTTTATTCCATCACTAAATCGAATATTTTTCGAGAATAATTTATGATACGATTATAAAGTAATATCTATTTAAAGACTATTAACGAGGTATACAAACCCCTACAAATGCAATTACTCTGTCGTTAAATCTTCTGAAAGGATACAATATTTAAAATTTGATATTGTAAATATGTGAAACTCTCTTTTATAATAGATTGTCGCGCTAGATTATCTGATTAATTAATCAATAGATTGAATATTGATGATTATAAAAAATAGTTTTTATTTTTAACGTGATATTGATTAAAAATATTGTTGTAAGTCTATGATTAATACAAAGTAATATCTATTAAAAAAATCTTAATTGTTTAAAATAAACATCGTACATCAGTGCATATGTAATTTCGAACTCAAAATGTTAAAGATAATTATAATCCAGTTTTAAAGTAATTGTATACTATTTATATAAAATAATTGTAGAAATAAACGGTGCATATTGAAGGTGAAGCCATGTCACGGCACGCCTAAAGCAAGCCATCATATTTAACATCAAATGCATACGCACGCAGTGACGATGGAGAAGCTTTATCCTATTGGTTGTTTGGTTTAAGGAATGTGGGATTCCCATGGGAATAGAATCCACATTCTCATATTTGGTTGACATGAAAACTTATTACAGTAGTGTTTTATTACCAATAGTAGATTTTTTTGGATATATTACTGGAAATGTCATTATCTCATTTTCCTTATGTATTGTTGGATTTCCGGCGTTTTAAACTAAAATGCCCTTAAATTTTTTTTCTTCAAAAATATCATTATTCTATCATTGAATAATAAAAATTCTGCGAATGTTAAATTACAAATTTATTCTTAAATTATTTTAGATTTACAAAAAAAATCTATAATTAAAATTATATATGAAATTCATGGGTTAAAATAAAATTTTACCCTTTCATTAAACTTTTTTATATTTTCAATTTTGTAAAAAAAATACAAATTTTATGAATTTAAATTTTTTAAAGAAAATATACAAATATTTTCCAACTTGTTAAAAAATAAATATATAATAAGGACAATTTGATCAAATATACATTCCAATAATCTTTTATTTTTTTAACCAAACACAATAATATTACATTTCTGCTAAACCAACCAAACATAAAATACAACATTCTCAGTAATCTTACATTCTATGAACCAAACACACCCTGATTGGTGACTTTCATGGAGGATTCTCCTCTGTTCTTGTAGGAGTATTATTTTCTTCATTGAATCAAATGTTATTTTTCGGTATATTAAAGAATATTTGATTCATAAAATTTTAAACATTATTAATTCTATTTATTAAAAAGGTAATAAAAAATAAAATATTTTTTTATAATTTTTCAGTATTTATATATTAATTAATTTATACCAATTTAAATTCGAGTTAAACGCTCTAGGTAGATCATAAGGGATAATCTCTTCCACCAAACTAATTGTCTTCAAAGATGGTGACCCCTCCCAAATAATTCCTCTAGAGAGAAGGAGAGATATACCATTTGATCCTTTCAGTTATGTCACATTATACAATGTTGTAATCATTATTATGTGACCTTTCTAGACTAGTTTGTTCTATTTGTAAATATCATATTATAAATTTTGACTTTGTTTAAACAATATAATGTCTCATCTCACCAGATCAACTTATTATTCGATATTTCTTCATATCTATTGAAATCTATTGCTAGTTATTGTCAATAAATTGTTTCGTGACCGTATTATTATAATAATTGTCACGCAATTAGAAATCTTTTTATATATATAAGGCAATGTTCTAAATTATTGTGAATGTTTGATCCCATTTTCCACATATTAGTGGGATTATATAAAGTTAGAATATTTTAATATGATGTGAAATAATATCTCAAGCATGTGGTTAAAAGTTTTCAGTTGATATCTTAAAGAAAACGTTGTTCTCTTTAAAGGTTCCGAGTATAAGCAGCTGCGTTTGTAAATATATGTTAGTCGATAATTAAGAAAAAATTAAACATATACTACTTTATAATCACTCCAGACTATTAAAAAAATTATTACCTCTCATTATGAACTCAATCTCAAATGTACAAAACAAAGAGTTAACTTCGAATTTCTCTTATAGATTGAATAAATAGAAGAGAAAAATATTGAGTTTAGATCCTAAAATTTTAAAATTTAAATTTTAAATCATAATTTCTACCTCCTATATTTTAAAGGAAACCCTACATAAATATTTTTTTTAAATATAGAATTACATCATCTTTCTCAAACCTCAAACCTCAAATTTTTTAGTGCGAAATAAAGTTTAATAACTAGGTTAAGATCAAAAAAATTATAATAGGTTAACCTCCGATTAACTTGTAACTGAACCGTTAATAACGAGTAAATATTAACGGTTAATTATTTTAATGACTAAGTTAAGATTAAAAAAATTAGAAACCGTTATAATCATCTAGACTAAACGGTGCGGTTAACCGACCATAAATACCCGAGTTATGATGTTTGATGTTGAATAGGAAAAAAAAACATTTGGGCTTGACTGCTAGGCTTGATTGGGTATGGGCTCATCATAGTTCTTTGAAGTTTCACTTTTGATCCAAGAGGTCCTCATACTATTATTTTTATTTTAAATTCACTTTTAAATATTAAAATATTTTATTTTAGTCTTGAAATTATGACTCATTTATTTTAGAATGTTTTATATCAATTCTTAAACTACCTGTATCATTTTATTTTGAATATTCTGTTTCGTGTCGTTAATTCAATTGATTAAAAAGATTAACATGTTTTTAAAGGTCATTCAAATTGAACTTGTGAACTTATAAAAAATTAATTTATTTTTAGAAGTCTTAAAATTTTTTTTATAAAGTTACGGGTTCAATACACAAGACATTCAAAAATAGATAAATTTTTTTAATTAGTGTAGTTAATGACACATTAATAGAAAGATTAAAAGAAGAATGATACATGTAGTTTGAGGAGTGATAAAGAAATTTTTAAGATTCAGGAATCAATAGAATAGAAGTCATAATTTTATCTTAATATAAAAACATTTTAAAGTTTAAGAATCAATTTAAAATAAGATTAATTTAGGGGCCATCTGTTGAATTATCTCATCTAATTATTTGGATATGTAATTTTCACAAACGATATCATTAAGTTTTTAAAGTTTCTTATCAAACATAATTACTAAGTTTTTTTATTTAAAAATATTTACTTTTATATTTAATATTTCCAAATGAGTACGAATCAAGCGACTTCAATGATTAAGGAGTTGTTATAGTTCTCTGAGGTTCCGATTTCAAGCATCATGTATTCTAGGGGTACGTGTGTTCAATCTTAAATGGTTAAGAGTCTTTAAACATATATTACTTTATACTCATCTCATATTAATAAAGAAAAAACATATTCAAATGAAATTATAATTATAAATAAAACAATTAAATATAGTTTTAAATAAAAATACAATTAAATAATAATGAAAAGGTGAACAGTATATTTTAAATATTGAACTTGTTCTTGATATAATATATAATTTGTTAAGATTATTATTAAATAAATCTAAAATTATATATATATATATATATATATATATTTTCACATAAAATATTTTCTTTCATCCTAAAATACATTGTTTTGAAAACCGGACCGGACCGACCGGTTCAATCAGGAACCGTTACCTAGTCCGGTTCAATCTAAACCGATTGAACCTCTACTAGTGAACCAACTAGAACCGCTGAACCGTTCGAACCGGACCGGCTGAAAACCGGAAAAAACCAAAAATTTTGTTTTTTTTTTAAATTAAACCAAACGTCGTTTGTTAAACGAGCCAAGTCGAACTCGAGTATTGCTGAGCTCGACTCGAACTTGAAAACTTTAAAAGTAATCTCAACTCCACTCAAACTCACAAGTTAAAAATTATAAAGTTCAACTCGAACTCGAAATATAATATTGAAACTTGAACTCAAAAAGGCTTGAACTAAAAAAATTAGAAGCTCAATTGAAGCCTAAAATTCAAGCTTGATTGAAGTGAAAGAATAGTTCACTCAATGCTCACCAAAAAGCTCCATGATTTTGAATGTCAAATTACCTTTATTATTTATAGAAGTTAGTTGTGATGCTCTTATATGTTTCTTAGCAATGTGGTATTGTTTTGTTCTCATATTTTTACTCTTTAGACTTTTGGGATGCTCTTCTATGTTTCTTAGTCATGTGGGATTGTTTTTTAAAAAAAAAATTAAACCAAACAACATCATTTTGTTATGATTTTTTTAGCCCCAAATTTATTTTTTAATTATAGTTATATAATTATATTTATTATTTAATATGTTTTACCTTAAATATTATGTTGTAGTTAATTTGAATCATTTTGTTTCACTTGATTTTATGGTTTTAACTTATATGTTATGACTGGCTTTGAATATGACTTGTGATATAAAAAAATTATTTTTATTAAATATTTTTGGTATTTTTATTTAATTTTTAAATAATTATGATGTCGTCCGGTTCTTTCGACCGGTCGGACCGATTCGACCGATTGAACCAGTGAACTGATAGCATGACCGGTTCGCTAACCGGTCCGGTTCTGAAAACATACTAAAATATAATATTAACAAGTATTTAAGTAACGCAAATAATTTATTTGTATATGGATTATATTTAATAATTAAGATATATTAAATTATATCATATAAAACCAATATATATATCAAAATTGCATAATTGCACGCAGTAACATGTAAATGAACATTCAAGTCAATATGTTGATGGTAACTTATAGTTAATAAATTGTTATTATTTCTTGAAGTATTAGATTCGAGTATTACGTATGTATAGATATAAACGTCGAATATTAAATAATTAAAAATCTTTATATGTATAATATCTTGTATTCAACTTAAATTAATAAAAAAATCAACATATTCATTGACTTGAGTTTAAGTAGATAAAATGAGCGGTGATGGCGGCGTCATCACTGCCGTGATTAAACTACCCCACATCCCTTAAAGAGGGTCTAACTTTTTAGAAATTGTTCAAATAAGGGCTTAACATTTAAAATAATCGAATAAAGATTTAACTTTGTTTATATCTACACAAATAAGAACACATTAAGTGGTTTCAGTGGAAAAGAGAAATGTTATTCTCCCTATAGGTTTTATGTTTGAGCAACTACGTTTGTAGGGTACATGTTTGTTGTCAGTTGACTAAGAAAATTCTAAACATATACTACATTATAAACATCCTAGACTATTAAAAAAATATCTACTCAAATAATTATATGGTTGTTCAAAAAAAATCGAATAAGAGTTTAATATTTTTGAGTATTTTTAAGGGTCAAAAATTAAATATAGCACGTAATTTTGTTAATAAAAATCCTAGGTACCCTTTTTTCCTTGATTTGGATATCCTCATATCTCAATGAATTGAATTGTTTGGATCTTTTGCATTAAATTTTTGATTAACTAAAAGTTAAATGGGTAAACTACATATTTAGTACCTAAATTATCACTTTTCTTCCATTTTAATACTTAAACTTTAGTTTTTTTAAATCATCCCTAACGTTTGATTTATGTTTCAATTTGATACCCACCGTTAAAACTTAACCACATCGAATGACGTGGTATTTACATTACAAGACGTGTGAATATCGAAAATCTGGGAATTATGTCTGAAGAGGAACAACCTTGGAATACTCTCCGACATGGGTGTGGCTGTTGTCTGCTTCGTCATTGTCTTCATTTCCCTTGCTGTTGAAAGACTCCTCCATTTCCTTGGCAAGGTATGTTTCGATTTCTGCATTGTCTATGTGTGTGTGTGTTTGATGAAGTGTCTCAATGACCCTTTGGTTTTTCAGTACTTGAAGAAGAGAAATCAGAACCTCTCTTGAGGCCTTGCAGAAGATCAAGAAGGTATGTAACACTCTAAAAAATCGTGTCGGAATTCGGTTTCGTGTCGTGCCGATATGCATACAAAATAATGTTTTGTGTGTGGTTGTAGAGTTTGTTGCTGGGATTCATATCACTGTTACTGACAGTGTTCCAAGAGAGAATTAACAAAATATGTATGTCAAATAATTTGGCTGATCAATGGCTTCCTTGTCGGAAAAAAAGAAGTAACCAAAGAACACTTCCAGACCCTATTTCCTCCTTTCTTCCCCGGTGGTATCGGTCGTCATCTTCTTGCTGAGCCTCCGATCCCGCTGTTGCCTACTGTGCTGCTAAGGTATCCCTTTTTTAATGCTAACAATTCTGGCTTGAATGAAACCATGTGCTTTATTAACTGCAATTATGTCCAATTTCAATCCAGGAGAAAGTTCCATTGTTATCGACCACAGCGTTGCACCATCTACATATGATCTTTGTGCTGGCGGTCGTACATGTGACTTTCTGTGCTCTAACCATTGTTTTCGGAAGCACAAAGTAGTTTCCCCATTAAAATACTCTGATTCATCTGATTCTAATGCCATTGCTTTCTGCTCCTTCTGACATGTCCTTTTACGTATGATTCAATCCATCAATGGAAACGTTGGGAGGAAATTACTAAGGATATGGAATGATCCGACTGGAGGTACCAAATACCGATCGCTAATTCCTAAACTTTTATATATCTGAATCAATGGCCATTAGGATATACTTGTATGATATGCCTATCCTTTATCAACAATGCAGCTCTGGGATTCTTCAAAACTTTTAACTTTTATAGCTATTTTGTGATGTAAATGTTACTTTGCAGTTGTGAAAACAAGATCACACAGGTCCAAGAACATGATTTATACGGAATCGGTTCCTCGCATTGGAAAGAATTCAGAGCTACAAGGATGGGTGGTAAGTCAAGATCTTGTCATGATCATCTAACTCATTGGTATAATAACACAGTACCATAGTTTTAATGGCTTTGATTTGCTTTCAGTATTCTTTTTTCAAGCAATTCTACGGATCTGTGACAAAATCGGATTATATAGCACTAAGACTAGGCTTCGTCATGGTAAGTTAATCGAATTAATCTTATTTCGTTCTGTTTTTTATTCATTTTCAATGCGTCAATTCTCTTCCCTCACCTTCTGCAAAATTTCTTTTCTTAGACTCATTGCAGGGGAAATCCAAAGTTTAATTTTCACAACTACATGATGCGTGCTCTCGAAGCCGATTTCAAGAAAGTCGTCGGGATAAGGTCAGTTCATGACAACAAGATGTTAGCTGCAGTGTTCTTGTGTCCTACACAGCTAAACTTCAATCAAATAGTTCAATATATGCTTAGCCTCATAAGCTTTTATGTCATTGCTCACCTTTGGCGAAGAATGATACTTTCTCTATGTTTCTATTCATCAACATGTACCAGATGCTAAACTTTCATTTCATCAATCACTTACCTGCAGTTGGTATCTTTGGGCATTTGTTGTCATCTTCCTGTTGCTGAATTTTGTTGGTAAGTTACCGAATAATTTTTTCCCACGTGTCTTGTTCTTAGATACAAGCACTTGCCACTTGATGAGACATGAACTATGGTGTTAGTTACTGGTTTCATGTCTGAATCAGCCAGTGAAGATTGTTAATTTTGACTCAAAAATCGATATTCGGTTCCTTTCGCAGGTTGGCATACGTATTTTTGGATAGCATTCATTCCCTTCATCGTGAGTGATTCAAATAAACACTTAAGAATTATTGTACCATGTTGAATCAGCTAGGCAGGCATATAGTGTATTGACAATGGTTTTCCCTTTGGCAGCTTTTGCTTGCTGTTGGCACCAAGTTGGAGCATATAATCACACAACTAGCTCAAGAGGTAGCTGAGAAACACATAGTGGTGGAAGGGAGCTGGTGGTTCAACCCTCAGATAACCATTTCTGGTTCAACAGGCCACGACTCGTTCTCCGCCTCATTCACATCATCCTCTTCCAAAATTCTTTTGAATGGCCTTTTTCGCCTGGATGGGTAAAATACACAATGTCCTTGCAACATTACCTACATGTCATTCTCCATATATTCAGTAAATAACAACCTTTTCATCTTCCATACAGGTCCAATACGGTTTCCACTCATGCATGATGGGTCAAGTTCGTTTCATTATCCCCAGACTAGTCATAGGGTATGAACATAACAAACAAACTCGGTTTCAACTCGACTACTTCTCCATGTTTCCGATAACATATTCAACGTTCAAGCATTAACGTGATCTTATTTGGTTGTTATTAGGGTATTCGTTCAGTTCGTCTGCGGTTATAGTACCCTGCCCCTATATGCGTTTGTCACACAGGTAACATTCATTATGAACTACAATAACCAGAATAGGATAAGCTATTTTCTTCTGTAAACTGATACAAAGCTTGGGATTAATTCACAGATGGGAAGTTCGTATAAGAAGGCCATATTCGAGGAGCATATTCGCGAAGGGCTGTTGGTTGGGCAAGAAGGCGAAGAAGAAGAATAAGGGATCCATTGAGTCTAAACCAATTAGTCCCAAGGAGGAGTCTCCATTGGTATTTGAGATGCAGAAGGTTAATGCAAAGGGGTCTTCATCTTCATCTCCTGTATGAGGATGAAACTTGTAGAGATTGGATCGAAGTTAACTGGAATATACAGAAATGGCATTTTGCAGATTGCAGCCTTATTTTGTGTTGGGATTTATATATATAAAGTTATCAGAGCTCTCAAGTGTTTTAGAAACAGCTAGTTCTGTAACCAGCTGCATTGATAAGAAATTCTTTTTTTAATATATTCGTTTTACGGTTTATGTTCGGAGTTTGTGATTATCTTGTCTAACAATATCGTCTCTAAGAGTAAAACTGTAACACCCCGATCACGATCCGATCCATTCAAAGAACAGATTCAGAGCATCACATTAGATTACAAAACATAAGATTGATGTTAAAAGTACCATGAACCGAACATTTGGTTTTTGATATGTGGAAAGAAAATCTAACTAGGAAGTGACAAAAGAGGAGGTGAATGCTGCTTTTGTTTCCCATGAATGATAAGTCACTAGAGCTTGACGGAGAAGGGGTTAGAGTTTGCATAACTCTGCCTATGTTTTTCTGTTGTTGTTAATGAAGAATGGTGCTAAAGGTTTGAGAAAAGATTTTATATTAGGGACAAAATAAGTTACTAATAGAAAATTAAAAAAAAAAATCTAAATTATACTAGAATTTGAAACTTTTAAGGGACGATCACTTCCGTTATCCTCCTCAATCCATCCCTGTTCACCAAAGAAAGAATGAAGACTTGACATGAGACATTATCATGGAACAAAGCTTGTGTTCTGTCTGGAGTAAATCATGATCTCTTTGGATGGCTTGGGGTGGAGATTTATAGGCTGAAGGGTAATGATGTGTTACAAGGCACACGTAGTCAGAGTTGGTTGTGGAAGAAGATGCTGAAGCTTAGAGCCCTTCTGCCTGTTGTGGGTGGCTCTCAAACTGATTTTAAGGCTAACAATGCCTTGGTAATTCATACATGGCTTGGCTTGCTGTGCTTGATAGGCTTGCGGCTAGGGATGCATTTAACTCGGACCCGACAAGTTCCAACTCAGTCCAGTCGATTATTTTAAAAATTAAGATTTGATTGGATCGGGTTTTTTTAAGGTGGAGTCATGTCATGTCTAGGATAAAAAACTCCAACCCATTCTAACTCGATATAATATTATAATTATCCCTTATAATTCAGAGATGATTATAACAATACCTCTTTCTATTTTATTTTATTTTTTAATTATGTCCTTGTTTTACCTTATAAAATGAAAATTTTAATATATATATTAAGTCAGGTCAAATGTAAATTTAGACTTACAATATCAAATTGGATTTCGGGTTGGGTGGGACTCTCCCAAGCCCAGATCAGGTCGAATACATGTGAGAGATTTAATTTTCGGGTCGGATCCAAGCAACTCTGGTGTACTAAAACTGATATAAACATAAGTGGTTCAAAAAATTGATGATAGTAACAATAATACAACATTTTGGGTGTAAGAAGTACATTAGTATAAGTGCTTCATTACCTACGGACGAAGCAATCAATGTGAACAAAAGAACAAAGAACGATGAACAATGAAGCAGACGGAGCCATGCTCGACATACCAAGCTCGAGAAAATTCATATCTGCTTCTCTCATTTCCTCGGAATCTGTCATACTATGTCACGATAACCAGCACTGCTGCAACTTGTTACTTTCTTTATGAGCAATTGAACCGGCGTGGCCAAGGAAAGTGTACAAAATTCTTTTCTTTTTCATATTCAACGGCAAAGGTCTGATAATAAACATGTTTTATACAGTTGCCCGTTGTTGGACGTTCAGCTTCTCATCCGATCTATGTCGAAACAACTTCGCTACGGCTCTCCTCTCACAATCCTTAGATTGAAGAAACTAGAGATGAATAAGATGTTCAATTTTAAAATCCAAAACCATTTTTTGTCAGAGTTCTTTACCTTGAACATGTTTAGATAAAAGGGTTTGTCGGGATTCATCTTTCTCAATTTCTGGTATGTATATGAGAAACTTAGCTGATCACGGGAGTAAACCGCTCAACCTCGTTGAACCAAAGACACGAGAACAGATTCGACATTGGGGTGTGCTCTAACAATAAAAGAACCTTCAGGCACATCTGCATACACACACCAAACACTTCAAACAACAAAATAAAAGCACAAAATCCTGTAAGGATGCTTGAGTGTAAGTGATTAGAAATGGCATACTCGTGACCTTTTCGCCACAAGAAGTAGTCCAGGAGTTGCAAGGGTCACGCTGTAAACGTAGTTTGCTGTCTAACCAGATTGAGTACCTGAGAGCGGAAACGTTACGAAACAAACGTCAAGCCTGTCTAAATAATACATCACAAAACCAATAATCGTAATATACAACTTACTACTGCTAAAGAAAACTTCATTCGCGAAAACTGTCACGAAATGTCGAATAAAAAGCCAACCTAACTGTCGGTTAGGGTTTTAGTATGTTATAACTAATAGAAGAAGAGAATACTAACTAATACAAAATCCGAAACATACAAAAAAACTAGTGGATGCATTATGAGATAAAAATCTCCAAATATCCAATTCAAACCTTGCAAAAGGAAATAGTCGATGCGGTAACATTTTTGGTATTTTTCCTACTCTGCGCATATCATCATAAGGAAGATTCTTTACAACCACATCTTCCATAAACCGATAAAACCACCATCCGGTGTTGACCTTCTGAATAAAGTGTTTGCATTGTAACTCATCCAAAACATAACAAAGCAGGCATTTTTCCTTGATGAGTAACCTACCAGCAGAAAATGATGATTGTGCCATTGTTATAATTCATACCACATTTTGCTCAAGTAATTCAATGATAAACAAAATGGATGTGCATTATAGCCATTTAAGAATGACAGTGCGATAATACATGTATGAACAGTGCGATAATACATGTATGAATGAAACCATGTAGCAAAATAGTCAAATAGATTCAAATAATGCCGACAGAAATGGCAGGTCCTTCCTCCCGGTTAGATTTTGTGCCATTCAACCTAACAGGAGCAAGCTTTTTGTTTTTCAAGCTATGCGATTGTTTTCCTTTTCCCTCTAAAAATCTTAGCTCCAGAACATATCATGTCACCTCCAATAAGAGTCGGGGTTGGGTTGAGGAAAGGGACAGAGATTTGAATTGAAATGCTGGTGGGCACAGAACCAAATCTTGCCTTCATCCACCTTACTGAACCAAACAATGTTTTTGGGACATCTTTGCCAAACAATAAAATTTTGGCCAGTTATAAATCGGTGGAATGTGGAATAGAATCTACTTGTTTCTTCTGGCTTCTGAAACTGTTTTTTTTTCTCTTTTCTTTTCTCTTTCCAGTCTGAAGTCTGTGAATTAATACAGCCTTCGGCGTTCAGGAAACCTAAAAGTGCCATACAAAAGGAGAACAAAATTTGCTAATTCTAAAATAAAATCACAAATCTAATGCAAACATCAACATATCATATGAACAATAATAATCAGTACACCCAAATGAAGAGATGGGTTATGAGTGAAGACGGTCTAAAGAAGAGATAACAGGGAGGGAGGACGAATGGAAGTACCAAAGTAATGCTTTGCTGAGTAAAGAAAGGAGAACGGCAAAGAGAATGCCAACTTATTTCTACTATATTTGGATAGATACACATGAATGTGTGCAGGGTTAGGTTGTCAACAGCAACATAAAGGTTTCTTATTGATTAATGATTGAGGCTAAAACTCATCAAGTTATCAAACAGAAGATGAAGAAATGCACAGCTACCACTAGAAACATGCATGCATTTATTCTATAATTCAAAAACAACCACAAAGGACATTAATACCAAGTTTCCCAGAAAAAAGATTATCCCCGTACCATTTTGCCAGCAGGTAACCTCAATCGATCTGAATTTCCAAAAATGCAAGAAATGACAGCAATGTGGCACCTGCTGATATAATTCACATCATCTTCTGCCAGATCAAAGCCAGTGGTTGGATATCCTTGTGGACCTTTAACAAACCCACAATTATCCTTTTATCACGCGCCAAAAAAGATTCCTCCGTTCTTGTAAACTCTGATCCCCGCAAATTTATGTATCCATTGTTCTCCTTCAGGCTTCTCCATTTGTGTATACTGTAAGGAAAATCGTGCAACTTTCGACTTTCTACAGGCTCCACAAGGTGTGTTGATTTTTAATTTCATCTCACAAGAGCCTAAGAATTAAAAGTAAAATGTTACTCTAGAAGAAGAGGCAAATATAAAGAATACATAGTTTCAGCAGATAAAGAACAAGGAGAAAACTTAGATCTAGAATTTCATGAGGCCCTTCTTCTTTCCTTCTTATCTTTTCTTTTTCTTTAAGAAGGCCTTTGATGGTGTACAAGAACTGATATATGAATTTAAAATGCAGGGATCTCACCACTATCAGCAAGCTTACTGAAGCAAATTTATTGTTAAAGAAAAATGCTAGCAAATATCAACCATCCTTGACTTGATATGGAGGAGAAGAACTATTTGCCAAATGAGAGCAATTCCATCAAGATGTATATTGGTAAAGAGATTCAAACTAAGCTAAATTAATTTCAATGAAGCTAATGGGTACTTAAAATTTTTAATTCGTGACTGTTAAGCATCCAACCTAAAAGCAACAAATGTGGGTTAAGACCAATTAACACTCCTATCATGTGTAGCAAAATAAGAGCCTATATGAGCTTAAAATACAGAGTTGGGAGACCAAAATATGAAAGAGACCAGTTACTATACCATGTCACTGCAACTTTAAAGTTCTGCTCAAGCATCAAATGTATAATATACATGTTAGCTGAAAACTGGTGTTTTAGCCTTTCCTGCACTGCTTTGAGATTAAATTTTAACTATCCTCTTGTAATTTGATTAGGGTGCTACGTAGGAAAATGTTTTATCAAACCTGACAAAGTTTTTTGTTGTTTAGATGGGTGACACGTCATCAAGAAATTTAAAGGTATGAAATATGTTTGGCATAAAGCCATCAGGAATTTCAGTTTTGATCTCCCAACTCAAGTATTTTAAGCTCTTCATATAAATCCACAGTCTTTCCTTCTAATTCCGTTTAAGTAAACAGAATTTGCATACGAACCCACCAAATGAATCCTAATCCTCAAGGTTCTTTCAATCCTCAAGCTGAATTTAATGTACACAGACAGACAAGTCTATGCATTGTGTAAGGATATCTGACATTAACTAAAAATTGTAGAATACCTGAAAATTTCCGGCGCCTTGGCTTTTTCTTTGATCTGCTTTTGAGTTTTTCCAGATTTACGACTAAAGGAACCAACATGATGAGAACCAGAACCAACATCATCAACATCTTGAGAGGCCTCCCTAGAGAAAGTGGATTTTTCCTAACCTCTTTGACAATATGTTCTTTGTGAGTTTTAGCATTTAAGGAAGTAGAGGACTCAGTAACATTCTCATCATGAGATTTCGCTTCATCTAAAATATAGTCCTTGTCCCGTGCAAAATCATCATATTCATCCTTTTGAGTATCACTAGAATCAATGCCATCATCATAATTGTCATCAGCATTAACCTCATCACTGATTCCAAAATCCTTACCATCAGAAAACTGATGGTTATTTCCAAGTTCTTTTTTTAGATTTGCCCCCTCCCTTTAGAGATGCCTCATATTCTGCTTCATACATTTTTAATTCATTGCGACCAGCTTCATTGTACAACCCAGCAACTCTACGATCTAGCTCCTTGTCGGAATCAAGGGAAGCCCTTTTCTTATTCTTTACTTTCGTGGGAATATGGCCACCATCAAGATGCACATATCTAGAATCTGTGATGTTGTTCTCTACTGCATCATTGTAATCATCATCCTCCTATCATCCCTATCCCGATATCGTGAATCACGGCCATGTGATACAGAACCATTGCCAAAGTTAAGGATTTTAAAATTTTCCATTCGTGTCACATTGTGAGGAAATCAGAATCAACCTTCAAATCTCCTCCGATTGGTAACTATTTAACCCTGCAGAAACATACATCTAGTTCACAAGTTCCCCCAGCAACAGATCATATTGAATTTTCATATTTGGAATGTTAAAATTAATATAAAAAAACATTCATTCTATTACATTAACTGAAAAATGTCAAACTTAAGCCCTAAAAGGAAAGTTATTCCACTCATTTAACCGAAACAAATCAAATTTGTGTTAATCTAATGACATGAAAAGGTAGTGCCAACATGATAAAATCGCATATACTAAACAATGGAAAGTTTCAAACACCCAAACCTCTAATTTATTTTAGCCACAAATAATAATTTCTCTTATGTTTGGAACCTAAACTCATTCAAATTGTTCCTCTCTTTTTTATCCATTTTCTGAATCCAACGAATCCTAGTATAAACAACTAGCATTGATCCATAAATAAGGAATTAATCTATAAAAATGTGCTGATAGCCAGTAGCAAACGAATTCTGAAAATTCACTCTCTCGCCTTTTTTCCCCAAAGAAAAACAAAAAGGAGATCGAAAATTCCAAAATTCGCAGTAGAAATCCAAAACCAACCTTTACGATGTCATTATTATCAGCAGAGATGTAATAGTATACGAGAACAGTTACAAAAAGCACGACGAACAAAACAACGACGAGAGAGCCAAAGGAGATTCGGCGGTTCGGCGCGTCCCGATCGGCGCCATCGAACAGCCTTGTTCCCGGCGCCTCCTCCCCGAACACCAATGGCCACGTGATCTGACGCCGTCCCATTGCTGTATTGATACTGTTGCCTGTACTGAGCCATTATAGCATTGTAAAATTATTTTCCTCTCTCACTCTCTACTTAGCTTACTCTGCCTTCTAGGAAGAGAAAAAAATAAAAATAAAATTTGTATTATAAATTTTCTGTGTAGAGAGAGAAAAAGAAGAAAAAGGAAAGAAAGATTTGAAGTGTGAATTAAGGAATGTATTTTTAGAAAACAAAAAAGAAATAAATTATTTTGAGAGAGTTTGGGGAAGAAAGGATCGGAGATGAGTTTTGAATCAAATTTAAAAGGCTAAATGACATACTAAGTCACTGAAGTAATTAAACTTAAAAATATAAAAATAAAATTTATTAAATTATTCTATAAAAATTATTAACATAAATTGTTCATCGATTATAAGATTTTTTTGTTGAGTCTCTCAATTATTAAAAATTATAAAATGTCCCTCTAATTTAAGATGTTAGTTTGTTGAGTCCCATGCTATTAAAAGTTACAAAATGATCACCTAACTATTCACGTGTTCCAAACTCATCATTTTCTATTAAAAAATTGACAGTCGTATGAGTTGGACGTTAATTTGCTACTAAGATATAATAAAATCATATTTTAATGATGTCTATTGGTACCACCGTGCTTTCAAACTAGCTCGATGGCATGTGTTTCAAGCATTGGTTCGACGACATAATATAAACGGATAGTCGATCCACAAAATACAAATGAAATAGTTATGAGATCACATTTATATCTTGTTACCATGTTAATGTCCAGCTAAGATGATCGTCAATTTTTAATAAAAATGACGAGTTTAGAATATATTAATAGTAATGTGACCATTTTATAATTTTAATAGTTAGAAAACTCCACAAAATAACGTCCTATAGTCATAAAATTATTTGTAACTTTTAATATTTTAAAGACTCAACAAAGTAATATTTATAATCGATGAATCATTGTATACTTTTATCGTTATAGTTATTATGGTAATTTTTTTTTTTGCAATAACTGAATAAGTTTAATAATTATTTTACAATAACGGAATAAATTTAATAATTATTTATAATTTTTAAAAATTTAATAATTAAAAATTTATTTAAATACAATTTAATGATCTTTAATGTATTTTGTCCAATAAAAACTACACGATACTTTGCCACTTCTTTTGGGTTTTCCTGAAGAAAACGGATTAATTTGTCGGATCCGTGCAATCAAGAATTTAAATCCTTTTTCTTGATTTGGCATTTCATGGAAACAAAGATTTAGAAAAGCAGTTTCATTGGCGCACGTTAAGGGAGATCGAGGTGCATTTTAGCAAGTCTTTTGTGCATCTGATAGGTTCTCCTCGTTCTTCCTCGATTATTGTTCGATTTCTCTACTTCTTCTTTCTGATTTCTTTTGTATTTTCTTTCGAGATATGGTAGTGGTCTTGATTGAAAGAAATTGTTTGATGCGGGTGTGAATCAAACCTAGAGTTCTACTGATGGTTCCATCCCTATATAGCTGTCATCTGAGGTGCTTGAAGATGCCGGACTTACTGGTGGCCCAATTTTAGGGGTTCCACCAGATTTTGGTTGATGGAGAAGCTTCTTAATATGGGATCAGTAGAAGTAAAGTCTACTGGTGAATATTTTGTTCATTCTTCAATTTTTGGATGCTATGGCGCGAGATTGGGTTCTGGAAAATGGGCCTTGGCACATTCAGAACAAACCTGTGGTTTTGCGAAGGTGGAAACCAAATCTGAAGAAACTCGATTTTGACTTGAAGAAGATGCCGATGTGGATTCATCTTAGCGGAGTTCCTCTTCACTCAAAAGAGTTTAGCTATGTGGATTAATATTTTCCAAAGTAATTGCGACACCACATCTCGTACTACTTTTTAAAGTAATTTCCACACCGTATGTGTAATATAAAAACATAATTATATTTTGAAAAAATAAATTATAACATCTGCAACCGCGATGCGATACGGCAGCAATAGAGATGATCTTAACTAAGGTATGTGTAGAGACTGCTGATTTTGTCATTCCTACATACATGATTACATTATTGTTGAGCAGAGATTGTTACAGGTTCTATACCTTTGAAACATTAGTGAGAATGGACCAATGTGATCCATCCTCTTACTGATATAGGGGAAGAGGTTGTGGTTAATGATGCTATGATTGTTGAACCACTGGTGGATAACTTGAGTAAAAGAGAAGGCATTTTTGTTGTTAAATCCTCACAAGTAAGTAGTGTTGTTAATAAAAGGATTAATGGAAAAATATGTGATTAAACTATATTTTTTTACTTATTGTATAAAATTTTTTTTGTTTGAAATAAGTATTTATATTTCGATATTATCTTTTTAGATGTTAGTATATCACGACATTATATCATGAAACACATGAGAACCGACGTCTGCCCAAAGAGAAAAAAACAATATTCAAGTAAAATTGTCTATCTGATATTATCAGGTGGTTAAGACATCTTTCTCGAACACTGTAAAACTTATTCCATTTGAACAAATAAAATATGTACCACCTCCTATGAAAAAAAACTCATTTTTGAATGTAATATCTAAGCAGATTTGTCGTTTCCATGTATTTAAAGTTTAGGTCTGAAATTGAGTTTAAGTTAAATCGAGTTAAACTGATATATTTAAATTCAAATTTTATCAAGCTCGAGTCGAACTTTAATTTTTTGATTATGAATTCGAGTCGAATCTAATTTTTAAACTCATAACTTTTAAATAGAGTGAAATTCAACTTTAAATTTTTAATTTCGAATCAAATTTAATAATACTAAATTTCGATTCTACTCATTACAATACTAATCAAAGAGGGATTTGGGCACGTCGAGTAAACAAACGCAACACAGCACACTAGCTGTCCCTGTCGTGTTGCGCGTTGAGTTTTCTGAATTTTGATGCAATAATAATATACAACTAACTGCAGCTGTACTGCATCATTATTACTCTTAAGATTTCCACATAAAATACAATGGATTTAGTCCATCTACTTGGGAGATACAACAAAGTACATAAATGAAAATGAATATAATAAATATAACTTTTAAATTTGAAAAAAAAATCATTCATAATTAATTTTTGATTTTCATTTTTAAAAAAATATTTTAAATTTTAATATTTTATTTTTATTAAAATTTTTAGATCGATTTAAAATTATTAATTCACTAACAATAAAAATAGATAGTAACGGGAAATTGTCGCTTGTTTTAAAGTAATAATATGAATATTTTATTTTAAGTGATATATAAATTTTAGAATCAAGTTAAAATGGATATTATAATTTGAGTTTGTAGGATCCAATTAACTTTCCTTTTACTAAATTATTAAAATTATTTTTATGTGCAACACAGAAATTAAAATATCGTAGCAGCTGATATTAATAATTAACCGACATGTCTGATATTAAATAATGTGTGTGGGCTATACTTTATATTTAATTTAATGTCCAAACCTATATTGTCCATAGTAATTCGTCTCTCAATTATCAGGAAAACACCATGGGAAAAGCTGCATCAAGAAAAAAAGGAAGTTTCTCAGCACTCCGATGCTCATCCCTAGACCCTAAAAATCTCTATAAAAAGCCACGCTGTCTTCGCTTCATCACACAATCTCCATCGTCACTCTCAACAAAGTAGCAGGAGATGATGCGAGCACCACCAAGACATCAACACTGTTCATTGCATCGCTTCTTTGCCTTGCTACTCTCAGAGGTATGCCATTCACCATTCATCATCCCTATATGTTCATGTTTCGTAGCTGGCCATCGTTAATTTCGAGACGATGTCGATTTCCAGGTTGCTGATGGCTCATGCAGCACCAGCCCCAGGCCCCCCAGGTAAACAATGAATAGCGTATGTGTAAAACCCTTTATTTAGTTGTGTTTGTGTATGAATCATACATGTATGTTTGCATTATGCAGTTGCAGATGAATGCCCGAACAAGTGTGCGTATAGATGCAGCAAATCATGGAAGGCAGAGATGTGCAACCAAGCATGTGTAGCTTGCTGCCACAGGTGTCCCGATCATTGTGTGCCTAAGGGTCCTACAGCTCCCCGAGATTCCTGTTATTGCTATTCCCAGATCAATACCCATAACAAGTTCAAGTGCCCTTAACACCTATTTTCCAATATAATAAATGAAATTACTAATGATCACTTTACACTATTCCTGTATTATGGTACTTGATACATATATTGCAAATTTTCATAATTTCCCACTAATATTGACTTTTGGGTCAATAACCATGCAAAGCTTCTTCTTTTGCTTCCTTTAGAATTTGGTCTTTAAACTTTCACCTTTTACTTATCGATTTTCACTTTAATCCATAATCAAACTAGATTTTAACCAATTGAACTTAATTGAATATGGAATACTTTCCAATACTAACAATAAATATTTTAATCTTTTAAAATAACTTTCTCTTCATTAGGCTAAAAATTTCAGTACAAAATATTAAAGATGTTACAAAAAATTAATATGAGTCAAAACAGGAGTACATCATAAAATACCAAATAAAAAACCAACTGGAAAGGTGATGTAAATCCAATCTTGAGAAAAGACGATTTTACAAAAGTAGATAAAATCATTCATTTTTTATATGAACAGAGAAAGACTAATTAAATAAAATAACATAACCAAAATATACAAAGCAATAACATAATTTCGTGGGATTTATTTGATATTTTAAGCCCTTGAATATATCTAACAAAAGAAGTTAGCTTGGTTAATTATGATTTAGTTTTTTTTCAATTGAGGATCAATTTGTAAAGACTGAAATTTCATGGGTGAAAGTGTAAAGATTAAAATTTTTGATGCCTAATTAAAAACAACAGAGAAATCAAAGGATCACTTGTGTGATTAACCTTTTCAACTTAATTAGCACTTTTTGACGAGTAAGCATGCTAGGTGTCAATTCCTTACATTTGAGTCCTAAAATTAAATACATATTAGAAATTAGTTAAATTGATAGAGAATTAGATTAAAATGAATTAAAATTGAGGAACCCTTCCAAGAGGGTTAACTCCTCTATCCCAAGTTGGTTAAAGGGAAATAAAGATGAGAAGTTCATTCATCTTCCTTAATTTGCCAAAACACCATTAAGAAAACCCTTAAATCACTCTAATTTAGTGGATGAAACCCCGAATTGAACATAAATTTGTAAAGACCAAGCAATTCCCCATCGTTTAGTATCGCATATTAATTTAGGGTTCGTAGAATTTATGGTTCATTTTTTTTGAGAAATTAAGGATTCATATGAATATTAATTTAGATGATAAACTTAACTTTGAATATATGTTTTGATTTCGTTAGAAAAGATGGTTTGATAAAACCTCTAAGGGTGTATTTGGTTAACAGAATGTAAGATTACCAGTGAGAAAAAAGATTACCAGGGAATATGATTACTAGGAATGTTGTATTTGAGTTTGGTTGGTTTAGCAGGAATGTAAGATTATTGTGTTTGGTTAAAGGAATAAGATATTATTGGAATGTATTTTGACCAAATTGTCCTTATTATATATTTGTTTTTTTAACAATTTAGAAAATATTATATATTTTATTCAAAAAATTTAAATTCATAAAATTTTATATATTTTTTTGCAAATTGAAAATATAAAAAGGTTTAATGAAAGGGTAAAATTTATTTTAACCCTTGACTTCATATAAAATTTTAATTATATATTTTTTTGTAAATCTAAATAGTTTAAGGATAAATTTGTAATTTAACATTCGTAGAATTTTTATTATTCATTGATAGAATAAGGATATTTTCGAAAAAAAATATAAGGCATTTTACTCTAAAACACCGGTAATCCAACAATATCTAAGGAAATGGAGGTAATGACATTCCCGGTAATACCCAAAAAAATCTACTATAATGTAAGATTACCGGGAATAACATTCCAGGCCAACCAAACGGGCAATGTGGATTTCATTCCCATGAGAATCTCACATTCCCCAACCAAACACACCCTAAGGGTGCGTTTTTTCACGGAATATAAGATTACCAGTCGGAATGTAATTACCAAGGAATAGCATTACTGGGAATGTTGTATTTTGTGTTTGGTTGGCTTAGCAGGAATGTAAGATTACCGTTTGGTTAAAGGAATAAAAGATTATTGGAATGTATATTTGACCAAATTGTCCTAATTATATTTTGTGTAATATTACAAGTTGGAAAATATTTATATATTTTCTTTAAAAAAATTAAATTCATAATATTTATATTTTTTTTACAAAATTAAAAAAAAAAAAAGTTTAATGAAAGGGTAAATTTTATTTAAACCCTTGAACTTTATATAAAATTTTAATTATAGATTTTTTTTTTTTGTAAATCTAAAATAATTTAAGGATAAATTTGTAATTTAACATTCGTAAAATTTTTATTATTCGATGACAGAATAAATATATTTTTTGAAAAAAAATAAAAATTTAAGGGCATTTTAGTCCAAAACGCCGGTAATCCAACAATACCTAAGGAAAGGGAGGTAATGACATTCCCGGTAATATACCCCAAAAAATCCACTATTGGTATCTTACATTACCGGGAATAGGATTCCCGGGCTAACCAAACGAGGGAATGTGGATTCCATTCCCATGGGAATCCCACATTCCCCAATCCAAACACCCCCTAAAGGGATGAACATGTGATCCAAATTTGATGGGTTTTGATATGACTTAATTCAATTGGGTCGGTTTTTTTTAAAAAAAATTAGTTTGGGTTGGGTTGGATTCAGGTTTAGGGTAAATATCTTACCCGACCTAAAAATAATATAATTATACCTTATATATTTAGGAGAATTACAATAATACCCTCTTTATATTATTTATTTTCAATTAAGTCCTTATTTTATTGAATAAAATTAATAATTTTATATTATTTCAGGTCGGAGTCAAATTTTATCTCAAAAGCCAGGTCGAATTTTGGGTCTAGTGAAATTACCCTGGATCGGATCGAGTTTCGAATGAATGATATAAAATTTTTGAGTTGGGTCGAATTGACAAAAATTTCAATCCAACTCAACTCATGCCCATCCCTAGGTAAAAGAATACTCGATGATGATCTTCAAGTGAGGGTCAAATGTGTGAAGGGTAAATTAGGGTGACATTTCCAACTCATATTTTCGATTAGAACAGGGCAAGATGTTAGAATTTTTTTTTTTCTTCAAGTGAAAGTTAAATGATCGACCAAAGAGAGGTCAAAGTGATCAAACAATACCAACTCAACCATCCTAATACATCGATCACATCAAGTTTTTGTGATCACCTTAATTTAGTTTTTTTTTTTTTACAAACTGATAACATTAATGTTCATAATATAATTTTTTAAACTTCAGTGATTAAAATAACCTAACCCAACTTTAGTAATCATTGTTGCAGTTTACCCGTGAACTGAAATGGTAAGTAAAATAATACTGATAACATGAAATACTATGATATTTTATTCTAATTTTTGTTATTAGTATATAGAAGTAAAAGAAAAGGGAAAAAATCCAACATTAAGCTTGTAAACAAATACCCCCATATGGTAATGAATCAACAGAAACAGCAACGTCTTTGTTATTCCTTTATTCCATTTCCTAAACTCTCCCACTGACCAAAAAAAAAAGATAAATAAGCAAAAATAGAGTCTAAACTGTAGACTCTAAGGCACCTGTACTTGTTATGATGTGTCCTGATATGGGAGTAGCAATAGCATGAATCTCGAGAGGCTATAGGACCATCAGGTACACAATGATCAGGACACCTATGGCAGCAAGCTACACATGTTTTGTTACACATCTTTTGCCTCCATGTTTTGCTGCATCTATTAGCTTACCCTTATTCCCATATGTAATGAAGTAAGGGGAGATAGGATAGTAGGCTGCTTCCAATGTCAGGTTAAGAGCAGCTTCCGTGTGAGACCTCCGAATTAAGAGCAGATGAATGCCCGAAGAAGTGTGCATATAGATGCAGCAAAATAAATTTCTTCGAACATTCATCTGCAACTGCATATGGCGCATACATATGATTGTTTTCAGCTCAAAACACAAAAGCAATACTAAAAACGAGTGCTTCAGTACTTCATTTGTTTTACCTGGGTGCCTGGACCTGTCACGGTGCTGGTGCAGCTTGAGCCATCAGCATTTCAACCTGGAAATCGGGCTCGTGTCGAAAATTAACAACGGCCAGCTACGATGCATGTACATAAAGGGATGAATGGTCAATGGCATACCTCTGAGAGTAGCACAAGGCAAAGAATGATGCAAGGAACAGTGATGATGATGCCTTGGTGGTGCTTGCCATCTCCTGCTACTTTGTTAATGGAGATTATATGTGATGAAGCGAAGAGTGTCGGTTGACTGTAGATGAGGAAACCTGCCTTTTTATAGAGATTTTAGGATCTAGGATGGGCTTTGGCATGAGCCCTGAAGTTGGTGAGAACTCTATTTTCCTTTTTTTTCTTGGATATAACCACTGATATTTATTCTATTAATCGATTAATTCGGATCGGGTATCGTAACGGTGAAGATTACTTTCTTAATCTAGTTTATTCTATTATCAAACTTTAGGATTTGGATCTATGACCTTTTTAACAATCAAATATGATATCTTTTTGTCATAAACGAGAGATGGGTTAGTTTGGACAATACAGGTTTGGCCATTAAATTGAATAACGAATATTTGGAAATGAATTAACTTCATTGTATTTATATTTGGAAATGTCAACTAATAATAGTGCAATACAGAGATACACTTGGTTGTATGTTATTATTGCATCCGAATTCATGAAACTCAAAGCTCAAAGCGAAAGCCCAGCCAGTGGCCCATAGAGGTTAAATGTATCTCTATTATTTTAGAAAATTGATTAAATTTAATTTAATGTGTTAAAAAAAAAGAAAAAATTACAATTTTTTCATACCTATTATTTTTTTAAAAAATTAAAATTTTAAATCTCATTCTTAAATTTCTGAATCCGCTACTGAATGAATCAAGCCCAGCGACAGTAAGTTGTGTTGTGCTGCACCTTCGCTGTGTTTGTTCTTTCCTATTAAGTTTTGAATTTTATGTGTCACCATCGTAATATTAAATGACCGCTGTAATACAGTCAACATCCACGTCGTGATATTTTTTTAAAGGTTATCACGATATCAAAATCGTATCCATAATATAAAATCACAATTATTTTTAAATAAATTATCGTAATGTTCGTAGATTTACAATCACGATACTAGAATGACATAACTGATCACAAGCACAATTTTTATTCTGGTCTCCACAGTCACGCATTTCTTCGGAGTTCGGTGTTTTTTTGGATATCATTGTCCGATAGACTTGGACTTCTATGATGTTCCAATATTCGATTAACAATTTCATACCGTTGATGGAAGAAATGAGATGCAGTGATATTTAATGGAGACTCGTTATCGGTAGTTTCAATGAATTAAAAAAAATAATAATAAATGGTAGCGTAATATTTTGGTTCTCTTTCAAGTTAATCTTTAATTTAATTTTGTAAATTAATTCAGCAATCAACTATACTTTTTTTTATTTAAACCCCAAATTATCTTAATTTTTTAATTTCACCCTTAACAATATTTCCATTTTTTTAATTTAATTAAAAAAATCGATATTTTTTCAAAATCCGATCTTCTGCCTGAAATTGTCAACCTAAATTTCAGAATATTATAATAGTTTTATTGGAGGTTTTGTGATGTAATATTGAGTTTGGGGTTAAACAAGACAAATTATTAAAATAAGATTTTTATACTTTTATATAATTATTTAATTTCTATGTAAAAAATTATTATTAAATAAATAAGTGTTAAGTTTTAATAATATATATTTTGAACATAAAATATAAACTATTTTATTTAAATAAATAAAATATAAATATTTGACATTTTTCATCCATTTTTCTTAATTTATAAAAAGAACAACTTTGTCTTTGAAATAGTTCTGTTTCTTCTGTTTCATTCAAAAAAGGAAAAGAAAAAAACCGCAAGAAAAAGAAAGCATTGCTTTAAAGCGCTTCGGGTCTCGGACATCCAATTCAAAATTTTCAAATTAGGGTTCATCATAATACCCCTTTCCATTCCCATATAAATGATTCTTTAATTCTTCAGCAATCTTTTGTTTCCATTTATTGTCGTCATTTATATTCTTTCGGGATCCTAAGTGCCCCCACAGCTTTGTTTTTGTGCACTTTTATCTTGTCGATGTTCTAAAATGGCGGCGCCGAGGAATGTGTTGAGGGACGAGGAGAGTGCTGCGGCGGCGTTGTTGAGCATCAGCATCAAGGAAGATGACGATTCCCCGTCGGGGAAGAGGTTAAAATCGGAAAGATTTCCCGTTTCAAGGTGGGAATTGGCTGCCTTTTTCGGGGTTTTCTTGATTTTTTCTACCGGCTTGTTCTGCATCTACCTTACCATGCCCGCTACCGAGTACGGGAAACTCAAGATCCCACGTTCCATCTCTGATCTGCGATTGCTTAAGTAGGTTTCCCCCCTTTTTTTATCGTCAAAACTGGTGTTCTCTCTCAATTGGCTAAGAAATAAGCATAATTTGTGGTTTAAATATTTGGACTTGATGAATGTTGTTGATTTTCGGAATGCCCATTTTAGATTTCGTGTGGTTTATAGGATTTTGAGCTAGAGAGAACTATTGAGATTATTTTAGCTTATAATTATAGTTCAAATCATTTTTTAAAATTGAAATATGCCTCCGTTTGTGTTAGATTGTAGGTGAAGATAACGGTGGATGAGAACTCTTATCATATATATTCTGTCCGGAATGAATCCTTTCATTTGTTTTGTCCTTACCCTATCCCATACACCTTAATGTGAAGCACTAGGGAGTTTAAAAGCAATCTATGACTAATGATGAGTTTAGTTCATATGTGGATCTTGTGAGGGCATCAGATAATGCAAATTGTAGGGAGAATATTTCATACCGAGTGGATCCAACTATGTACTAAATATTTCTTGTATAGAGATCCTTCAATACCGAGTGGTCGTATTTTGAGGGATCACAGTTAGCGTATAAGTTCACTTGTTTATTTAAAACAACAGCATCAACATTTGATTTGGTTGTTTTGGTTGCTGAGTTCTGATTTGGTGTTTTCTTATGCAAAATTCCATCATTAAGTTTCATTAGTTTCTCTCACTATGTATTAACAATGCATTGTTGCTGAAATTACCATTCCTAATTTATTTCTATCATCTGCTTTAGTTTACTTGTTTATTCACTACTTTCTTGTTGCCGGGTGTTTCTACTTTGTCATGAATAACTTCTTTCTGTGTTCATGTTTTAGCTTCAACTCATTTTACTGAAGTCCGTGTTTTTCTGTTCTTTTTCAGAGATAATATTGCAACATATGCAAACGATTACCCAACACAATTCATTTTGGGTTACTGCTCAACTTATATCTTCATGCAAACTTTTATGATTCCTGGAACGATTTTCATGTCTTTGCTAGCTGGAGCTCTCTTTGGTGTTAAAGGCCTTTTCTTGGTTGTCTTCAATGCCACAGCTGGAGCATGCTCCTGCTTTTTTCTGTCGAAGCTGATTGGCAGGCCTTTGGTCAGTTGGTTGTGGCCTGATAAATTAAGATTTTTTCAAGCTGAGGTGCCCTCATTTTTTCCTCTTGTTACAGTCTTTGTAATTATTTGTTTGTGTTTTTTCTTAATTTAGCATCTTTCACTTGTTTTACCCTATCTTCTTTTTATTATTGAATTTGACTCTTTTTTTCTCTCTGTGGAATCAGATTGCAAAACGAAGGGACAAGTTGCTGAATTACATGCTCTTTCTGAGAATTACTCCAACTTTACCCAACCTATTTATCAACTTGGCATCACCAATTGTTGACATACCGTTTCATGTGTTCTTTTTAGCAACTTTTATCGGCCTAATACCAGCCTCCTATATAACTGTCAAAGTAAGTGTCCTCCCATGTACCTCAGTTAATTTCATGCATTCTTACGGATTGATTTTCATTTTTCTATTTCTTTCGGTTACTGTTGGTATTGATGTGCATTCTTTACAATTTGGAATGAGAAAAGTTTCTACAAGATCACTATACATATAATCTGATGCGATATTCCGTCTACATCAGTTTTCTACTTTTAGCCAAATATGGAGTTGTTCAACCATAGACTATCTAGGGAGATTTCAATCAAAAAAGTTGAAGTAGGTGCTTGTTGATAAAGAACTGGTTCTCATTGTAATAGGGTTCTTACGTCATACATTCTCCTAATGTTAGGTTGGGTTAATGGATGTCATTGGATATTTTTATTTGTCTCCATTTAATGGATCATTCGCTGTAATGGAATCGGGTTGGGTCTATAACTTTGTGTTGAGATTAAATTAATTTCAATTTGTTGGTGTCGTATGCAAGTCAAATGATAGAAAAAGATGGCAACCATATATATTCAGATACCTTATCTGATTTAGGACCACCATTGTATCTTCTTTCAGGCTGGCCTTGCACTTGGGGATCTCAGGTCTGTTAAGGACCTCTACGATTTCAAGACCTTGTCCGTGCTTTTCCTTATCGGGATGGTCTCCATATTTCCTACCTTTCTGAAGAAAAAGAAGATATATGAATAAGGCGATGTTGGTGAAGTTTGTGGCATCCTCCTGACTGACAACGGGGGATTAAGAATACAAAATTTACAATCTCCAAATTTAGGATCCAAGAAACGATAGTGCATACTAGAAGATCCTCATTTCTGCAGCAGGATATTGAAAAGATCTAGGCATTGTCACAAAATATGAAAAGCACAGGGCAGGTAACTTTTATTTTCAATGTTATGTTAACTCAAAGTCATCTCCCAATTAGATTATTTAGAACATTTGGGAGTCAACTTTTCTTTTTACTAGAAATGCTTTGTACGCCATTTTCTCCAGTTTTACTTTTACAGACAGCACTACATGATAATGTTGCTGTAGAATATGTAAAAGCTGTACTCATATGTAGCGTATCCAGTAATAATAGTTTGTCATTTTAAATATAGCTGATTTGTGCCATTCTTTTTCTGGGTTCGACATTCATCATAAGAAGATAAAGTTACAAAAGGTCTTGCAACTCCCTTGGGGGCGAAACCCTGTTTTCGGAACAGTCAGATTCAATGATAACATGTTACGAAACTCAGTTTTTGTAACATTAGTTATCACTTTACAATCAGGTTCAATGATAACATGTTTCCAGTGTTGTTGAAGTAATCTATGTCAAGTTTCAATGTCGAGACTCCGTAACTGTTAACTGTAACGGTCCTGGAGGTGGATTCGATTGAACTGCTTTTGCAGAAAGCTACTTCAATTATCGAAATTTCATTCTTTGTATTAAAAAAATTAAATAAATAATAGATAAAAGTGTTTTTATTGGCACAAAGCAAAGAACAACATCATCTGGTCCATTGCAAAAGAATCAGCTTGAAAATAAATGAATAAAATCATAGTGTCTATACAAAATCTCAACCAAAGAAAACATTCCTGTAGGTTAACCTTTGGTTTGGATTTGAGTATGGTAATTTATAAACGTAAATGTAAAATAATTTTTTTTAAAAAAGTAGCTAACTAGAAGAAGGACAAGAGGTAGTAGTAGTAGTGGGGGGCAGTGATGTTATGTCTTTCACTCCCACTCCAAATGCATCAGCTATGTTCATGTTGATGTTATTTCTCAAGCTTTTGCTTCTTCCCAACCCATCTCCCTTTCTCATCATTGCTGCAAATTCCCCATAATCTATTCTCCCATCCTACCATTTTTTGATCATATCAGCAACAACAATCGGAATTATAATGTCGAAACAGTTATGCACTTACGTTATCTTGGTCGATTTCTCGGATCATGTCCTCAAGCGGAACGTCCCCTAGGCCGTACTCTTTGCAAGCTTGTTGGAGTTCATCTATGGTGATGTAGCCACTACCGTCTTTGTCGAAATAGGTGAAAGCGGCAAGTATGTTTTCCTCTCTCTCCATCTTGTTCATGTGCAGGTTATCTTGGTCGATTTCTCGGATCATGTCCTCAAGCGGAACGTCCCCTAGGCCGTACTCTTTGCAAGCTTGTTGGAGTTCATCTATGGTGATGTAGCCACTACCGTCTTTGTCGAAATAGGTGAAAGCGGCAAGTATGTTTTCCTCTCTCTCCATCTTGTTCATGTGCAGTGTCGCGGCGATGAATTCGCCGTAGTCAATCGTTCCGTTGTTGTCAATATCAGCCTGCCATGGCAACATTTGTGATTTTCATCAATCACTCAATCATGTTGTAAAGTAACATTGATTTGAGGAGAAAGAATAGTTACAGCTTCCATCAAAGCTTTGATTTCGGATTCCATTAGTTCAGATCCCACTCTCTTTAAACCATCTTTGAGTTCCTGAAATGTTATCGTCCCGCTGTTGTCCGTGTCGATCATTTTGAATAACTCTTTCAGACCACCGATTTCTTCTCCGAGAGTCTTTCTGCAATTACCTGCAATATTTTGGTTTCCAGTGGAACAGAATGGGATGCGAAACATACATATAAAGGCTACTTATTTCAGCAATTCGGTGTAGAAGATAACCGATGATCACATACGCGCAAAGCCAACTTTTTAAGTTTGTTCATTGCCGAGAACTGCTTCAGGCGTGACAGCACGGCTGAATCCAGAGGTTTGTCCGGGGCAACTCTATCATCGACGATCCACGGGTGACCTGAGCATAATGAACCCACTGCAGTGACTTCCACACATAAAAGAAAAGGTAGGGAAATGGCATTTGGATGACAAAGTATCAATGACTTACATAGGACTTGATAAGCAGAAATTCTCTGCCTCGGGTGCCTCTCGAGCATCTTTAGTATTAGATCTTTCGCACTTTCAGAGATATTAGGCCATGGCTCGGATGCGAAGTTTAAGTTTCCCATGTAAAATCTGTCTGAATATCCCGGATTCCGTCTCTACGAGCAGAGACGAAAAGTAAAACACTGCTCTAGAATTTAAGAACGTGAGAATGAGACCAACTGTTGCAGGATACATGACTCTTACCTGCCCAAAATGGGTGGAACCCACTCAATAAGATATAAAGGATAACACCAGCACTCCATATATCTATTTCTGGTCCATAATGCTTGCACAAGACCTCTGGTGCAACTAAAAGGGACTCCCGACAACATCGGAATAACGTTGTCCTGCAAAAGCAACCGCCATTAACGACAAGAGAAACGCCATGAAAACACAAGGGAAATCGCTAGCAAGTGGAATAGGTGTGAAGTTTCCAAGCGAATGTATCATAGCAGCAAGCAGAATTTGGTACCAGAGACACAACCCGGAATTGAGGCGATGCCGATCTCGACATCAGCATGGAGTTTTCCAAGCAATTTCTGGTTACAGACATCCCAGTAAATGTTGAACAAGGTTTATATACATTGTATTACACTATTTAGGACATCATTGTATAACAGAACATTGTTCAAACCAAGCAAACCAGAACCAACATTCCACAGCTATGATACTCAGACTCGGTGTGAGTGTCGGACACGAGTATGATTTTCCTTAACTTTTTCTAATTATTTAAAGGACCAATGGAGGTCATATATTGAGAACGGCATCATCACCAGGGGAATCGAACAAGAATTCTCAGGCTTGAGATCTCTATGCATGACCCCAAAGAATGGCAGCCTCAACAACACCCACATGGTTTTGATAAGCTTAGCAGCCTCCCTTTCACTATAATGACCTTTAGCCACGATCCTATCAAAAGTTCACCACCTTCACAAATCTCCATGACCAATGAACAAACACAGAATCTTCAAAAGTTCCCTTGATCTGCACCACGCTCGGGTGGTCGGACAACTGGTGCATGATCTGTATCCCTCCAAACGTCGTCGTAAATCCGACACACGAGTTTGCGCTTCGGGATCGACTTGCAGGCGTAAATGGCGCCGGTGGATTTGTGGATGCATCGATAGGTGGTGCCGAATTGGCCTTGCCCGAGCTTCGTCCCCAACACGTAATGGTCCCTTAGTCTCGGGGTCTCGTATGGCAAAACCGTGCGATTTCCTACTAGTTTCGTGGTCATTGCCAACAAATTATCTTCAGACAGGATCTCTTAAATTATCGTTTTGTTTTCTGACAAGAATGTTTAAGTATTTATTTTCTATTCATTGGTGACTCGACGTCAACGACGTGGTGGCATCCATGAAAATGAAAACGAAGCTCCAAAGTTTGGGTGTTCTTTTTTTTTGGATTTTTCTGTATAGGATTACTATATTTATATGTTGCGTGTATTCAATCCATCCATTCCATTTCTATTTGCTGGCTTCAATTTCAGCCACTTATTCACTCATTCTGTTTTAGAGTTTGAAATTTAGGGGAGTGGTTCTTGTTCATGAAGGCATCATTAGGTTGTTAACTAGTTTTCCCTTTTTAAAAAAGAAATATGAAACTTAAAAGTTAAAACATCAGGGATTTGAGGCATCTCTGAGCAGTTCATCACCTTCGACATCTGCTGAAGGACATTAAAATAAAGCTACTCATCTTCATAGTTTCGATGGTGCAAATCAAACACAAGATCTTCGCCACTTAAGTTAGGTGACAGGCTTGACACCACTTGAGAGTACACAATGAGACACAATGGCATTGGTGTCCACTAACAATACATTAAATAATTAAATATTTTTTAAGAAAATTAAATATTTCTTAAAATTAATCTAATAATATTTTTCCAAAGTTTGGGTCCCATTGCGTTCCAGCTATGATTATCTCTGTGATATCTTAGCAATATCTCCACGAATTATATTTAGAATATGCTCCAACAATATCCTTTGAATAAAATACAGTAAATAATCCCACCATTTTTGGGCTTTAAGTGATATAATCTCGTGATACATGGGCTCTTAAAGGATGTCTAGGCTCTTTATAGGGTAAGTTATATATTTAGTATTCCAACTATCACTTTTATTCCGTTTTGATCATTCAACTATTCTTTGTTTCAAAATCATGTTTAATATAATATTTTGATTTCATTTTGGTCACCCACTTTTAAAAAATTAATAATTATACTGATATGTCCCCATAAGGTAATGTCATCTCATCATTGAAATTTTTTTAAAAAATTAACGCCAGTAGTTATGTTAATTTTTTAACGATGGGTAATTAAAATGAAATCAAAATGTAATGTTATGTGTATTTTGAAATAAAACATAGTTAGATGAGCAAAACATAATAAAAATAATAGTTTAAATACTAAACGTATAGTTTACCCTTCTTTATACATATAAATCATGTATTTGCTGCTTAAGCATCAGTGTTTGTTAACTCTTGCTCTTACGTTGGAGGGAAAGTTAACCTAACATACATTGATAATAGTAGATGAAACCAAAGTGAAATATGAAGCTAATCACGGCATGATGTGATCGTTATATCGTACTAAGGGACGGATACATGATTTTATGTTAAAGACAAACTTATAAAATTTAAGGATGCAAATTTATAAAATTTTAAGAAACAAAAACAGATTATTGATAAAAAAAATATTTACATCATATGAGAATTTAAATTTTTTGAAAATAATAACCACTTCGGTCAACCCATTGATCCCCACTTGTTGAGGTTACCGTCCACCTTTCGATTGATGCCATGGGAGCCAAGTTTGAACAACGTTTCCCCAGAAGAAGTCCCTATGCAGCTATGCTTCGACTGGTTCACCAAATTCTTAATTGCAACTTGTATCACAAAGATAAAGAAATTGAAGCATCTATACCTAAAGTATAGACCAAGTGTGAACAGTCCTACTACAATCACGACCTTGCTATACTTATACTTTGATTAGAATTAAGTATTTGATTAAGTCGAGTCGAATTAAAAAAATTTGAATTAGTCAAACTGATAAGTTTTATTTTAGGATTCAAACTTTAATAGAAAACTTTCGAGTCAAATTTTTTTGTTTCTATTTAAATTTATTTGTCAATATTTATAAGATTATGATGTGAGTTGATACAATTTAATAACTTTCTCTAATCATACACAACACACATATATATATATATTCATATCATATTTTTTCAAATTTTATTGTTATTTAATAAATTAAATGACATCTAAAATCATAAAATATATTTATAATTTTTTTAAAGAATGTATTTTAAGGAAAAAGTATCGGTTAAAGTGTAAAGAGCTTAGGAATAACGAAAGAAAGAATTTGCACAAATAAATACAGTAAAAATAAATTAAATAAAATATAAAGTTAAGAGATTAAATTGTAAAAATAGTAAATTTATTGTTAAAAATAGAAATTGGAGTTACATAGATATTCCATAAGAATTGAAGTTACATGGTCATTCTATAGTGTTACAATAACATGTGATTCAAATTTGATCAAAACTAAACTTAAACGATGAAGGGATTATGGGTAGAAGGAATTAAGGGTGAATATTCAAGTTACTCGAGTTAAATAATTTTTAGTTAGTTGGTTGACAAGTGATATTTTATCATTCAAACTTTATTTGAAATTTTTTATAGTTATTTTTTTTATTAATATGTGATAAGTACTACAAGGTAGTACGTTTAAAGATAACTTTCAACCATTTGACATTGAACGCTCACACTCCTCGTATGGTTGGTGCTCAAATCCGGGACCTCAAGAAATAACAACAATTTCTTTACCACCAAGGTTGCTTGGTTCGTGCTTTTCTAGTCAAGTTAAATGTATGAAATTCGAGTCGGTTTTTCTAGTCGAATTGAGTTTTAATCACCCCTTTACTTCGACACAAAATACAATATTATTTTGCTATATCCAAATACATGAATCCTAAAATCTAAACATTAAATTTTCTTAATCGACTAATCTGGCTGCAATCTAATGGAATCCAATCCAAGGGTCCATATTCGAAAGTGGTTGCTTAATTAGCTAGGTATTGTGCCCAATGTGCTTCCTACTCCCTTCCTTCACGTTTTCTGTGATGGTGGATTAAATAATAGTAATTGCATGCGACAGTACCATTAGCACCACATAGGCAAAAAAAGGATAATAAAGTAGTGATAGAAGCAAGCTGAGTAGCCGTAGGGAAACACTTTACAGGAAAACAGGTAGGTGAACTCTGTACCTTATGCTATGAATAAATATACAAATAAAGACGGAAGATACGATACCAAAGTAACAGCAAAAACAAAGTGGTTCGGTCAATAAACTAAAGCAGAGGACTATAACATTTATGCTTTTGCTTTCCTCAATTTTTACAGCCATGCATCCTCATTCTTAATATGTATCTCTATCTCTATCTCTATGTTTATGTCATTGTCGAATATCCACGGATGGACCGAGGGGGCTGCACGACGGTCGCTTTCTCAAAATTTTAAATTCTCAAATAATTTAAGTATTTTCTTTGTATTTTATAGTGATAATCTATTTTTGCTCCAAAAGAGTTTATAAGTTCGTTACTCCTAAAATTTTATAAGTTTGCCCCCTCTAACATAAAATTCTACGTATAAATTGTAGTTTTGATCCCTTTACTATGCTTGAATCTAGGACTTAGTCCTACTTTTAATTGACCCCCTTTTCCACCTCTAACTCATCATGTTTACATGTATGTTTTTGTATTGGAATAGCTATTGGTGTTAGCTACTTGGACTAACTGATGATGAGGACTAAGTTAGATCAGATTAAAATAAAGGGACTAAATCTCAAATTTGAGTATAATAAAGGGACCAAATCCAAAAACCGCGTGTCCCATTCAAGTGGTTTGTCGTTATAAATACTACACACAATCTCTCATTCTCAAGCCACAAGCATAGCCAAAACCAACAACAAGCGAAGCTGCTACGGGCGTGAGATATTTAAAGACTCGGAACTGCAATGGGTTCAACCGGTTACACCAAGCACAGGAAATCTCCTTCATCCTTCTCCATATTCAGCATATTCGCATCGTGCTGTTCGAACGGAGCCGACGACATGAGCGAGGACGGCATTTACGTGAGGAGGACATGGCGTAGCGACGAAGACGGGAGACGCTGGACCGCTGAACCGGGTATCGACCGTAGAGCCTCGGCCTTCATCGACCGATTCAGAACTCGAGTTTCCGACCCTGAGCGTCAAGCTCTTTCTGTTTAGCTTACCCTATATCAGTGTTTTTTTTCTTTCTTTTTTTGCTTATTACATTGGGAATAAGGGTTCTTATTCTTAAAACAATTCTTTGAACCGGATAGACTATGCATTTCTATGGAGATTTCACTTCAATTTGTTGGACAAAGTTGTTAATCCGAGAATATATATAAATAATAATGATAAATAATCATTATCATTATGAAAAATTAATGATAAAGAACAGTTTACTATATCTTAAGATTGTTAAAAATATAACAATCCGAGACCATAATTGCATCTGAGAAAATAAAACAAATATACCTTCACTTCAATTCTATATGATGCTTTGAAGTGTCATATTTAATTTTTATTTCAACCATCCAATTATTAATTCTTTTAAAGTTATATTTAATATTACGTTTAGGTTTTCGACTAACTCGATCCGACTCGATAAAAATATGCCTTCCACCTCAAACCTACATGATCCAGGTTTAGGATAGCTTCACCCAACCCAAAACTTAACCCACCTTTTAAGATAAAACTCACACCAATTCGACCCATCCTGATAAATATATTTAAAATTTAATTTTATATGATAAAATAGATATTTAATTGAAAAAAAGAATGATATTGTTGTAATTATCTTTAAATATATAAACTATAATTACATTATTTTTCGGGTTAAATTAAATCAAATATTTTTACCTTAAACTTGAATCTTATCTGAACTTATAATCTAAAAGACTAATAAATTAGATCGAAACAAAACACATCAAATTCGAATATCCTGTGCATCTCTACCTCACCTCCCCAACGTTATTGATCTTGCTGTTGAAATCTTTGTCAATGTCTTTGTCGACACTTGTTTTGCTTTTGTCGTCAATCACTTTTGCCGAGGTTCCTTTCGATGGACTCTATGACTTCGTCGTAAATATTTTGTTCTTATAGGATATGTATGATTTTTTTGAAGTTTTATTTATTTATTTTGATCTTATATTTTATTGAAATCCAAATAATACAAATGATTATTCCACAAAACAAAAATTAAACAGTTTGTTCTTGATAAATGATTAATAATCATGCTTTATTTTCATAAACCATGCAATGCTATTCAAACATACATTTACTCTTAATTTAATTATGATTTTATATCAAAACTTGTCCTACATTTATTCAAGGTTAAAGTAATTAATATATTTTAAACATCTCAGTTAAATTCAATCTATAAATGTATTTAAAATTAATTTATCTTGAATCTAGTCTAATGTATAATTTAAAGTCGGCTAAACATATACTTTTTTTTAACAAAAGGATTTTATGATTTTTTTTTCTTATTTATTTAGAATTTTTAATCTTTTAATTATTTTAACACGTGGTAACATACTGTCGGTCCATATTAACTTTTTGCTGTTAACAAGAATGGACTAAAGTGATAGACGAATGAAAGTACAAGGGTTAAAATGATAAAAAAAAAAGAACAGTATGATCATAGGGCGGTGGTGGTTGGTGAGAGTGATAACTGTAATTCTCATATTTTAAACATGTTATCCGTTTGTTATACCTACCCTTTGAAACTTGAACTAATCAAATAATTCGACGTTGTAGAAAATGTAACAAACAAAACTTAGGATAAACTATACCACTAGTCACCGATCTATTGTTTATTCTACTTTGATCATCAAACTATTTTCTGACATAATATTAAAATTAGTCTCCCAATATTTATTTGAATGGTAATTTTGGTTTTTATTCTTTTTAATAGTGTTTTAGCTCTCAATTTTTTAAGTTTTGGATCAAATTAATCACATATTAGATAAAAATTATTAGTTAACTAATAATTAATATATGTTATTGACGTGACATTTACACACATATTTAGTTATTTATGTGTCACATGTCATGTTATTATATTGGTTGTGTGACACATACCACATCATCTTAAGTGATGTGACATATAATATGTAATTATTATGTGACGTGACATGTAACACATCACCAATTTAAGATATGTGAAAATATCATGTTAGGAACATGTATTAATATTTAGTTAATTAACAATTTCTATTTAACATGAGCCATTTTGAGCAAAAATTAAAACGTTGGAAGGTTAAAATGCTCATAAAAAATAATAAAGGCCAAAATGACCGTTTGAATAAATGTTAGGAGGCTAATTTTGGTATTATAATTTTTTTTATAAAAGTATCTATAATATTATATTTTTTCTATTTTGGTCCTTGTTCGTTAACGCTGATGTATTCTTTTATATAATGTTAACGTTATATTTTCTCTCCTGATCAACTGTCTTTGTTCATTGTTTTAATGATTTTATGCGGATCAATAAAGTGGTGACACACCAATAGTCTTTTAACGGTCGATAATCAAAATAAGAAGAAATAATAACGTTTAGTTATACTTTTGTCAAAAGAAATGGTTGGATGAATAAAACAGGAAAGAAGCAATAGATTAGTGACTAATTATGTAGTTAATCCAAATAGAAATTGTGTGTTCTAATTTATCCTATTCTGAAAAAAACAAAAGCAAAGGTCTAAGCTTGTTGATGATCACAAATCACGCCGTTGATTTCTCATTTACTTGCCGAATGGACAAATCGTCGTCGTCGTCGGTGCTGGATAAGACAGCCCTTCTTGATTCTCCGCTCCATTGGTTTCCAAAGAGTGGTGGGGATCCACCTTAGCATCAGTCACTTAAAGCGCGCTGAACTTGGTGACCTCCTCTTTGCCGAAGCTACCCCGTTAATCTTGGCAAGACGATTCAGGTACCAATTTTAATCATCTTTAATAGTTAATTGTACCACAAATTTTTAAATATTTCAATTTCATCTCTAACATTTTAAATATTTTAATATAATTCTCAAATTATGAGCTTCATTTTAAATTAATCTTTAAATTTTTTTAAATATTTTAATTTTATCTCAAATCATTATTTTGTTTAGCCCAACATTAACTATCTTTTAGGCCACAACATATTTTATATAGCCTTGTATCATAAATGAATACTTAAAATATATCATTTTTTTAGGTATCTAAAATAATTTTAGTAAAAATAAGTATTTAAAGTTATTGTTTTGGTACTTAAGGTATTTTTTAGTTAAAATAAGTACTTAAAGTATACAAATTTTCATTTAAGTACCTGAAACATTCTTTAATTAATGTCACATGTCAATTTTTTAAAATTTAGATGAAAAATATCAATTACTTTAGATATTTATTTTAATAAAAAAATACTTTACGTACCCATTTGTACCAAAATGATAAATTTATATATTTATTTAGATAGAAGAAATTATATTTTAGGTACTTATTTATGATATAAATCTTTATCTAATACATCACTATTTACATGGCAATTAACAACTTTTTATCTATATAATTAGCAAGGAATACAATTAGTATATATTGATAGTTTAGGGATGAAATTAAAATGTTTAAAATTTGGATCACTTTAGGACGAGGGTTGTAGTTTTGGATAAAACTAGAATATTTAAAAGTTTAGAAATTAATTTAAATTGAGAGTCGTAGTTTGGAGATGAAACTCAAATGTTTAAAACTTTGGAGATTAATTTAAGATGAAGGTTATAGTTTGAAAATCTGTGGTACAATTAATTCTTTTTTTTAATCACAGGTTTTGGAGTCAATAGATCGATTAATCCAAAATCAATTTAAAATATAACAATGCTAAATGGTAGGGATGGGAGGTGCGACTATGGAAAACAGAGGCTTCAAACCCAACCTCAGAGCAGTAACAGATCATTGGTATCATCATCGAGGGTTACTCTTATTTGCAACTTGCCGGTGCCGGAGCACGCTAAGGACGCCGGAGAAAATCTCAAGAAGTATGCCAAGCTATGAGTATTCTATATTTGCTCTAATAAACTCAACAACCAGTGAAAGATCTCTTGTATTATTCTTATATCCATCGGTTGAAAAACAATTCCAGCATTGTTTTCCTTAATCTATAAATGTAATATATGTTCTGTTATCGGCTCATTAACACACCCCAATAAACCCGAAGGCTCCACGGAGCTCGGCACCGGACTCGAAAGATCACATCGAACCACAAACATTATTTATATAGAAGAATATATCTAACAAGTGATCATATGCATCCCTTGTTTATCCATCCAGTTTTGTCAGGCATTTAGTTTGCGGATTTTGCAAGTCCTACCCTCATGTTTCCGAAGTCGAACACCGTATGATAAGCACTCAAAAACCTATCTCCGAGTACCCTGCATATAAACCAGTGAATTCATGTCTGAATCACACTCGACATGTGTTAAACGACAAAGGGTAACTTTCTTTCTTATGTCGATCGTACCAGAGTGGACCTCGCGGTGGAGGCACATCCAGACAGATGAAGCTGCTAACACACACTGTAGAACATCCTTCTTCAACTTTAATAATATACTATAAATGGACAAGACAGACTGTGAGTGTAATTATAAAACGGTATGCATTGCTCCAAGTTCTGCATATTTGCAATAATAAATTCAGACCAGAATAAATGTTCATACGTGGTGTGGAGTAAGAGGGAAAGATTTGTTTCCGATGGTGAACGTAATGTCTGGCAGAAGTTCGAGGTAATCGCAGTTGACGAATGATTTTCCGATGGGGTTTGGAAGAGTTTCACATAGCTTCGACATAATGGAAAAGATTCTGTTAGTCCATGTCCTCATCTATGTATGTATGCATGTATTTATTCTCTCTGCAAGAAGAATCACCTGATTAATATGTTGGAATACTATATCCTTTGTCTTCTGTTGTTTGAGCTGAACTTGAATCCAGAAAACAATCATCTCACAGAAAGTACACATGGGAGTCTCTCCCAGTGCTGATCCTTTCATGGTTCCATTTTCTACCACTGTCTTCAGCTTGCGTCTGCAAGGATCGGTTCGAGCTGAGTGCTCCTCCTTGAACCAACTCAACATAAAACCAACCCCACTTTCCCCAAGTGATATTAATGATAATAGAATCAGTGTTGTTACCTTGCTCGCTGTGATCCATTATATGAACATAACCCGACATCGACACATAGAATTTCGGGGCGTATCTGGAGGAACGAATATAGATCTTTATGGCAATCAAGAGTTGGTATTCTAAAAGACTAATTGTGAATACATGGAAGAAGATAACTAACCCCAGATATCAAGTTGTCCCATAAAGCATATCCATACTTGGAAACAACACTCTTGCATTCCAAGCTCACAATTCCTTCTGCCCCGATTGCACGGTTGATCTCATCCACAATAGCCTGGAAATGTCTGCTAGTGAGACTTTTAACGGCGATAGCAGAGAAAACAACAGAGAAAAAACATATACAATTCCATTGCACCGGAATCAGAGTTAATTAGAACGCAATGGTATAAACACATACAGTTGGCCCAGCAATCAAGGGTGTCCCAGAATCCAGAATGGCTGCACAGCCAAACTTGCATACTCCTGAATAATACAAGTATTAATGTTAAGGCTGCAACAATCGGTTCTTTCGAGTCGAATTGAGTTTGCTCACCCCTAACCTTAATGACTGCGTAAAACTTTAGTACGTACATTGAGCATAGCATACGACTTAAAGCTAAGATTAAGGTTAACCTCCCAAGCCTAATATGTCATAGTAAATTTATGGTACAAAAACTTAGCCAAAGATGTTTAATCTTCTAAGACAAAGTAGAGTGAAGGATACCAGTTGAGTAGTCCTCCACAAATACATCTCCCACCAAAATCTGGAATGATGAATGAAATGTTTGTTAAATATCAACCTTTACCGTGGGAAGAAGCACCAAGTAGAAGAGTATAAAAACATATTAAGAGCAGACCTCCCAATAACCGGTTTTTGCAACCGGGACGTAAGTGTGGTCACCTCTGAAGTGCCTCCAGTCAAGACCTCCAAACACAATTTCCCCTCCGAACTCCGACGTAAAATCTCGACTTAGCCAGAGGGAGAAAGTTTGTGGTCAATGCGACCTTGGTGCACCATATTCATCCTGAGTATAGAGTTCTATGAGCTATGAAAAATCTATTGCTAACACTTGACCAAGAAAGAAGTATATATATATATATATTACAAGATCATTAGAAGAAAAAATTATACCACAGAGGATTAGCTCGTTCCACAGAAATATCCTGGAACCCAAGTCCAAGAATCCCATCATATTTTGCAATTAGGAATGGTAGAAAAGGTTCCTTGGTAATCTCTATGAACTCCTGAAGGATTGTAGTTGCCATAACATAACTTTTATGGAACACAATTCTGTAAAGCATAATATTTCATAAATAAAAATAAAAACTCACTTGATCTTCAACAACAATATCTCCAACTTTAACATGATCCAGGCCAAAGAAGCCAGAAATAGCTCCAGCCCCATAGCTGATTGTGCAGGGTATCCCTGGAAGAATTCGAAGCATGTTAAGAAAATGCATTCATTCAACAACTGCAGAAAACAAACCAATTATCAAACACAATGCAGGCAACAAAATTACCAATCTTGGTATAAGTACTCGACGACGACGCTCGAAACCTCGAATGTAAATGACAAGGAATCTGCAATTTCACAATGGAGTTCCCATGGCTTCAACAATGTTCATCATCCTGAATTCGAATTCAAGTGCTTTGAGGACACTTACAGAGAAAAGGCATTTTGAAGATGGCACCCAAAGATTAGAGCTAGCAGTGTCGAAAACGACGGAAAATCTCTGAGAAGGCGAACCAATGCCAATTTCACCATAATATTGGATATCAAGATAATTCTTTAGGTATATTACACCAGCTTCCTGGTCATTCACATTGCTATCAAGCCCTTCTTGTGTTATCCTCGCAGCATTCAATCTTTTAAGATCAAGAGGCTGCTTCTTAAGAGTGATCCGAGCTAGCCCATCAGATGACTCAGTGAGTAACCATGAGGTTATCCAAGTGCATACACAGATTGCAGGCAAAAGAAACTTAATCCCCATCCTTAATAAACCAAGGAGAAATGAAAGATGAGTATAACTTACATAACAAAAAGGATGATGACGATGATGGTGAAAGATAACATGCATACCTGTGGTTGATCTTGGAGTAAAGTGATTAGAAACCCAGTGTTGCTTCATCTTTAAGTAGCTTGGGAGAAGATAAGTACCTTCAAAGGGTATTGCTGCACATTGATGGATGATGGGTTTTTCGATTTCATGGAGACGATCTCTCTTACTATACCTGCGAAGCTACCACGTAGTTTCCAACCACAGGGTGAAACAACATGAAAGAACAAAGGGGTGTGTTTTTGACGTTGAAGCTTGGATTTGATTGTGTTGGTCTTCTTTAAGTTACAGCCATGACAGAGATTCGATTGTCATCTACCCAGAGTTTCTTTTTCTATTTGTTTTTCGATTGGAGTTGATTTTTGAAGAACACAGTGTGTGGGTTAATGTAATTATCCGGCAACTTGTACAAATTTGCGAGCTCTCTAATGCTAATTAGCAGTTCCAACAAGTTTGGACTGTGTAGATATGTGTGTCTTTTTGTCAGATTGCAGAAGAAAAAGAAAGGGAAAGGATATTGATTTTTGTTTCTTAATAGAAATGACATGAACACATGTGAGCATGGTATTAAATTGAGGCCGCAACGTAGTGTAACGGCCGCATCGTAATGATTTTGAAGGTCACCGCGATGTAATATTAACGCAACGCGATAAAATATTTCAGAAGCATTATGATTTTTGAAGAAGAAATCACGTCTGCGACAGTCGCAACATATTACATAACGTTTGCGGCATCCGTAACCGTGACGCCGCAACCGCGACAAATGACGCAACTGCTATTTTATACTATGCATGTGAGGGAAAAATGATTTTTTTGGTTTATTGACATGTTTAATCGAAGGTAATATGTTATTATTTTTTTGAGTTTCTCGATTATTAAAATTTATAAAATAATCTCTGATTATAAGATGTTTTTTTGAGTCTACGATTATTAAAATTTACTAAATAATCTCCAGATTAAGGCAATATTATGTTGAGTCATCCGACTATTAAAGTTATAAATTAGTATATAAGGCGATAAAATATTAAATTTAGTTTAAAAATATAAAATTATGACCAGATTGATAGAACATATAAGTAATGAGGACAAAATATATAGTTTTATCAATTTTGTTTACTATCACATTTACTCATCCTTCAAATGTTAATAATAAGTGACTTGAATGACATATTTTAAATAGTTATGTGACCTAATTGACAAGATTAAAAGATCAATGGTCAGGTTGAAATCTCCCATAATTAATTGGTCACAAATATAGTTTACCTTTTTATTTTTTATCAAACAAATTGTACAATAATTTTTTTCTAGAATAATATGGTGTGATTACGAGATAATATCTGTTCAGAATATTTTTTTAGCTATTGACAATATGAACACCCTACAAACACACTTACTCGAACCCAAACGAAACTCAAATCAAATAAAACAAAATTCAGATTATAAACTCTAATAATAAATCATATTTAAGCATAATAACATACACCCCATTTTAAACAAGCTTTGCTGACGGAGCTCTTGGTATAGTATTATTATGAGTGTAATATGTATGTAAAGGATTGACGTTATATATTTATATAGTCTGTAAATTATATTACGACTCCGTTAATCCAACAAATATAATAATTATATAAATTAGAATCTATTAATAAAAGAAAATATTATTATTTTTTAGAAAAAAATTAAATTCGAATAATTATAATCAGTTCAAACTATTCTAAAATAACTTTTGTAGATTAAGAACGCAATATAAAATGTTCTTAGTGGAAATTTCCTGATTGGAGGTGACATTTTGAGTACAATAACACAACATCGTTAGTATAACAAAGCAAAGCATCAGCCAAGCTCTTGCAGATGCATTGCTTATCTCCTTCAACCCGACCCTAAGCAGCTTCTGCAAATCCGACTCGCAGTTTACCGAAATCGAACACCGTATGATACGCTTCCATGAAGATTTCCCCAAGAATCCTACAAATGCAGGAAAAAAGGAGAGAAAATTACTATAACAAATATGCATGGGAGCTGTGTATAGAAAGAAGTCATGAGCAGTTACCAGAGAGGTCCCTGGGGAGGCGAAACCGGAACATCCAATCCGATAAAACCGCTGATGCAGAACGTAACGTGATCTTGTTCCACTTTAAGGATGTACTGATCCAATCACAGAAATCAAGACAATGATCGGCAGAGGAAATTCGATTTTGAAGTCACAAACCGAAGGTTTACAGTACCTGTTGCGGACCGAGGTCGAAAGACTTATTCCCGATGACGAATGAAACGGTAGGCATGGTTGGTATTTTGGCACAATCGACAGCTAGTTGTGTTGTTGGATTTGGCAGGGTATCACACAACTTCAGCGGCAAGTTAATCAAAATTTGTTAGTCTGAAGCAGACATTATTATGAGTACTAATGGAGGAGGAGGCATAGGGATTATAGGGACCTTGTTAACATATTCGATTACTTGTCCTTGTGTTTTATCTTGCTTAAGCTCGGTCCGTATCCATGCTACGGTCAACTCGCAAGCAGCACATAAAAGGTCCTGCCCGACTCCGGTGTTGTTGTGCATCTCTGTCTTTTGTTCTACCACCATTTTGATATCATCACTGCACGGATGATTCATATATCTTTGTGTTTATTCTGGTTTTGTAATCGGTAAATCGATCGATGAAAGAAATAAGCTAACCTCAGAGCACGAGATCCGTTGAAGGAACATACACCGATATCGGAACATAATTTGTCAGGCTGTAGCTGTAGAGAGAGCATCAAAGGCATATGAACTACTATAGTCATGAGTGATACATGACATTAATAAGAAAACTGAAGACAAACCAACCCCAGATAACAAGAGCTGCCACATGATATCTCCATGTTGAGAAACTACTTGCTTGCATTCCAGGCTTGCAAATCCTTTCGCTCCGATAGCATCGTTGATTTTCGTCACAGCAGCCTAAAGTTTGACTACCTTGTTAAGATAGCTTGTGCAACAAGTAACCATGCATATTAGAAGATAGCTGCACATACTGAGGGTCCAGCAATGAAGGATGTCCCGGAATCCACTATTGCAGTGCAGTTGATGCAAAATCCTATGATATTGATTCGGATTCGGATATTATCGATTATTAGGCCAATTACATGAAAGGGAAACAACAAGCCATGATAAAAGTATACAGTAGCATTACCTACAAGTTGGTCTGCAATTAAAAATCTTTCAATTCAATCTAGGCGAGGAAAACACTTTTCAGTGAAAATTTGATAGAGAATTGATATTCAAATAAGTGAAGAGAGGAAGTGCACCTGCCAATAACCTCTCCGAACGACCGGAACATAAGTATGCTGTCCCTTGAAGTGCCTAGGATCGATGCCACCGAAGACGATCTCGCCGCCCTCGCTTACCGACGGATCTTTGTTGAACCAGAAAGAGAATACCCTTTCAGCCAGTAGGCTTTGTTGCAGCATACTGTGCCTGCATCGAAAGCAACGAAAACACATCGAATAAGAATGTTAAAGGTGGATCATTGGCAAGCCAAAGAAGCATACCAAAGTGGTGCAACATTCCCCACAGAAATGTCCTGAAACCCAAGTCCAAGTATTCCATCAAAGCTCGCCAAAGTGAGAATAACACTTCCTTCTCTCACAGCTTCTGTAAATACTTGATTTTTGACAACAAGGTCCCCAACTTTTATATTGTCTTCACTGAAAAACCCCAGAATCATTCCAGAGCCATAGTTGATTTTGCAGGGCTTCCCTGGGCCAAAACCAATGAGAAATCAGTTCTTTTACATCACAGTCCATCACCATTCGACCCGGCCTCATCATGTAGGTGTTGGATTATAACACAACACTTATGTACATCTGGGGTAAGTCGAATGTCGATAGTGTGACAAAATTACACTCCACAGATATTACCAATCTCTGTATATGTACTGGAGTTGCTAGAGCAGTATCTAGAGTGGAAAAAACAAGCAACCTGCAAGAAAAAAAGAAGAAATTTTGCTAAGATTATTTACACCAAACATACTCAAACTAAGGTCCAAATCTTAAATCGATCCCTAAACTTGCTATCATTGAAGTCGTGTTTTATCGATCAAGTCGTTCCACCTGCCTACCATCAGCTCGGGTGTCACATGCAGTAGGTGTAAATATGTTTTGAGGTAAGAGCTAACATTTAACATTCAAGCTGATGATTAGAGTGGCTGACGGAAGAACCTAATCGATACTATAATTATTATATGGAGAATCGAATCCAAGTGTTTCGAAGTTGAGAGATAAATAGACTGACAGAGAAATGACAATGGGAGGATGGAATCCAGAGGTTGGAGCTGCCAGTATCAAATATGACAGTGAAATACTGTGGTGGGGAACCGATTCCAATCTCTCCAAAATGCTGAACATCCAAATAGTTCTTCAGGGAAACAATGTTCATCCCTGAATCATCCGAGTCACTCTCAGCATCTACACTGTATCTCTCTTTAATTCTAGCAGCAGCATGCATGGTGTTAAACCCTAACCGCTGTTTCTTCAGACCGAGTCGTACCACACCATTTGAGGAAGAAGCAACAGCCATGCTCATGGAGAACGAAGATGACAGTAAACACATTACCAGTAAAACAAAGTACTTATCCCCCATTGATTACTTACAAGGTATCCTGTGTGAACACCACGGAGTAAGAATGAGACAAAATCAGTGAAGTGTTACTTTAAACAAAAACACAGGAGTGTTTTCCTGAGTCTAAGAAAGCTTGAGGAGGAGGAGGAAGGAATGGTAAAGAAAGGTCCAATGCAGTGTAGCAATGGCGGAGAAAAAGACTGGGGACAGATAGATAAATAAATAGGGTTTCTTTTACGTGTGTGCAGTGGAGGGGACGAGTAGCCGACAAAGAGACGGGCTTCTGAGATAATTCCCTCGCGTGTTATTGTGTACGTAAGTTTTTTGGAATTGTCCACGAAGTTTATTGTGGTGCAAGGAAGTGGGGAACTCGGAAGATGCTTGGTTTAACTTGGTGTAGAGACTAGGCTACAAATTCAATAACCACAGGTGGAAAACGAGACAATTCTCCCATTAGTACACTATTAATTTTGTGTAAGGATTGTTCATAGGAGTCCGAATAGAACATCGAATATAGAGAGAGTTAAATCGGTGACTTTTAAAAAGTAGAAGAGTTTATAAAATTGAACTTAAAATTAAGGAGATAAAAGTTAATTCATCTAATATTTAATTTTATAGAGATTTAAATTGTTATTAGACAAATAAAAATTAGAATGTAAGACGGTTTCACCTTTTCTTTAGTTATATTTGACAATATAGGTGTTCAGTATCTGTATGTTTGAGTATCCGAAATGTCGAGTATTTAATATTTTAGGTATCAAAATAATTAATTTGTGTCCAAATTCATTGAACTTGGGTACCCCACAAGTTTGATACTTGTAAAATTCGGATACCCGCTAATTTGGGTAATAAAATATTTTATACAATTTTGAATGTTTCTTTTATAGACTAATTAATTTTGATTTTTGAAAAATTCAAACGGATAAATATAAAAATTTAAAAGTTCAAATCACATAATTCAAACGTAGATTTTAGAAATTCAAATTATGTATTCTAAAAATAAAATTTTAAAGTATAAATAAAATAATAATTTAATTTAAAATAAAGCAGTAATAAAAAATTAGGTCATGTTTAAGTGGGATTTGTGGCCCCAATCCGAATCCGTAAATATTAATAAACTGAATACGCAATCTGAAAAAAAATTATTAAGAAGAGAAATATAACATTTAAAGGTAAATATCGAGATTTAAATTCACATAAGGTAAGATAAAATCTATAAATGTTTATATAAAAAATGTTTGATAACTTTTTATCGAATCGAATATTTCAAGTCAAGTATATTTTTTTTTAACACCCCATGGCCATTTGGGGTGGAACTTAGCCTGCCTGCAGATGTTAGTAATATCATGTATAGGGTCAAATTCTACAATTCACCTATGTGCTATTCAAAATTTGTGGATCTAGTACCATTAATAAATTCAAATTTAATATTCATATTTTCGAAATGTAGAATTTCGATTTTTCCATTTATTTTTGTTATTAATTCTATTTAAAAAAAGTCATATCATTGATATGTTTATTTTAGTTGATGAAATCTTAATTCGATTAATATTATTGATATGTTTACTTCTAATTGATGGAATCTTAATTCGATTATTTTAGTTCGAGTAGCATTATTTGCAGTTATAATAACCTAACACCGTGAGTCACTACCAATCTAATTAGTTACGAGTTAGAATGGCAATAACTGATCAACAACTAGTTGATCTAGTGAGATGAGATACTAGATCCCTTAAATAAGGTCAGGGGTACGAATTCTAATGTTTGTGAATGAAACAAACTGGATTGAGAGGATCGTTCAAGCTTCTGCGGTACCCAATTCGAATTTGTTGATTAACAAATCGAATTTGTGAATGGCAATAACCTGAAGCAGCAACACTAGCTCAACTTGGAAATGAAAATGAAAACGAGACTGGATTGAAAAGTATTCAAGGAGATATGGCCATTAACAATGTCAACATTCTTAAATATAAAAATCATCAAAAGTATGTATGTAGGTATGTAGGCATGATGCATGTAGGTATGTAGGCGCATGATGCATGTAGGTATGTAGGCATGAGATGTTATGAACCCCAACATCATCAGACATCAAAAGTGATCACATACGCTTACATATTCAGAATACCAAACCCGCTGCAGATAAATTGTTGTGCTAAAATCTCCAGGTTCACATCACTTCTACCGTGTTGTTTTGCTGGACAGTCTCCCTTCTCCCACATGCAGGCATGCATACATAGATGCACATGTGTATATATATATAGTCTCCTCCACCCATGTGCATGTATATATATATCCACAACTACCACTGCTTCAAAGGACAAAATGGAAAAACAAGTACTGATAAATGAAATCTATGTACCAACCACACGACTCATGCCGATGATATTCCGGTCAACAATCCTTTGGATCCCACCAGGTGTCCTGGAATGCACTGCCTAATCTCTTCAAAAGCACACAACGTTTCCGAGTCGAGATCTCCGGCAAACTGCACATTCAGCAGAAGCTATATAAGGAATATGTTCGTAAGCATAATCAGGAACTGTAAAATTCCTTTGTTTTTTTTTCATACCGAACCGACTCTCTAGCGCGTACTTAAAACTAGTGACACAAAAAAGAAGTATAGAATTGTATTTCCGAGGCAGCGATTTGTGTTTATAGGAAAGGGAAACAACTCAAAGATTACCTGATGAGCCCTATTTGCGAAATGCATGCCTTGAAGAAGCAGTGCCTCTCGTGCAGTTTCCTTGTCTAAACTGCGTACCGATTGAAGCTCCGTTCCCACTCTCTTTATATACATTGTGACCAGCTTCATCGAAGCCTGCTTTATCTACAAAAATTACGATTTTTTCACTAACAACGGCTTTTGTGTGACATGGTGAAAGATCAGTTCAAAATGAGCCGAGAGTGCAAGTCATTTTAAACATTTTTCTTTTGTTCACACTTGAGTGAAAAGAACAAAGAGCATACTTTAAATACCATTCCTGAATCAAGCATCCAATCGACCGGAATCTTACACTCCTGATAAGAACGCATTACTGAATTTCTCAGTTTGATAAGCCCCTGTATGCTCTTTTCCGATCTAGCACGATTACAAAGGTGACAGAACCATTCAGTTTCCTGACTAAATCACAAATAAGTCAGATAAACTAGAGTGCAGTTTAGGCAGCCTTTACTTGTCCAGTAGGCCAGCCATCTTCTTCAAGGCACTTCCACAGGGAATGCCAGTGTCGTCCTCGTAGGAAGAAATCTCTGTTTCCAACAATTTTAGATCACGATATTCGATAGCAGCTTCTCTCATGGCATCAGCTTTTCTCTCCGGCCACTTAAAATGCTTTAGCACAGCACGTTCATCGGCCTGTAGAAACAGGACATATGCAATGCAAATAACTCAAATGCGCATCGCCAACATTTTACAACTGTCTCATTAGCATATACCTTTGCTTAAACTTCTTAATATCATGGAAAGATTTTCCATTTTCAAAAAGAAATATCTCCTAATTCAACAAGCCAATTTCTTTTTGCAGATTCTGGGGTGATTAATGAGTATATAGTAGGCACGGAGTCTTAAAAAGGAGATTACCACCGCTACGTATTTTGGCAACCGGGAAAATCAACAAATAGATATAATGAAGAGTTACACATGACTCAAGAAGTGTTAAGACCAATAATGCAGTAAGACTAGAATAAAATTAAGGTCAATATCAAGCAAATAACATTGAGAGCTTTGAGACTTTACCAGGGATGCAAGTTCTTTGTCGAGCCAGTTGATAAATTTCACAACATCTTCTATATCTGTATAGGCTGCAACCAACACTCTGTGGATGAGGCTGTTGATGAATTCTCCCTTTGTTTCGACATCTGTTTTTATCTAGCAAAAGGGTCATCAATTTTTTAACAACCAAATCTTCGGAGGCAACCAACGAAAACAAAATAAACAGTTATATATCTCTAACTCAAAATACTATATGCTTACAGCTAGTAGATGAGCCGAACGGTTCTGAATTTCACCAACTATGCTACTATGCACGCTAACAATAGTGGGTTTTTTCTGATTCCATGCTGCTGCTGCTGAGGGATCTTTTTTCTTTTCTGCCCTTGTCAACAAGTCCACTATAAGGTAATGAGCCTTTGGGGTGGTGGCTCCTTTAGCAGGGAACCGAGGCGGCGGCAGTGGTGGTGGTGGAGGCGGTGGCAGAGAGTGAATTATTGGTGAACCTGTCTTTGAGCTGGCATCTTTTGAAGTCAAACAAGCAGTTTCCATTAATGGCGCTTGAACTATTTTTGTCTCCCTTATAACTTTTGGGTGTTCCAACTTGTTGGCAATGAGTTTCTGAATGTCCTTGAATTTGGGGCTCTGGTACTCTCCACTTGACTCCCTCTTCTTTCAATAAACACAACCGTATAGATGACGTTAGAAATCTTACATTTTCAATAAAGAAAAACTCAGAACGACTAATTTTTTCTGATACATAGCTAAAAAAAAGTTCGAAACTTCAAAGAAATTTGTTCAAAAAAGTTAAGTCTTCATCAAAATCATACTATTTGTCAAAAGCAAAAAAGCAATCTTGGGTTCATATGCAAAATCAAGGATCTAACCTGCAGCTGCACCTGGTCCAAGCCAGGGTGAGGGCTCGAAAGAGCAGCTAATTTGACTTCAGCAGCAGCAAGATCCTCCCTGAGTTTTCTATTAATAAGCTCCAGCTCCATATTCAAGCTCCTTGCACCATCCAACTCAGCCCTCAAACCCTTCATCTGAGCCTGCAAATCTTTAACCAAACCCTCAGTACAACTCAGCTTCTCTCTCAGTCCATCAACACTATTCTTCTTCTCTGTTGAACTCGTGTTTTCTTTAACAACATTAGGACGCCTAGGCCTTCCAAATTGTTCCACAACTCTACCCTTTTGATAACATCCACCCAGTTGCAGCTGGTCCCCAGATTTAGGCTTGGTCTTCATCACCAAACTCTTCCTGCTGCTGTTCTTGGTGCTGTCAGGGAGCACACTTTGGGGCCTTGAAGACTGGTCTTTAGCCTTGGTTCTCCGAGGGTTCTTGCAATGTGGTGGTTTTAGAGTTGCTGTTGTTGGTTCGAGTTGCTTCATTGTGGGGGGATCAAAACTTCAACAGTCTGCGCATTTGCCTGGAAATGCAAGAAAGGAAAGGTGGTAGACTGCTGGTACAAGCTTTGTAAAAGGGTAGAGCAGATATTTTGAGAATTATCTCTTTTGTGTTAGATTGTTGGGTCTTATGGGATACCCGTGGGCGAACGGACTGCCAACCGGGCGGATTTGAATGGCTGCGGAGAAAAAACAAACATTTCATTATACCCACTGTCCGCACTATGTATGTCGACGACATTTTGACAGGTGTGGGATAAGGAACGCTTTTTCTGTACAGGTGGAGGTACAGAATTCAAACATAATAAAAAAAAAACTATAAATGCTTAATGTTTGAAAGTAAACAAATAATATTTTAAATTAAAAACAAAAATATTATGTTGTTTATAACTAATCATATAAATTATAAACATATTTTGATTGTATCTTAAAAAATTATCATACATTCTTAATTGTAATTATTATTAATTATATAACTTTTTTTTAGAGTAAATAGATAACATTTTAAGTTAAATTCCATTGTAATAAAATATTTTTTGTTGTAACTGAAATTATTATTAATTATTTAAAATTTTAAATTGAACATAATAATATTTTAAGTTAAAACTCATCCTAAATTAACTTTAGATTAGGCCAACAGAAACACCTTAAAAAGAGAGAGGTTAATGAGTAGTTTGATGGGAAAAAACTTGTTTGCTTAATTACGCCTCGGCCAAAGGCCTTTTGACATCATCATGCACCCAACAGATGATTTAACAACCGGCATCTATATGCACTCGTAACACTGCATCATCACCTCCATTAATGTGAAATCATTTTCCAACTGTTTGCAGCCGGTTTCTTTCATTCATTACCGATGATAGCATAATTACATGCTCGTGGCGCTCGTGTTATTGATGTTATTGGTACATACGTTTCCTAGGAAGTAACTCATTTGATGAGAGAAATAGAATGAAAATTGGACAGTGACTAAACTACAATGTGATGGTGATATCCCTTGAAATATGGCATTTTTGTGGTACATTGATGTATGTATGCATGTATAGACCCTAATCATACTCAATTACATGCATGTATGAACGTATGCACGTGTAGACCCTATTCATCCATTACTGATGACAGCACAATTACATGCTCATGGTACATACCTTTTCTAGGAAGTAATTCGTTTAATGAGAAAGAGAGAATGAAAACTGGACAGTGACTAAACCACAATATGATGGTGATATATACCCTTGAAACATGGCATTTTGTGGTGCATTGATGTATGTAAGTATGCATGCTAAGACCCCAATCATACTCAAATATAGATTCCGGTTCAAGTTGTCTCATCACAATCTACCAATGTAATGATTGGTTCAAAGTTACGTTAGTGCAAACCTCCTCATTAGCCCTCCTCTAGGGGTTGGTTGGTGCAACATCCCTTGCTAGTGGTAGTTTTGTTAAGCCTTACTTACCTATGCCCCTATGCATACTGACCCGAAACACAGCCCCTTTAACATGAATCACCTTGCCATGATTTTAGATGTATTGATACAAAGTAACAAACGTGCATGACTACATGTTATTCGATAGTTAGTAGAGGAGATTACCGGTTCGGACAATATGGTGACAGTAATCATATTGATTCCTAGTATGAATGATCCACGATCCATGGCCGCACCAGACTATGACCAGGCTAAACACACAAAACAGTCTAAACTTCTTGCTCGGTTCAGCTCAGCTCAGCTAATCCATTTGTGGTTTACTCCAAGTATTCTATTGCATGATTATTATTTAAATAGTTATTTTAGAATACGCTTATCTTTGAAAACATCATTGTCATCATCATCACCACCAGAAGACAATTCCGAATTTCACTCTCAATTTTGTTCTGAACAGTCATGTGAATATGAATCATGAGCAAGTGTCTGCCACCACAAACACAAACAAGACCATCTCAATGTCAGTTCCACTAGTTCCATTCCCCATATTATATTTTGTATCGTTCAACACTCTGTGTTACCTGCTCTTGTGACCGGAAATACATGAAAGGAGTATAATTCAGAAAAATCGATACTCTAGATGTATATATATCAGCATTCCTGAAAATTACAAATATTAATATGTATATATCTCTGACCAACCAATCACTTCAAACTTTCTATTTCAGAAAAATGCATATATCAAAACAAGGCCACGACCACTTACTTCTCTATTTGTCGCATCAAGTGACTTTTGTCCCACAGACCCGCACGTGAAAGGAAGCCCCACCTAAACCAAAGTGTTTCATACTATTTCAATAACCAGTTTCTAATGGTGTCCAATGCATGCAAATAACCCACAATGGAACATATATGATCAACTAATCATAATCTTTTAACCAGTTGGCTCCACAGATATCAGCATTCATGTATTCAACATTACCTCATTTTGTAATTTTCAAATAAGCTGAATCTAATAATCTCAAAACATGTAAGTTCTCCGTCTATGTTTTACCTTTTATTAAACAGCTCTCCATCTTCTAGCAATGGAGCAATCTTCTCATCGAGCCTTTGCATGACAATAAGAAGCTTCTGCATGCTCTCCGTCAGTTCTTGGTCAACCATGTTTGTTGCAGCAAGTGTCTAAAACCATGGAGAAGGAATTAAGAAATTTGTTATTTCACCAACGGAATAAATACCTTATCTGTGAATATATGCTTTACTTTAGTTGCACAGTAAGTATAAGCCCAATATGAGCATGATTTCAGAATGAATAAAAGAAACTTGAGCTGCAAGAAACCAGAGAGAATGTGAATGCTGCTGCCCCTACGAAGATTACCGATGATAAGAAAACAGGTACAAAATATGAATGATTTGCAAAATTTTAGAACGTCACTTTATAGCAACAAGACTGCAGATAGAAGAACAAAAAGGCATTTTAATTAAATGTTTCATTAAGTAAATTATTCTAGATACTGATCACATTGTAGCATGAAGAAGCAGGGATCTAAAATACTAAGGATTACAAGGGGCATAATGTAATAGGATAAAGTCACCTGAGCTGGAAGTCCTTTGATTCGACGTTGCAGAGCCAGCCGTAGTTGGTTAAATAGATCCCCTACAACCTCCTTTTGATTTATAAGCTCTATCACAGTTGCACGATGACCCCGGCTTTGTATTAAAGCATTATACTGTTGATGCATGCAATAAAGACCCTTTTCAGCACTCAGCAGTCAAGGGTTTAAAAAAATGCATTACCACTTATTTTCAAGAACAGATCAGTAATTACTACTACTTCAAGTTCAATGGTAACCATTTTACTTCGCATTATAGTTCTGATTAAATTCATCCTCAATGATTAGTGTGTAAGCAAATCATTACAATAAAATATTGGCACAAAATAGAACTGAAACTTTGAAACCCAAAATTCAGCTCCGATCTAGGAAATATAAAGCATAGTAAAAGAACATTTTCATACCTCTTCCTCCAGTTCTCGACAAATCAATGCTGTTCGCCATCGTAAATGGACTTTGGATTGACTTACATCAGTATAAATATGATCGCCGACATAAAGAATCTCATCTCCATGGATATTTAGGGAATTCTCAACCATCTGAGCACTTCCCCCAGAGTACAAACCGCCTGCAGAAGAAACAAAAGATGAATAAATAAGAAAGCCAAATCATGAGCAAACTATGATTTCGTTTTGGCACACACTGCAAGACACAGAGAAAAATATATTCTATGACTTTGGTTCAGGGTGCCAAACGTGCACTGTCATCAAAAGCTAAAAAGCTCATAAGTCATGGGGAGTAATTTCTCAGCACCCTCAATTTCTGGTTGAGAAGATATTTAGAACAATATCAATTACTCGGTTAAATTTTTAGATATGGAAAATGCTGCAGCTATTATATTGCTCTCAAATACCCAATCATATAGTCACTCGGTGGTTTTATCTCTCTCAACCCTAAAATTTCGCCCATATGCTGGCATCAACGACAACCAAGAAACAGGATCAAAACAGCTAAGGAAAAACATTTTTTTCACTCTCATTTTCTCCTATATAAAATGTTCCATTGTAAATTATAAATAAGATGAAAACATATGTTACAGACAGAGATCACCTGTACGAGCCTTGAAGCATGGACGCATTAAGCCCTCACCGGTCACCACCTCATACAATGGGTGTGACATTTGAAAGAACTCTGGCTTCCTTGCTGAGACTATTACCTATACACATACAGAACAGCAAGGAAGCATAACTGCGTCAATATGTTTGAATGCCATCAAATCAAAACAAACATTGTGCAAGGAGAAGACTATATTGGAGCTATTGTTTTCCCATGTTACATATTATCATCTGATAATTTCCAGGTCGTGAGATCAAAGATTATCAGTTTTCTTAACATGATTTGAAGAAACAAATCTAAAAATCAGTATTCTGGTAAAAACGTCAAGGGAAGGAAGCCAACTGGACTTTACTCAATGGTAAGGCAGAGGCCTAACTATTAGGTACAATTTAAAGTCATCCTAGAATGCATTTGCCGAAATCTTGTTCAAATTTCTCAATATATATGTTGGTTTGTTTCAGTAATTGGTTTTCTCTTCCTCGCGACAAGCTTGTTTGTTTGATAATATTAGCAATGCCTACTAAAATCATAGATGGACAGGGAAGAATACTGAGAATGTAGCAACACTTACCATGTCAAAAAGATCTCGCCAACCAATGTCATTGGGCAAGAATCTATTAAAAGAATGCCGCATCATTTTGTCTGTGTACTGATAATCTGAGTTTGTAATAAGCAGCAATTTTTTACCTGCCTGATCATGAAATGTACACGTAAATAAAAAAATATAGTAGATTACCATGATGAGGCGGATGAGAAGGTAAAACTGTAAAAGAAATACCTCCTTTTGATCCAAAAGTGCTAAAGGTAGCTCTGGATCAGGCTCCACAAATAATTCAGGTTTGGACATTATCTCACTCTGCATAATGTGACCCATCAGGATGAACTCATGGATCACAACGCTAAATGGTCAAACATTCCCGGTTCTATTTACCTTAAGTTGACCTTCTACTTGTGCCCTGAATAAAGCCTTTCCAACAGCCTTCAAACCGAGCAAATAGTCACAAAATAAACACATATTCATCTGAGAGCCAGACGAAATACCACATAGAATAATCTAACTTGTAAAGTCCTTTATAGTCCAGTGGACCAAGATCTGCAGGAATCACTCCATCATCCAATCTGTTCACCATCTGGAAGTAAAACCATATAACGAAGAAATTATCTCTAAAATTAATCAGAAGACTATGAAATAAGGTTCAAATTATTTACACAATAACTGTCTAGTTGAGCAAATTCTTAGCAACAATGCAAGTTGGAACAAAGAGATACTAATGTGGCAATTAAAGATTTTTGTCTCTGTAGGTTATGAGATCTTACAAGCACCGCGCAAGTTCCAATGTAGATACATAGGACACAAATTAAGTACACCAGGAACATTAAAGAAAGTCATAAAATTGCAGCAGGTATGCCATTATTGCTAATACATCAAGAAGGAAAGGAATTCAGTTGTTAAAATTTTACTATGAAGTGCATGGGACCTAAAAACAATTTCTAAGGAAATCTAGATAGTTGTTTGTAGCTTAAACTGGAAGAAAGTACCTGCATATATGCAACAGCTTCTGAAACAGAAAATAATGTATTAAGGAACTCCCATTGACTCTCGTTCCGCAGGTCCACCAGCTCTCTCCCATACATCTCACTTCCAAGCATAAAAAGTTAAGCGCCACTATTGAAAATATTCCACAAATAATGCAAGGGAACATGAAATAATTAGAAGACAACTAAGAAACCGAATAGATTGACAAGAGAGCCATCCATCAGATCAGAAAATGTACTGCACACACAGGTTAGTCTATGAAAGCACAGTAGAGATACCAAGGCAAATAGATCTGGTACCATTTGTCTAGATCATATGTTCCCTACAAGATGGTTTGTACAATTGAAATTGTAGCCACACATTACAGATCCCACATAATAGTTATCAACAGCTAAAGTTACACGGCTCAAATTCGTACCTAACAGCTTGAGTAGATAGCATTTTAGTGCCATGCATGGCCCTTTTCACATAGCCAAACCGATCAGCCTTAACCAAATTTCCATTTTGTTTGTCAATAACAAGGCCCCTAATAACCTACAGAAAACCAAAAGAGGAAAGGCATGTTTAGGGCCATGAAAATATGAGAAAACAATTCAATAAGAAGCTATGAGTATGCTCAGTCAAAAATGAAGACATTACCAAATCAGGGTCGAAGGAAAGTCCCTCAACTGGGAAACCCATATTCTTCAAATTCTCCATGCAGTAATCATAAGCACGCCCTTCCCAAGCCTGCAAATGAACCAATCCACAATAAAATCAAAATAGCCACAAGGAGAGTCGAATCCATTGATGTTGATGAAAGTAGCAACTGAATCTAGAGTGATTTCCAATCTGTATGGATGTCAACTGATATTCACCATCACATTATAGTGTATCAACGTGTAGTCCATGTCATATCCTATTGCACTTATAGACCTAAGATTCAGAGTCCGGCGGCAAAATATACCACGAGAAGAGAACCTTGCTGCTGAGGGACTCTGTAGACCAAAATATGACACTGGTAAGGTTGACAAAAACACCATACCTGCTTCTGAAATAAATCCAACCAATTTCTAGCAGCTAAGAAAGAAATGGAGCCAGCTTAGGAAACAAATTAATTTACCATAAAGCGTCACAAGCAATGATAGAAAGTAACTATACTAGAAACTCTATGTCAAGTTTAAGTCAAAAGAACCCGAGAGTTCAGTAAGACTTTAAGTTAAAAGAAAAAGGATGGATATACAGCACCGTAATACCCAACTCTCTGAGTAAACCCCCAGCCTCCTCTGCCTCCAACCTAGCTACCTGTTCAATTGGACCTTCTAAAGTGGCCTTGCCATCAAGCCCTACAGTGGTAAAAAGCAAAACCCAGAAAGATACAGTATAAATCATGATCACGATCATTGTTTAAAGTAGAGAAAGAAAAGATTTTGAAAGATACCATTTGTTCTACGGTATGCATACAATTCAAAGCTAAGTGACAAACCAGAACCAAAGCAACCAAATGCTAGGTAAAAAGCGTAGAAAGAATACCGAAAGTCTCAAGATGTTGCAGGTTGACGTTTAAATCGCCCTTGGTGCTTTGTCCCAGATAATCAACATCACATTCGCTGGAAGAAGTGAGGGAGAAAACATCATCCCCTACACGGGTGCTACTGCTATTGCTACAACCACACTTGAACACCATTTTTGGAGCTCTCGTAGCTAAACATTTAGGAGAAAAAATGGGTCTTGGGAATGGGTTTTAGAGATACTGAAGATTGGCAGCAGCCATTGCTAGAAACTGCGAATTTGGCCAAAGTAAAATAGCTTATTCAGGTATCTCTTGGACTCAAAACTCAGAGCCGAAAAGGCCCGGTGCTTCCAGTGTATGTAATGAACAATAAAAATAAAAAAGCTTTCTTGGTTTTGGCTATTCTCCCGTTCCAGATAGACACGATGGATGATTTCTGTTCAAGCTCAATCAATCCTTTTCGTTCTGTATATAAAAAAATCAGGGTCAAGTCAACCACAACATGAGCGTTTTAGGTGGCGTGGATGTTACTATAGAATTGAAATATGCGAAGTAATTAAAATTTGTAAGATTTGAAATTCAATTTTATATTTTGTTTGGTTGGCAGAAAATGAAATTAGAATTTAATTTCATATTAGGTTTGGTTCGCAAATATATTAGATTAATTTGATTTTAATAATATAAAATGACAGAATTATCTTTCTTATTTTTTTTATTTTAGTTTATTTTACAACATATATATAGTAATATATTATAAAAAATTAAAAAATATTAAATTTTCATTTTATTGATTGATTATTCATTTCAATAAATTATAAAAATTATAAGTTAAAATCATCGCAATCAAAATACGTTAATAAGTTACCAAAAGATAGAGTAATATTTCGATACATTCCAATCGGAGTATGTTAATTATTTACAAAAAATATACTAAAAACTATTTTTATTCAATATATAAATTAAAAACTCGACCCGACACGACTCAAAATAATAATAAAAATATTTTTATTCAATAAAAACATTGACTTAATTGAAAAAAATTATATATAAAGGGATATTATTGTAATTATTCCTAAATATATAAGGTAAAATTATATATATATTTTGGGTCGGTCCCTTTTTTTCACCCTAAACCCGACACGACCTGACCCGAATATAACACTTAAAAAAACCCGACCTGACTCGACCTGAATATCGCACTTAAAAAATCTAACCCGACCCGAACAAAATAAAGTTTCATCCGACCTGACCCGAATATATGAATTAGAAATCCGACCCAAAATAATAAACAATTATTTTTATTTAATAAAAATAGTGACTTAATCCGACCCGAATTATATATATTTTCGGGTCGATCCGGTTTTTTTAACCCTAAACCCAAACCCGACCCTACCCGAATATCACACTTAAAAAACCCGACCCGGCCCGAACAAAATAAAGTTTCATCCGAACCGACCCGACCCGAAATAATAAAAAATTATTTTTATTTAATAAAAACAGTGACTTAATCCGACTCAACCTGAATTATATATATTTTCGGGTCAGTCCGGTTTTTTCCACCCTAAACCCGACCCTGACCTGACCCGGCCCAAATATCACACTTAAAAAAACCCGACCCGACCTGACCCGAATATATGAATTAAAAACTCGATCCGACCCGAAATAATAAAAAAATATTTTTATTCAATATATGAATAAGTTACCAACTGATTGATGAGGGTAGTATGGTCAAATTTCAATTCTCTCTAACAAAAGAATTGAATTCCATCAATTTTTGGATAGAATTCACTTTCCCTCATTTGATGGAATTGAATTCCATTCCAATTTCCTTAAAAAACTTGAACCAAACATGAAAAAGTGGTGAAATTGAATTCCAATTCTCACCGATTTCAAATGATTTCATCCAACCAAAAGTCACATAGGAGATGAATCAGTGCTTGCTTTCCTTTTTTGTACTTAACTTTTCCTTAACCATATTAACGTTTGGTAGGAGATGAGAAATACGTCCTTAACAAGAGAAAATGTGCTATTATTAAACAAGGGTAAACTATACACTTAATACATCAATTATCAATTTTGTTTTATTTTAGTCACCTAACTATTTGTTTTTCAAAAGCATATTTGACATTTAGTTTTAGTTTTATTTATTCACCTACCATTAAAGAATTAACAGTGATATTAAGGTTGAATCATAAAATGATTTTATATCATTATTTTAAAAAATACCATAAGAAGAAGAAAAGTTTTTTTTTTAATTGTCAAACCAAACATTTATTAATATGTTACTATGAGTTAACGGTCGAAGCATCAAAATCTAATAGACTGATAACATAAAGAATTAAAATTGCTCTTTTTTTTAATTGGTGACCAAAATTGGATAGACCAAAAACGTAAGAGACCACTCGTGTAGTTTACCCATAATGTAATTAGGAAAATGGAAAATTGTAAATCAAAGGAGAAGAGAACTTAGCATGAGCCGAAGGCTTAAAACGATGCGTTTGCTCTTCAGATTTCGATTTATCTAATTCTCTATGTTGATGTATTGCGCACTGCTCGGTTTTTAGATTAGATTCTGGATAGAATTCTTCCGTTTCTTGCCCAAAAGATACACGTAATTATAATTTAGATAAGGAAGAAGAAGAAGAAATGGCGACGGTGCTTTCCGTTCACGATCGGCGAATATTGACGGCTGTGAACAGTGGAGCATCGAGTCTTTCTTTCGTCGGATCCGGCTTCATCGTGCTCTGCTACTCCCTCTTCAAGGAACTTCGCAAGTTCTCCTTCAAGCTCGTCTTCTACCTTTCTCTCTCTGTAATCTTCCTTTTTTATGCCTTTTTTCTCCCTCAAATTCAAGATTTTGTTTTTATCAATACTCAAGTAGTTACAACTTGGAACTAGTTGTTTTGTTCATTGTTAAAGAACCGTATAATGTACTGGATTAATAACTTCGTTAAACTTGTAGATCACGATTGAAGATCCAATTTATGTGTACAATGCACGAATTTAGGAAAAGGAAACTTCGGTCATTCCGTTGTTACAGTTTTATTTTACTTTGCTATACATTTCTCTAAAACCTCTTAACTGATCTGATAATTTTGCCCACTTCTCCCTTCGTTTCCTTTTCTGTGTCGGTGCAGGACATGCTTTGCAGTTTCTTTAACATGGTCGGGTATGCTATACATTCACCATGCAATCAATTTCCAGTTGCTTCTATTTTGTTCTATTATTTTATGGGTACTTGGGACTTACCCATGTACTAAAACGAAATTATGCATGCATGATACGAGTCTGTTTTTGCAATGCAGAGATCCGTCAAAAGGCTTCTTTTGTTATGCTCAGGACTACACCACGCATTTCTTCTGTGTTGCTTCCTTCCTCTGGACAACAACTATTGCTTTTACTCTTCATCGCACTGTTGTTAGACACAAAACTGATGTTGAAGATTTGGAGGGAATCTTTCACTTGTATGTTTGGGGTATGATAATATATTTGTTTCCACACAATTTTCCGTTTCTTCTTCAATATCTTACCACACTGTTTAGCCTTACTTGCAATGTTCATGTCTTCCTGTTTCTATTTTTACTCTGTTGTTACTGCTTCAAACGTATCTATACAATGGTGCTTCACACTTGCCATTTTCTTTTCATCTTCCTTGCTTACATCATTCCTCCTCCCTCCTTAAATGCTGTTAACCAGCTTTTTATATGGACTTCGATTACTTCTTGCAGGAACTTCACTCGTTATGACTGTCATACATTCTATTGGTAATAACAACACACATTTTGGGGCATGGTGTTGGGGACAAACAGGTCGCACTGGAAAGGCAAGTTAAAATTAGCACTCTCTGGCAGATTGCTTTTGAGTTGTTGTATCTTAACAATCGTGTATTATATATTCTTCTATACATTTTAATTGAGCATGGAACAATAGGGTCAACAAAAAACTTTGACCTGTAATTATCCTATGATAGGTGTAGCATGATTTCTTAGCATTCTTGAACTATCTGACATAATTGGCATATCTATGCAGGCAGTTCACTTTATAACATTTTATGTCCCACTATGGGGTGCAATTCTTTACAACGGTTTTACATACTTTCAAGTGATACGCATGCTGAACAATGCCACTCGTGTATGATTGCCCTTGTCTTTATCAATTTTCATAAATTTGATCTGATATGAACTAGTGCAATTTTGAGGTCATGTGTGTACTATCTTTGCAAATGTTAGATGGCAGTTGGCATATCAGATCGTGCATACCAGTTTGATTCAAGGACAGACACAAAGGTAATTACACTTTCATCAGAGCATATGATAGATTTGAAGTCAAAGATATGAAACACACAAATCAAATAGAGTTATTCCATTTTGTTGCTTTGACTGCTTGAATGCAAATGCCTCATCATTCATGCATGTTGTTCACTACCTTGATTATTATCTAGTGTAATCGTCGATTGTTGCTATGAATCTGATGATTACATGTCTTCATTTCAGACTGCTATGTAAGTACAGCTCTTCTTTTTCAGGTTTCTGATCTAGTTTGAAATAGAGCCGAATGTAGTTGTTTCCTGCTTTCATGATTCTTACTGCTTTTTCTACTTTCTTTGAGATTTCCCTTTGAAAGTCATAGGTGTGTAGTTATCCGTTCGAGTAAACTTGTTTCTGTTTCTTTCCCCTGTTGCCTTTAAGCATTGTTAATTAAAATTAAGACTATTTGTCATTGATTTTCTTTTCCCATAGGCTCTGAACCGGTGGGGTTACTATCCACTAATCCTAATTGGATCATGGGCATTTGGCACAATCAACCGCATTCACGATGTTATTGAGCCAGGCCACAAGATTTTTTGGCTCTCATTTCTTGATGTTGGGACTGCTGGACTTATGGTAATGACTTCTGAAAGACTGAAACTATGAATATGTATTTGCATACGTGTATATCTGTTATTTGTTTGTCAGTAAGGGAATTATATCTCACTTGCAGAACAAGTTTTTTTCTACTACATATCGTGAGCAAAACTGTGTTAGAAAGAATTATTTTTATTTCACTTTGGAAACTAATCCAAGCTTCCAAGTAATATTTTTGGTGAAAATTTTTCCTTGGTTATTATCTTATTTTTTTATCAGATATTTTGCCATAGCCAGGCCCGAGTGGATGATTGTAGGTTGTTTGGAAGTGGAAACCAATTTTTTTATGTGTAACTTGTTTGATCCTCTAAAGTGCAATTATTATCATTAATTATTGGCCATTAAGTTCAATTAATTTAGTGTTGCATAAAGAATGAAGTGCCCGTTCTTCATTTTTAAGCTTATCTGAGAATTTGTTTGTGCTATTGTTGTCTGTAAATTTTAGGGCCTTTTCAACTCAATAGCTTATGGCTTGAATGCTTCAGTCAGGCGAGCAATTTATGAAAGACTGGAACTGTAAGTGGCAAATTCTGAATCTCTTATATTTTCTTCAGAAATTATACATTCCTCAATAGGATCTGGCTGGACTTTTCCATGTATAATATCAGACCACTCGATACATAAAACTAAATTTGGTCCATAGATAAGACTAATGATTAGTATGAGGTGGTTACAAGGTAGTATATGTTCAAAATTCTCTCAATCAATTGACAATGAACACACACACATCCTGCAGACGCAGCTGCTCGAACCTGATTCCTCTAGGGAGAACAACACTCCCTTAACCGTTGAAGTCGCTTGATGGGTTCAACTTTAAACATTTAAATGATAGTGGCATCTCCTCTAGGTCCTAAAACATTGGATATCTGCTAGGAAATATGATAGAAATCTAAAACCCTTTTATCAGTGGTAGTTTCTCTTTATTTTTCGGTATTGCTACTTTTGCAATTGTTATTTTCAGTGGGGGAAAAATGAGTTAATTGCATCCTTTACCAGGTTTTGGCCAGAGAGGCTCCAGAGATGGTTCCCTAACAGTTCAAGACAGAGAAACCAACAGCAGCAGAGTGAATTGGTCTCCCTCAAAATTCAGGACCAACAATAGCTGGCATTTGGACGTTTGCCTATACTGAATCTAAAACCGTGTTTCTAGCTTTGTCAATTTTTGTTGATATTCTTTCTGTAAATTGTTACGAGACATTGAAGCTGGCATCCAAACGAAAGCCATCATCGAATCGGATCATTTCATACCTTGACCCTTCACAAGACTGGTGTGTTGTGGATAGGCTATTTAATGCAGCATCTGTACTGTAATTTCGAAGCAGACGGCGACCACCAATGGAACCATTATATTCTTTTTAGCTGGAATCCCTGTCCTTAGTTGTTACTGTTAGTTGATTGGTTAACAATTTTGTGAAGTTGAAGTTGTTCATCGGTTCAATTTATTATTCTTGTACGATTCCAGCGCGATGTTGTCATCAGATTCTGGTACAAAATTGTTTACAAGGCATGTATGCTGCTAATGAAGTTCTTTGTGGTATTTTGTGCTGATGGCAAGCTATTCCAGGGTTTCAGTAGAAGGAACCCTAAGTTACATACCATGCATTAACCAAAGCTGAGAAATCATGCTATTCAAGAAACAATTTAGCTGCTTCTCTCATTGCTGCTGTATTGAGTTTATAAACACTATGGTAAGCATATGGACGTTGAAATGGATCCGTGATGCTGTCATTATAAATCTTGTAGCAGTAAACGTTGCTTTTTACTGAAAACCGAACAAGGAATTTGAGTGTTGAGGCTCTAATCTCTCTAACTCGGATGTGTCTGTAACCTCATTTTATTTAATTCAATGATAACCAAATTGATAAAATATATATAGATTAAAGATTAAATGTGTAATTATACTAATATTTTTAATTGTTACGTCAACTTTTGATTGCAACACTTAAATAGTTAAGTGATTTCACCGAAAAAAATAAAAAGATTAATAGTCAAGGTGGTCAAAGTGAAAATGAACAATAATTAAGTGGTCGTATAGATATAATTTATCCAAAAATTTAAAGGGTAAAGTACACAAATAGTTTCATGGTTGTAGGACGTTGTTTTGTTGAGTCTTTCGAGTATTGAAAGTTATAAAATGATCCTTCGACTATTAAAAATTACAAAATGGTCATTCGAGTATTCATATGTTTCAAACTCATCATTTTTTGTTAAAAATAAACGAATGTTTGAGTGAGACAATAACGTGCTGATTGAGATATGATTAAATCATATTTTAATGATGTCTATTGGCATTGCTTTCAATCACTGGCTTGACGGCATAATATTTCAAGTACTAGCTCAACGATATAATGTAAACGGAGAATCGATACACAAAATACAACTCAAACGGTTCTAGGATCATATTTTATCATATCCTAATCAACATATTAACTTCCAGCTCAGAAGGACGCCAAATTTTTAACCGAAAATAATGAGTTTTGAACATATAAATAGTCGGGTGACTATTTTTTAACTTTTAATAGTTTGAGAACCCAACAAAGCAGTGTCCTATAGTCAAAGACCATTTTATAAATTGTAATAGTCGAGAGATTAAACAAAGTCATTTGTGTCCTTTACATAATTTTAAATAGTTATCAAACAATAAATGAAAGAATCACGGTGAATGGAAGAAGTATTCTTTTTCCATTTCAATAAACAATTATATACCCTAGAAAAGGGGATTGATGTTCATGGTATGGACAGTAGATCTCACAACAGACATTTATATATGTCCATGCCCCTCTTCATAAGCCGGTCGTTTTACTAACCACAACCGGTGCCAGCTTAGCTTCTCAATCCAAGTTCTACTGATCTGCTCACCTGGTTACCTACTTCCGCACGTATTTGATAATTTTACCATTCCAATCTCGGTATACCATATCTGCAATCCTAATTAAGATGATATGATTTCATTACACGTAAAACATACGCTTTTAATATCTTTTGTCGCCTGCCTTTCTCTTTTTATACATTCTCTATATCTGTATTTATAAATAGTGTGTGATAGACCAGCCAATTGGGGAGGTTCGAAATCGCTAAACAATCTGGTTTGGTGATTTCCTCCTCGATCCTGTCTTTCTATAACATTCTATATAATCTTTGTGCCAAGTCCTCTTATATTCTTGTAGTCGCGTTTGTATTCTGATTAAATTTGAAGTCGACGAAATTGGATCTTCTGTTAGTATTGTTTTCTTCATCTACAAGATTCGAGCCCGACCAATGGTAAAGGGAGGTAATATGGTAATTATTTTGAATACGTGGCATGCATCATATTATTACTTCGGACATGAGACATATGTCATGTCATCATTTTAGACACATTACATATATCATATAATCATTTTAGATACATAAAACTTGTTATGTCAGTAATAAGTATTGACCATTAACATATGTCAAAAATAAAAAGTTAAAAGTGTCAAAGAAAATATGGATTAGATAGTAATTATTGGGTCAAACTATATAGGATTTTTTTGGCATTATACATAGATATAAATATATATACGTTGCTTTTGCATGCATGCATCCAAGCATTCTCCGCCGCAGGCATATAATCATCTCAATATTTGCAGATAAAGAGAGAAATAGCCATCTTGAAGCTGCTCAAACACCCCAACGCGGTTCGCCTGCATGAGGTATTACTATTATTCATTTCTCTTTTATATATATATATATATATATATATATATATATTCTGCATTTCCATGCACGTTAAATTAGTTATATATCAGCTACTGAATTCCTCTAACAATGCCCCATATTGCAGGCCTTGGCAAGCAAAATAAAGATATACATGGTCCTAGAATACGCAACTGGAGGAGATTTGTATGGCAAAATTGTAATTAAGTGACTTGAATTCCTAGGGTTCCCTACCCTTAATCTGCTATAGCATTCAATTGTTTACATTGCTTTAGCTTGTTTGATTTTGTATACATCACAGTCATCCAAAGGGAAGCTTTCTGAAGCTGAAGGTGTTAGAAGCATAGGTGGCACTCGGTAATTTTTATATCTCGCACAATAATATTAATACGAACCAAAATACAAATACGATGCAAACACTAGCTATGGCTAGTTTACAAACACTACCCCGCTATTAAAAGCTTTACTAAGCTTCACAACCTATCTCTCATTTTTTCACTCTTATACATTCATATATCATACGATGCATACATCAACCATTAAGCCTATATATAGGCATTAGTAAACGACTATGTTTGCTTCTGATTTCTTCTTGTATTGCTACCTAACATTGTTGCCTCATCTACTTCATTGTTAAGCATCAATATGCTACTGCCAAATCATTACTATGCATGTTGCCTTCATTTCAATTCTCCAAGTAGATAGTCATGTCCAAGTAATAATTCACATGCTAAAACTTGCTCTTACTTACCCGTGTCAATTCTTCTTTTGACTTTTCAAACTCTGATGCCATTATCCATTCTTAATTCTTAACAATTAAGAATTTCATATGCTGCTGCCACATTGCTTAGTCATGTGATTATTATGGCCTTTTGCCATCTCAACCCTTTCTAAAACTTTTGCCATCATCCATAATAGAATCAAGTTTGAATTCTAACAGAAGGAATGAAGCTCCTCTAGTGTTGATCGATGGCGTTAGTTACTGTCACGACAAAGGTGTTTTCCACAGAGATCTTATGGTTAATAAAATCAGCAAAGATGTATATATAATGTTATACCTCTGAGATGATACTCGAAAATCTCCAAATCTTCGTTAAATCGGACTCGTTGAAACTACTAACATTTCATCAGCTAAGATCTCCAGACATACCTCTCTACCTCCCTCTATATGATCCCCCAACAAGCCTACATGGCTACATCTTCGAATGTAGGATTCCTAGTTAACTACACTATGTAGACAACACTCCACACATGCCCACATGACTTATCAGAGTGTAATTCAAGGTCTGACAAATCAAATCTGACTCGTTAACATACAAATAGTCATAATGATTATCAACCGACACGTACTAAAGATAACTATAAATATCTCAACCTAAATATCTCAACCAAGACTGAGAAAGAGGCTAGGAGCCTAGGACCCTCACAACCTATATACCATATTATTCATCCTCCATGACCAACTCTCTTCAAGACAAAAATATCAGTCAATGGTTGTTCTCTCTAAGGCCATGACTCTCCATCCAAATCATGATGGTCTTTTTACCTTAAAATGTAATGTTAAAAGCTAAAATACTTTAGAGAAAAAAAGAAGAGAAGTAACATGATGCCAATGAAATTTGATTCGATCTTAGATGAATGAGAATAAAGTCGACCTATTACGACTAGGATGATTGAGCCCTGTAGTGATAGAACTTGGTGAATCGAGTCAAAGTAATTATTTGATCAAAATACTCTTAAAAATGTAAGAATCAAAATAATCATTTTGATCAATTATAGAAGTTAATTTTGGAATTACAATTTGATAATGATAAATTAAAGAATGGGCCGGACTCAAATGGAGCCCAAATGCCCCCACCATTAAAACCCTAGAACTAGGAAATTCAAACAAACATAACCTTGATTGTTTTAGTTAGTGAGGCACTGTGATCTATCTTCTTTCTCATTGGCCTTTACCCAATGCTTCAATTGTCAATGGTGGACGCTCTTAATCGATAACTAGTAATAAACTGGATCATTAGTTGGTGTTTTTCTCAGTGTGTTGAACTCACAGGCATGACGGCCTTATCGACCAGAGGCCTCGTTTCACATCTCCACCACCACCTCCGCTCTCTGTTAACGCCATCCGCCGCAACCCCAACGCCCCTCCCTTTTCATGCCTTAACTAGAAGACTCTTCAGCTCCGATGCCTTGATGGATGACTCTCAAATCCTCCATCAACAACCCACCCGAATCATTACGGCCACCCCATCGGTCATGACCCCAAACTCCAAGAGAACGGGGATCATTGCTGTCAAGTGCGGCATGACTGCTCTTTGGGACAAATGGGGTGCTAGGTTACCCATTACTATTCTTTGGGTCGATGACAATATCGTCTCCCAGGTCAAGACTTTTGAGAAAGAAGGAATTTTTGCCCTTCAGGTAATTCATTCCATTTATTTAGCTATAATTGTCAGCTACCTGACTATTACGATGTTAGTCGAATCATGGCTAAACTGTCAGTTCAAGTGATTCGATTTGTGGTGTTATACTTTTAGATTGGTTGCGGCCACAAAAAGCCTAAACATTTGACGAAGCCTGAAGTGGGTCATTTCAGAGCTCAAGGTGTTCCTTTGAAGAGGAAATTGAAGGAGTTCCCCGTCACTGAAGATGCTCTTCTTCCCGTTGGTACATCCCTTGGCGTTCGCCATTTTGTTCCTGGACAATATGTAGATGTCACTGGAACTTCTAGAGGGAAAGGTTTTCAGGTGATTTAATTGATTATTTCTATCGTTTTCCCTTTTGTTATGATTTAATTGATGAATTCATTTTTTATGTTGTTAGCTCCTAGTTATGAATAGATTCTGTTCCAGTTTTTAGCTTTAGCATGTATTCCATCCTCGAACTATTTGTTTAGAGAGAGACTCATAGAGCTAGCAATGGCAGTTCAGCTGCTTTGAGAACTATTTACAGTATGAAATTTTTTAATTGTGATTGTGCAGAAAGAATAGTCAAATTTACTAATGATACATGATTTGCTTGTCACTTGTAAATCCAGTGATGTTGATTTTGGCATCGAGAGTGTGCATGTCAATTTTTCTCATGTTCTACTGGCATAAAATATATAAAAACTTGGGCATGATGAAGTTGGTATTCATTTGTCACTTAAGCAATCGAATGTCTTGTGTTTCTTTTACTTGCCCAGGGTGGAATGAAAAGGTGGGGATTTAAAGGAATGCCAGCATCTCATGGTGCATCATTATCACATCGGAGTATTGGTTCTACTGGCCAGAGGGACGCTCCTGGAAAGGTTTGTATAGCTGGTTTTTAATTTGCAATACCTTAAATGTATTCCGGAATACTTGATAATTCTGGGGAATGTGAGGCTTTCGTATTTGAGCATTATTTTAATGTAATCCCCCCCCTTTTGGTCTATATACCCCTAGATAGACCCTGGCCTATATACCCCTAGATAGACCCTGGCCTACACAATAGGCAATAGCATTGTACTTGAGTACTGTCTTGGTTATCGGAATCCTTTCTACTTCAGAAGTTCATTGTTTTGCCTTGTGTATGCTTTATGGTGTGGTCAGATGATGATGATGATAACTTAAGCTTTAATGAGAAAATATCTTGAATTCTTGAGTACATTCTTGTTCATCATAGAAATTGCTAGTGGAGCATCTTTTTAGATGTTTAAGCATGATCAGAATAAATGCAAAGATATGAATAAGTAATTATTTACCTTTGCATGTATTGATTCCTTATTGTTTAAGCTTTGGTATTCTTCAACTTCAATCAATCATGTTTATTTGATTGATTCATTCCTGTAAGATGATTTGATTTTTCCCTACACCTCTGACTATTCTGATGATCATTTGATTTTCACTTCAGTGATTTTTTCAAACACACCGAAGCAGTTATGTTTATTTGAACTGATAACTTTATCATTGAAAAAATACATCGGGCCTGTTACAGCGTTCCTTGCGGGATTCTATTTTTATCCATGTTGATTGGATAGATTCGATCTTGCAATGTGAATTTGTTCTGCATGGTTCTTTTTTCTATAGACCAACATCTCTGTTCGAAGTATCACTTGATAATCTTTGCTGATGTTTTTGACTTATGTAATTAATTTTGGGGAAAAAATGGTTTGCAAACTGTTAGTTGATTACTTCTCGTTCCGAATTACCAAGTCATTGATCAATGGTGGGTCGCTTGTTGAATTTTGGTGTACAAATTGATGTGGCTTTACTGTAATTTTGCACGGAGGGGATCAATGACATTAATGCCTTGTCAGCCTAATCTCATTTTTTTTTCTTTTGGTCTCTAGACATAATATAACTGGTTTAGTTTTGGGTTTATCATTGGACGAGAAATAAAGTATCCCTCTCGTGTAATCATTTGATTATGTCTTTACCATGTGGAGTGCCCTTGAGTTATAATCCATAAACAATTATTGTTATGTAGGTCTTTAAGGGGAAAAAGATGCCCGGGCGCATGGGTGGCAATACGAGAACGGTTAAAAATGTGTGGGTATACAAGATAGATCCTGCAAGGAATTTGATGTGGGTGAGAGGTCAGGTATGGTTTTCTTCTTTTAAGTGCTTAGACGTTGTGAACTGAAAAAAATCAGGTGGCCTTTACAAAACAGTTGCGAGCTTCCGATGTTTGTCTTAAAAGTATAGGACCAACCACTTCCAAAGTAACTTGTGAAGCATCAGAAGTCTAGCATCTAATCTGTTGCATTCTGTATGGCTTTTTATCAGCAGTATCGTTTAGGGAATCAGTTATTGTTTACAGGTCCCAGGTGCTGAAGGGAACTTTGTCTTTATAAAGGATTCCGTTTACAAGAAACCCGATGTCTCAATTCTTCCGTTCCCAACGTTTTTTGCCTCAGAAGATGAAACTGATATAGAACCCCTAGTTGCTGATCTTGGAGAGGTGGATCCATTCATGATAGCAGATTGACGGGTGGCCGATTAACTTACGGAAGCGTAAGAATGTAATACGAGATTATGGTTAATAGAGTTGAAGATTGATGTATGAATTTTTGAAGCAATTGATGACCATTGATTTCTCTGTAACAGGAATGGAGTTGTTTTAAATAAATGGAAGGGAATGTGAGAATTTTTGGTTTTTGGAGGACAGACATAGACATAGGGCATTTAGATATAAGATAGCTCTTGATAGCATCTTTCATTTTACACATTCAATCTTACTCTCTATTCCTTGGTTCCTTTTAACACTCTTTTCTCCTTAATATCATCTCTTTGAAAAATAATATTATAAATATATTGTACAATTTTAGATATATTTCAACTGCTTAAATAAAATCATAAATCTTTCTTACATATGTAAAAAATAAAAGAAATAAATATGAATATGAATATCATATATAATCAAAATAGATTTTTAAATTAAAATTATTCAACAGTATAATATTATAAATAATTATATTTAAATTTAAATAGATATATTGGATTTGATTCGATTAAAATAAAAAAATGCATAATGATAAAAATAATACTTATAAACTTGATAGAAATCTAATATAGAAAAAGAAAATAAAATAAAGGCCATGATTTATAAGCAATGATTTTATACATTATAGCAGGTATATCTTTTGGAAAGAATGTAATAACCCATGACAAGCGATATCAAAGTAATCTTTTGTTCGTCTTATTTCACGTTCAACGTTCTAGTCAGAGGGTTAGGTAAGATAAGAATCATGATGATAATTCGTGATAAGTTATATTAGAGCGATCATTTAATTGTTAATTTTCATATCAAGCGTCATAACGAATGAGATAAATAAAATAGACAATCTTAACAATGATTCGTGATAAATATGTCATAAAAGTAAATAAATGAGAATGTCACATTTTTAAAGAGAATATATTAATTCTAATTAAAAAGAAGGAAAAAAAATCTGAATATATGAATAAAATCGTATGTCTTCTTGAGAAAGGAACAATAAAACTAACTAGCATCGATAACTAGGCTTGTAAATGAACCGAACGCACACGAACGGATATATGTTCATATTCGTTCATTTAATAAATAAGCGAACATAAACGAACAAATTTTTTTTTGTTCATGTTCGTTCATTAAGGAATATAGCTTGTTCATGTTCGTTCATTTAATAAATAAACGAACATAAACGAACACAAACATAAACGAACACGAACATAAATGAACACGAACATAAACGAACATAAACGTTGGAGACCCTACCTTCCATTGTTCTTTCATGAAAAATAGTCGACAATGCAAATCAACCAAATCTACAGTGATAATAGCGTAAGAGTTGATTAGCAGTGATGAAATGTTTGAAGATATCAGATATTTCGATCAATCTTTTAAAGATATTAAATGATTCACACAACTTTAGAGTTAATTTGTTCGAACACGACAAAAACATACATAAATCATAAGTAAGCTATATGAATATAATAAAGTCTTAAAGTTAATTTGTTCAACAAAACAATCTTCTTGAAATCCAAACAACTTCAATAATATTCGTAACATATTCAACTTGCATTCATGATCAGTCGTTAATTCATCATCCATCCTGATCAAAATCAAACAAATAAAATTATATTAAATTAAAGGAGTTATAACAAAAGATGAAAAATATACTAAATTAGCGAGGTTATACCAATTCATTCATCCTCATTTTCAAGGAATCTCAACATGTATGATATCTTCGTTTTGCTACAACAAATAAAAAAAACCAAAAATATATTAGTCATTGTAAAACCAAATTCAATAAAACTTAAAACATAAAAATACTTTGTTTTTATTTTTCTCCAACCCATAGTATTGACGATACCAATCAGCTCCACAAACAAGCATATCTACCATCTTAGTTCCTAAAGAGGATCGATGCGGATCAATAACCCTCCCACCAGCACTGAAAGCAGATTTAGAAGCAACAATAGTGACCGGAATTGCCAATATGTCAGCAGCCATTTTTGAAAAGATGTTAAATTTAATATTGTTCTCCTTCCACCATCCCAGTCCACAGTCTTCATCTTTCCCAAGCCCCGAACCTTCCTACCATGTGAGTCCCTCATCTTCCTTATGCCCGAGTCTGACTCGTTTCAATTCAAATACCTCGACTCACCTCCTTCCATTCCTCCGCAACATTGCAGCCATATCCAGCAGCGCTCCACTGACCTCTCCACTTTCTTCCCCCACTAGAGGATATAAGCGCAAATCTGACTGGGACTCCCTAAGGGCAACTCTAACGCGGATGACTGGGCAACGAGGGGTGGGCTGGAGAAGACCGACTGGTCGAATGCACCATTCATAGCGACGTACAAGGGTTTCCACATCGTTCAAGATGCCACAAAAAATCCCTAAATTCACACCCCAAAATTAACAGACAAAAAAAATTCAAATTATTTACCTTATGAAATCACGTTCAAGAAGGGAAAGAGATGAAGCTCTGTCGAATCGTTGTAGTTGAAGACTTGAAGCTCCGTCGAATCATTGCAGAAATGAAAATTGTGGAGGGTGGGGAGAGTTGAGAATCAAGAACAGCTGAATGACAGGTTGGAGAAGAGTTGAGAAAATATTGTTTTTAGATTTAGGGTTTTTTGTATTACCGCTTAATCAGGCTGTAAAATTGGGTTAATTATGAAGTTGGTAATCAAAATATCATATTAATTAATATTTTTAAGATACATACAAATTGGTCACCAAAATTGATTTAAGAATATTATGTTAAACATAAATGAACGCACATAAACGAACATAACTAAACGCATATAAACGAACATAATCGAACGTTCACGAACGTAAATGAACGAACGAGACCTATGTTCATGCTCGTTCATTTAATTAAACGAATAAAAAATCTTGTTCATGTTCGTTCATTTAATAAATAAATGCAAATAAATGAACTTCCCGCCGCACGGTTCATGAACGGTTCGCTGAACGTTTAGTTCATTTACAGGCCTATTGATAACTCATCCCTATTAAGTATATTGTACGGTAATCTTAGGCCCATTGGGCCTTTATTTACTTCATCAAATGATATTTTTTTTTACTAAAATCAAACCAAATTACCAATTAGCACATCTCTGTTTCTCTCTACCCAATCTTCCCCTCCCCACTGTATTATGTACAGTGACGACACAATCAAGTCGGGTCTTCTCCGACAACCACACACAACGGTTAATGCAAATCACTCTTCCACTCTTACCCCCCACCACCATAGCCTAGCCTAGTCAACGACACTTACTCGTCACTCTTCATTCTAATCTCCCACAGCCGAGCATGAAGCGGGATCAGCTCTCCGAATGCGGCGGTTGCGGCGCCCCGGAGCGCTTCTTCCTCCACAACCTCCGCCACAGGGCCAGCTACCGACGCCTCTGCACCAACTGCGTCCTCAAGAACCACCAGGGCCTTTTTTGCCCCATTTGCCTCGAAGTCTTCAACGAGCCCCCTCCCCCTCATCAACGCCTCATCTGCCTCAAATGCCCTTCCATTTCACACCTCTCCTGCCCTTCCTCTCATCTCTCCCAATCCTTCACTTGTCCCCTTTGTTCCAACCCTAATTTCTCTTTCTTCAGTCTCGCCGATGAGAAACCCAAGTCAACGCCCGATAATCCCCAAGGATCTACACCCGAAGAAGACGGCGACGACGACGCCGGCGGGAAAAACGACGACAAGACGTCGACGAAAACGAGGGTTATAAACAAGGAAGCTGCCAAAGCGCTTCTAGCTGCTGCTAAGATTGCCGCTGTCTCTATGACCAAAGCTGCCGCCGTTGCTAAATTAGAGGCTGAACGGAGAGTCAAGAAGCTACTTTGGCGAAGAAGAGAGCCAAGAGGCTCTTGAGAGACTCGCCTGTTAGTCCGTAAGGACAATGATAGACATAAGTCGTCACTTATAAGCACTCTGAAATCTAAAGCTGATGCCGCCGTTTCCGCTGCCACCACCAAAACCAACTCTTTATCTCTTCCATCTCATATTCCTGAAAAGGGAAATAATGGATCGTTTTCTGTTTCTGCTGCTAATGTTCCCAAGTTGCACCGTCAACATAGCACTCATGGTATGCCTAATTGACCCATTTCCCATCGGTGATTCCGACAATCTCTGTAAACTGTTTGTTTTTGTTGGTAATTTTAGGCTGATGTTTATGGAACCATATGTTAAATCTTTGTAGAGAATAGTCTGTTTATTTGGACTCAGCTCTTTGTTTGCATTCAATTGTAGCTTTCCCTTCTGCCCTGTATGTATTTTCATGAGTTCATTGTTTATGTTCATTTGCTGCCTTGCTGTTTTTTTTAATAAGAATTTCAGGCCTCGTTAAAAACCCCCTTCTTGATTAATGGAGTTTATATGAACTCCTTAATCAATGGAAGGAGGAAAAGAGTGCCTTAGGATTTTATTGAACCATAAAATTACAGAAGATACAACCATCATACACCCCACCAACCAAATAAACTTGAAACAACCATAAACACCCAAAATATAAGAATAGAATAGGATCAGCCAATTCCTTCTTTAGCTAAGGCATCAGCCTCTAGATTGGCTGACCTCTTAACCCATCTGACAACACCTTCTAAAACATTAAGCCTATGAACAATATCTTTAATCAAAAACGCATAAACATCAGGAACTAGATCCTCTTTCTTAATCCAGTCTACCGCAACTTTGCTGTCGCTTTCAATAATCAGACGACCCTTCCTCTCTTGTAAATTCACATAGAACATTAGACCTTTTTGAATAGCTTTTAATTCCATAAAAGTTGGAGGGCCCGGACCAGCAGTTTCCTTGAAAGAACTTAAAGTCAAACCCGAGGAGTCCTTTAGAACACCTCCTATCCCACTCTTCTTCCAATCTCTTGCAGTAGCCGCATCAACATTTAACTTTACAAAACCTTGAGGAGGAGGAGACCAAGGAAATATAGATACAAGCCGATTAGGATAAAGAGAGCACAAATCCCCTAATGAAGGGTCTGAAATAAGAGAATCCTTAGGAATAGACACCTCTTTGTACTTACTGCCTTGCTGTTTTTGTTCTCTTTAATTTCATTTTTCTTATGCCCACAAAACCAAATTTTCTGGATCCCTGCTCTAATTAAGCTTATCTGGTCATTTGAGTTGTTTAACAAGTAGTTCAGCCTTGACAACGCCTGATTACAACAAAAAGAAGTGTCAATATGTCTTCGGATGCTTCACATCCTCAATATGTCCATTAATTGATGCATCTTGATAGCATATCTGGGTTTATCTTACTTCAGATGCTGTTATTGATGTATTTTTAGAGGGAAGCAGGTTATGCTTTCCACTATGCAAGTGCTATATTAGTCCTGGAATAAGTTGATCAGGACTTGACCTTTGATTTTTAACTTGTACAACATAGTAAATCTCTTTTTTTAATTTTATTGCAGTATGTTGTTTTGCAAGCTTTGTTAGGAAGGCATCTACTTCTTATCTGAATGTTTGGTGTTAGCCTTTTCCTAGGTTTGTTAGATTAAAGATAATGACAGCTAGGAATTCCTCCCTTTTCTTTGTGCAATGTTCTTTATAGTCACTTATTCGTAATACAACGTTGCGCAATGTTTTATGGACAAATGTTTGTATAGCGATAGTCGTTTTTAGCAGTAATTGCTGAAGAACAAATCAGTCACTGTGTAGCGCTGATTCCATAGGATTATCTATTGCCTAATGGAGTGAAGGTTCTTTGGGACTTTTGCTTTGTTGCACTAGTAAAATCTCTGATAATGAGCAAAGTCCATTCCAGGGGCATGCTGAGTTCTATAAACTGTAATGGGCTAATGGCATTAGTAGGAGGATGAGGATCACCATATACAGGGGCCTGGGTGGAGCTTAGTTTGCTTTTCAAAGTTACATGCATGGATTGGTGCAATACTTAAAGCCTATAAGGGACTTACTAGTTGTGTTAAGAAATGCTTCGGAATTCGGATGTTGAGGAGAATATGTGCAAGATGCATTTCATTACTAGTTTGTATCTCTTTATTCTGCTGGTGCTGCTGCTTCAATGAATTTCTGCGTTCAAAAGTGATATTTGCTTTGTATGTTAACCATGACCATAACATAGTTACATAAAATACAAAAACAAAGTGCATATAGCGTCAATATGTTATGCAAATGCAAATGTTTTCCAAGGGTGACGAACATTTTACATGTTCGGCTTACGATCTATGTTTGAGGTTTGGGGTTGTCCCTCCCTATAATGTCGTGTTCAAGGTTCAAACTATTTCTTCGGGACAAAGTGGTAGCAGAAGTGAGGAAGGAAAATATTAGTGCATGCAGATAATTTGGTCTTTCACATAAATCCTTCATTATTTCTCTACCTGAGCTGTGAATATGATCCAGCTGTGCTAATCTTGTTCCCTCCCTCTCTTCTTGAAGAGAAGATAAATGAATTTGTTCTAGACTCCATGTGCCAACAATTGTATTGATTTTGAATGCTTGAAGATTTTCTAAAGCTAAAAATTGTTTGTGGGAGTGCATTGAGAAAGGAGAAAAAAAAGTTACAAAGGTTATTTTATAGACTTCGTTTGACTGTTGAATCTTCTGAATAGAGTTTACCCAAGAGCATGCGGGGGAGATTCATAGTGTCATGTTTTTACGAATCAAACAATCTTAGTGATTAAGCGATTTGTTGTTATTGTTTGAGGTGCTAGATTCGAGTATTACGAATGCAGGGATATAAGTTTTTAAACAAATACTACTTTGTATTCATTTTAGATTTATTAAAAAAAACTAAAAACATTAAAAATGTATTTTTAAAATTTAGTTTTAGATAATTAATGATTTATCATGACTTGTAAGTCCTTCATTCATGTCATCATTGGATTGTCACGGTAATATTGTGTATTGTGTTTTGACATTAGCATTGTGAATCATTACGTCAACATCGTAATTGTCGATGTCACTTTCCATTGAACAAATTATCAAATTGATTTTTTTTGTTTAATGATCACATTGGATGTAAAAAATATTTAACTAAAGGTAAGTGTCTAAACTATACACTTTATTCACTTTAGGTCTTAAAGTATTTTTTGCTCTAATAATTTTGATTTTTTAAATAAAATTTTCAAAATTTTATAAATGTGACATGTCACGTTTTGAGTGTTTGAATAATTTTTCTAATGGTCGTGACGGACTAGAAATTAAAGCGATAATATAAAAAACATTAGACACTTACCTTGAGTGAAAATATTTTAAGCACCTAAAGTGAATAAAAAGTATAATTTGTGCACTTATTTCTTAATTAAGTCTAAAATAAGTTTAGGAACCATATTTTTTTCTTCAAAAATTTAAGGGACTCAAATATTATTAAGCCAAATACAAATAAATCAATTATAACATAAATTATGAATATATTTTATAAAAATATACTAATTCTGATATATTACAAAATATTTAAATATCATTGGGTGACTAAAGTTAAAGTCCTCACACTTATCGTTTTCTAATATGTATCTTCAACACAATCATATTCTTTTTAAATAAAATAATTTTTTGTTTAATTTAATTCTTACATGATTTTTATTTTTAAATTAATTTATTATTTTTAATTGAGTGAGAAAAGTATGTCATGGAAGTCATTAATAGACGCATACGATATCGATGAAACCGTCAATAATTATTGACGATTTTTATAATTCCTTTTTTCATCAAATATACAAATGGTTCCTCTACTATATTGATCTATTTTGTTGAGTCTTCTGATTATTAAAAATCATAAAATGATTTTCGATCATAGGAAGTTGTTTTGTTGAGTCAATCGATTATAAGAAGTTACAAAATGATCACTCAACTATTTATTAGGTTCAAAACTCATTATTTTTCGTTAAAAAAATTAAAAAAATCTAAACTGTACATTAACGTGTTGACTGAGATATGATAAAATCTAATCTCATAACAAATGATCTTCGATCATAGGAAGTTGCTTTATTGAGTCCATCGATTATAAGAAGTTACAAAATGGTCACCCAACTATTTATTATGTTCAAAACTCATTATTTTTCGTTAAAAATTTGAAAACAATATGAGCTGGACATTAACATGTTGACTGAGATATGATAAAATCTAATTGCATAACAAATGACTATCATATCTCAGTCAGCATGTTAACATCTAGCTCAAACAATCGTTAAAGTTTTTAACGAAAAAAGATGAGTTTAGAATATAATTAATAGTCGAGTTAACATTTTGTAACTTTTAATAGTCGAGTTAACATTTTGTAACTTTTAATAGTCGAGTTAACATTTTGTAACTTTTAATAGTCAAGTGACTCAACAAAGCAACTCTCAATAGTTTGGTGACTATTTTATAACTTTTAATAGTCGATAAACTTAAGAAAATAGTATTCTACAGTCGAAAGATCATTGGTATATTTCATCCATTTTTTTTCATCCTAACAAATAATGATTTTAATAAAATTATGTATGAAGAATCAAACACTATAAATAGTATCTTAATTCTTTAAATAATTTTTCTTCTATATCATTTTCTTAATTTATTTTTCACAATTGTTCATTAAATAAGCCTATTTTTATTCATATAAAATTATATAAAAAAAATTCTTGTAAAAATTTCCTTCAAATTTCCGAACCACTATCAACTCTCTTCACACATCCCGCCGCCAAAACAAGCCCTCTCTTCACAAAGGAGGAAATTAAACAAGGTAAACCCTAAATATAATTTGAAGATTGATTTATACTTGAGTCACGAGAGAGATTTTGAGTTATATAATCTCTGCATCTGCTTCACTCCGTTTTATTTGATTTTCTGTTTCATGTCCCACTGCCTGAATTTTCTTAAAAAGCTATCGGTTTAGCGGAAATAGCGGGCAGCTATCAGCCTATCACCACTATTTTCCGTTGCACTGTTATTTATTGGCCGGAATCCGCCGCTATCAGCGGTGGCGGACGGCGTTATTGAAACCCTGCAAACATTGCTTTGTTTCGTCAATTCTAATTTCTTCTACTTTTAGCCACAGCGATACAAATGCCAGAAAGCAAGGCGGTGATTGGTCTGAAATGGGAGCCCAAGCTTCCTGGTTTGACTTTTCCATCTACAAACTCCTCTATTTCTGGTTCTGGTTCTGGGACTGTTTCTAAATCCCAGAATGAACCCGAAAGCACTTCCCTTTGGAAACCTAACAACCAACTCGTCGATGGCCTCTTTGTACCACCTAATGATCCTTCAAAGGTTAATAAATTGCTCAGAACGCAAGTCAAAGACACCGCTGGCTCCGCCTGGTATTCTTCATGTTTCCCACCTTTTTCTTTATTAACTCCCCTTTCCTCGCCACATGTATCTCACAATTCTTACTTCAACAGGTTTGATATGCCTGCCCCAACCCTCACCCCGGAGTTGAAGAAAGATCTTCAATTACTCAAGGTGCGCTGCCCTGTGCATCCCCTTTTGTTTAATGCATTTTTGTCAATTGTATTTTTTGAGAATCTTCTTTTTATATGTTGCATCATATTCGATCATCATTGTCATATATTCAATTCATGTTTGAAACTAATGAGGATTAGGGTTTAAGGTTTAATGTAAAGATGATTGAGTTGATTTTTAGTTAGAATTTGACTTCACTACTATGTTTTTCTTAGTGGTTTATTGCTTTAGGAATTTTGTCAATCTATCTTTCTGAGAACGTGCTTTTTAGATGTATCATTATCGCTTGTTGGCATATCTTCAATTCATGTTTGAAACTATCGAGCCTATCAAGATAATTAATAAGATTCCACTTTTAATTTAACTTCACTAGAATGATTTTCCTAGGTGTTTATTGTTTTAGGAATTTTTGTCAACTATATCTTCTTCTTCTTTTCATATCTTCAATTCATGTTCGGAACTAGTGAGCCTATCAAGATAATTGTTTTAATTTTTTAGTTTGAATTTGACATCACTATAACGTTTTTTACCTAGGAGTTTATTTTTTGAAGATTTACATGTTCATACCTTCCCATGGACCCAATTCTTGACATTGGCTACTTGTGTTTGTTTGTGTTGCAGTTGAGGGGGGCCATTGATCCCAAGAGACATTATAAAAAGGATTCAAAATCCAAAGCACTGCCCAAGTACTTCCAGGCAAGTTCACTACCATAGTATAGTGCATATTTATTTTACTTTTTTATTTTTTTATGTTCATCCTAATTGGCTGATCTGAAATATTTCTCTCTTGACATGCAAGCAGGTTGGAACTGTGGTAGAATCCGTGACAGATTACTACTCAGGTAGAATGACAAAGAGTGAGAAGAAGGCAACCCTTGCAGATGAGCTGCTTTCTGATCCAGCTGTTAGGCAATACAGGTTAAATATTGTTTTGATAAGTTCAAGTCATTTATTTCCACTTAAATACGGTATAACGTTATATAATACCTAGTTCAATGATCAAATAAGAGTGTGGCCCAGAAAACTCTATCCGATTCCCCTGTTGCTGAAAGAAAAAAAATAACAATACACACTGTCAGTCTGTCACAACTCACAACTCATAATGGGTGAATTGCTAGTATGTGGGATAATCTGCAATCAGAAGGAGAATATCATCAATTTATTAATTTCATTATTCCTTTGGGCAATAATGCTTTTGCACACTGTTGATCATTGTCTGTCAAACTTCTTACAGGAAGCGTAAGGTTCGGGAGATTGAAGAACGTAATCGACCAACCGGTAATGAGAAATGGAAGATAAAAGGACGTCAGACGTACAAGCGGGCGAAGCAGCGAAGGCATTAACTTTTTCCATGCTATATGCTGTCTTGAAATTTTGACCCTATTACTAGAAGGGAATTTTATGTGCCAAATGTCCCAAGAAACAAGTTGAACGGTGGAGTTGTTTTAAGGTAATATCAATGGCTTTATTCAGGTTAAAAACTATGGTCCTCGTTGGGATATACCCCGTTATTAATTCTTGATTCTAGATATTTTAGCGTTTTGATTGATAGTGGTGAGCCTATTTAGACAAAAATGCCTAGGGGTTCTGAGGAATCTAGTTTACTAGTTACCAACAGTTTCTGCCATTAGAGAACAAGTGTTTGCAGTTTAGTATTGTTTTCTGTTTTGAACAATTTGATACAATTTTTATATTATCCAGACCCCTCTCCACTCGTAAATCGGAAGATATTAACCGTTTATGCATGTTCGTTCTTACGTCTTCTTGTGTATTGTGTCAAGGACAATACCAACCGAACTAAACTCAATCGGTAAATTTTCATTGGCTTTTTATTTGTTTTGGTTGGGTTATAACTGAAAATATGATGGAGTAATCTATTAGGCATGATTGTTGTTGGATGTTGAAGTCTATGACAGCACATTCCAACCAAAATTTGGCAGTCAGAATTATTATAGTTTATTATTCATAGGTATATTTATTGTATTTTCCAACCAGCTCAGACCTCCTTAGATTTGTCTTCCTGTTTTTGGAGTTGAATCCTGTCAATTTTTTAATTTCTTCACAGATGGTAATATGATATAATATACCTTTATCATTTTCTTACAATTTAACAAATATTATTATTATTTTTTAAATATGCAAAAAAATTTATCTGTTTATACGAAATATTGAAATGTATATGTTACGTCATTATATGTCAAATCAAATTGTATTATTTGATGAAACTAAATCGGTCATATATATATAAATACAGTACATAGACAATTTGGCATTTTGCATTGGAGTATTATTGATGATTTGTTTAACGGCAGCCAGTGGTCTCATAGGAAACAAAAGTTGGTGGGGTATTATGCCTACTATTCTATAATAACATTATTATTATTATTATTAGCAGCGTAGGTGTTTATTTATTACTTTTAATAATATATATATATATATATCTTGTTATACCCAGCTACTAATGTATTTATATTAAAAACATATATGCATATACCATAATGCGTATGCATTATATTGAACTTTCTTTTTATTTATTTGTAGTTACCTATTTTAATAATTAAATTTATTACACCTAAAGAAAATATTTTATATAAAATATAAGTTTAAGGGTGTTAAAAACTCTCAAACTTGTGAAAGATAAGAAGTAATTAAATTATGATTTTTTCATCTATTTAAGATCTTATACTTTAAATTTCATCAATTCATCCACTTGATTAGTATTGATGATTAAAGTCGATAATTTGTTATTAGTTGGTGTTAGTGTCAAATCATATTTTTAAAAATTATTATTTATTATTAAACTTTTAAAGTTATATTATAATTTTAATAAATTTTCTAAAAGCATATAGATTGCATGTGACAAAATCACAGTGTGTCTTGTGACAACAATATCAAAAAAAAAAAACTATTAAGGTTAAATAGTCAAATTGCTCAAATGATTTAATTGGTTCGATTTCTTTATTTAAAATTTTAATCTTTTGATTTGAGGATTCAATTAGATGTAAAAAAAGATTTAGAGCTTAATTCATTTTATTTTCAAAAGTTTAAGGACATCATTTATCCTTTTAGCCAAAAGTATATTTATAAGAAAATATTCAATAAGTACAAGTAATATATATATTATTTCATTAGTTTTATCTTTGAATATGTTTCCAGCATGCTCTTTCAAATCACTAGCAAATATATATATTTTTAAATTGATATTTGATTAACAAATAATACTAATGTATTTAAAGATTTAATACAATATAGTACATATAATAATAATAAAAATAGTAATAATAAAAGACACACAGAACGACAGCGATTCTCTGTCTTTCTCTCTCATCTGTTACCATTTCATTCCATTGCAGGCTTTGTTGCTTTGCTCCTAACTTTTGTTTTCTCCTTCTTTCTCTGTAACCCTTCAAATTTGAAATTCATTATCTTTCGGAATTTTTCTTTCCCTTTCTATTTCTAGTTTATTTTTGGGGAAAAAAAAGGAAGGAAAAAAATCTCTGTCTGAGAGTAGTGGTTAGGGTTGTTCTTTGGAATTTTGTACTGTTGGGATTTGAATGAGGAGAACATATATACTTTTGGGAAACCGAAATTGAAGAATCGGCTGACTTCATGGCCACCACGGAGTTGCAGATGAGTCCTCAGTTGGAGCAGATCCATGGCGAAATCCGCGATCTTTTCCGTGCTCTGTCGTATGTCCTCTTCGACTTGTTTACTACTCAAATGATTTAGGCTTGTGTTGTAATCTGCAATCACAACTCTTTTCTTAACATACAAGTTTTTTTACTTCAGTATTCTTGTTTGGACTAGGTTTCAACTTTGTTGTTTTGAGTTGTCCTTCAAACTTCTAAATCTGATAACTGTTTTTTTTAACTATGATGCAATGCTTTTCAGAAATGGGTTTCAAAGGCTCGATAAGATGAAAGATTCAAATAGGCAAAGCAAACAGCTGGAAGAGCTTACTGGCAAGATGAGGGAATGTAAAAGGTATGCCGTATTTTAGTATGTGAGATATTTGATTTCTTCTCATTTTTACCTTTTTTTTATTTCAATTCCTAACTTCGATGAATTGTTTGCAGATTAATCAAGGAGTTTGATCGTGAAATTAAAGATGATGAAAGGAAAAATCCTGCTGAAGTGAACAAGCAACTCAATGATGAGAAGCAGTCAATGGTAAGTTCGTTTTTGAACCTCAAATTTCCTTGCTATTGGCATAAAAAGCGTACACATGATTGAGTGTTCTAGTATCCTGGGAACAATCAAATGTTTGTTACATTGTAAGAGGGTTTAATTGACGAAATGAAATCTCCCTTGGTGGAGGGAGATAAATGGGTAGTCATATTGGTTTATTCTGGAATTATATCCACTAATATGCTTTTTAATCTTTGTGTTTTCCTTTTGCAGATAAAAGAACTGAATTCGTATGTAGCATTGAGGAAAACGTAAGTTTGCCTATTGTAAAGGGAACAGTGGGGATTTTAGTTTTTACAGTATGTCAGTTGAGTTGTGAAGTTTGGGGTTTAGCCAAGTCTGAAACTTGGCCTTCCTAATGTAGGTTGCAACCAATTTTTGAGTAGTATAATTCAGCCCATAATATCCAATGAGCCTGCCCTTTTTTCCCTGTAGTTTTCATGTCTTTATGTGTGTAACTGCAGATACATGAATACCCTTGGTAACAAGAAAATTGAACTCTTTGATATGGGAGCTGGAGTCAGTGAACCTACAGCCGATGAAAATGTTAAAGTGGCGTCATGTAAGATCATACGTTTTTTTAAATCTCTATTGTGTTTTGATTTATTTAGAACATGTATTTGGGATCAAAGACAAGAGTTATGAAAACAGTGGGTATGTTTTTATTGGTTTTTCTTTTAATTTGATATGTGTAAATACATTCTAATACCCCAGAATCTCGTATCAAATATGATTTTAGTGATTTCGTTGATTTTGGATTTTTTCATGCTATATGCATTTTTATTCAAATATTGCGTAGAGACTGGGGTGTGAAGTCTTCTTAGAATGTTTGAAAGTTTGGAAACAAGGCTACTAAGAATTCACAGCTTTGGATGCCACAGGAAACTCAGTCGAATCCATGATCTTGACTGAAAATTATGAACTCATAACAAAAGAATCTCAGAATAGAAGTTACCTGTTTTTTAACCCTAAACCATCTTACTACAGCTTGACTTTCTCCGCAGCAATGTCAAACCAAGAGCTTGTTGATCATGGGATGAAGACAATGGATGAGACTGATCAGGCCATTGAACGCACAAAAAGGTAAAACAGAAACAGCTTTTTGTTCCCTAGTGCGGCCCTCAGCTTAGTTGTTGCCATCTTTTTCTCTTTTCTTAATTTTTAGATTCACAGGTTGTTGAACAAACAATTGAAGTGGGAACACAAACTGCCACTACTCTAAAAGGCCAAGTAAGTCAGATTAACCGGTCTTTTATTATTATTTTTCTTTAAGCTGTTGTGTTGCATGCATATACTGATAGAAAGTTATGCAGACTGATCAAATGGGCCGTATTGTAAATGAGCTGGATACTATCCAGTTTTCTATTAAGAAGGCATCACAGCTGGTAAAGGAGATCGGTAGGCAGGTTAGTTGTTTTTATCACTCTAGATGCAACCTTGGTTCAATTTGACTATTTTTTCTATGCCATTTTAAATTTCTTCTTCCCGCAGGTGGCCACTGATAAATGCATCATGCTATTTCTTTTTCTTATCGTATGTGGTGTTATAGCCATCATAGTTGTGAAGGTATTCTTTTTCCTTATTGATTTCATTTTGGTAGCCTGTTAAACTTTCTGACTTATTACAGTGGAAAAGTGAGTTATGTTTTGGTGTATATTTTTAAAATTAAGTTTCTGTAAAGAAAATTTGAGAGGACTTGGCCACCAGGGTCGTTTTCCCTAAACATGTTGAACTGCTCTATCATATTGTTTCCGATATTATGACAAGATGGAAATGTTGAGTGTGACAAATGTTTATCACTACTAGTTACGATTAAATACTTGCAGCAAACAAGCCACTTAGTAATTGTGTTCTTTTAAGTACATTAAGGCTTGTTAAGCATTGTTGCAATTGAAAGTGCTTTTGAGAAGTACCTAGCAATCATTCTCGTGATTCGACTCCAATACCGCTTTAAATGAAGTGATTTAGATGAAAAAAGGTCTTTGCTTACCATTGCTTTTGCTGTCGAAAAGTTTACACACCCTTAGAGATAGATTCAGATGCGTTATTAACAATGATTGGCTTTGTACTGTGCAAAATTCCCGTTTTCTGATTGCAATGTGGAAATTTCAGATTGTGAATCCGAACAACAAGGATATCAGAGACATTCCAGGATTGGCGCCTCCAGCACCTTCAAGGAGATTGTTATACCTAAGGGACCCGCAGTAAAAGGTGATCATTTCCGATAAGTGAGTGGTTGGTTCTGCTTATGCTTTGAATACATTAGAGTGGGGAGTATCGGAAAGTTTGTGTGAGGGGTCTAATGTTTTTTTCACGTTTGTATTTTATATAATCGATTCTTGGCTGAGATGTGCATATCCGGTTGTTGGTGATGTTTGTTGTCTTGTGTAAATTTGGTGGGAGGGGCTGTTGAATCATTTGAAAGATTTAACTTTGAAGATTGCTTGTAGGGCCAGAAATTAAGAAGCCATCTCTGAAGTGAATTCCACATAATTGTTCGTGTCTTTGGAAGAGAGATATTGTTCAAGTGTTGTATCTTAACATTTTTAAGTGACGTGACACGTTCATCCGATCCGCATTCAACCATACCCTTTAAATGTAATAATTTAAACTAAACCATTATGGATCGAAGTAATATGCCACATCAGTCAAACATATGCTTGCATTAGCTGATGATTCTTAAACACAGGTTAGAGTTTATTAAAGTATTTTATCCTCGGAACTTTTTTTTTTAAAATATTATACTAATTTTAGTTCTAGATTTGATTTATTAAATATTATAAATCTTGCTTACACGTGAAAATGAATGTGAAAAAAATGTATATCATATACAGTTAGAGTCACTTAAATTATAATCAATCATTATCATAACATTGTAAATGATTACATTTAAATTTTAAAAAATATATTTAGTTCGACTATAATTCTATAAATTCAACTTGAAATTTTTTAAATAAAGTTTGAATGATAAAACGATATTCATAAGCTTAATTAACTCGAATTCTTTCGCTATACTTGATCAAGTACCCACCCTAATATTAGATTCCTCCTTAATTAATATTTCAGACCCTCAATTTTATTAAATCATTGACTACCATCCTTATGAAGTCTTTAAATAAATCAAGTGTTCCGGTCTGCAAGCAAGTAGCTAAGGTAGGTCGAATGCCAACTTGATCATCTAAAACTCCTTGAATCTTTCAACGCTAATAAAGATTATGAATCTCCCCCCATTTAACACACTTGTTTTAAAACTAATAAAAAATGTTGTTTTTGTTGTTGTTTTAACGCTTAAGCAAGTCTCGAGTTCGAGTCTTTGTATATGTAGAAAATTATAGTTGGGAGACTCGCCCACCAAAACCAGGAGTGCGACCCAAGTCGGACCTTGAGAACCGGGAGGTCAACAAAAAAAATTATGTGCCCTCTAGAGTTTCCTTGACTTGTTGTTGCCTTCATGTGGACAATTTGTAATTTTTTTTATAAAGAAAAAGGGTATTTTCTGTGTTTAAATTCTGAATTAATATCAATTAATGATTTGATAAAATATTTTTTTCATTCTACTCGTGATCTGATGAGTTTCACATTGTAATATAATGTACACTAATTTTCTCTATTTATAATGTCACTAATCAGTTTAAGTAATTACTATTGTTATATATTTCAATCAAAATGATGGTATTATTTTTTTTTCTTGAAAACAACCCATATTCATTAGGATAATGTGTGTTGGAAGGGTTGCTAGAAAGAAAAAAATATATATAATGTTCACATTTTAACTAAAAATAGGTAACCGTAAATTATTTAGACTAAAGTAATGATATTATAAAATTAAAATAATTAAAATATATCAAATTAAAGTACATTTACTAAATTAAAAATTTGATCATAGTTGAAGGACAAAAACATAATTTGACCATATAAATCTTAACATGATAATCAGTGTTTCTTCATCTTCGCTGGAATCCTCTCACTCTCTCAGAGCTCAGCAATGAATACTCATTTTCCTTTCGCTTTTAGACTTGGATAAAGTATACAATCGATCATTAAACTATGTTAAATAATCTTTTTGGTTATTAAAATTTTAAAAATTATAAAATAATAACTAAATTTATCAAATGGTTAAAAATAATTATTATAAGTTAAAAATAATAATATAATTTAATAAGTTTAAAAAATATTTTATAACATTCAATAAGTTTAATAATAATTTTATAAATTTTAAAGTTTGAATGATTAAAGGTATTTTAAAATAATATAATAATTATTTTATCCTTCAAATTTTTGTAAGGTGGAAATGGCACACATGTGAATTCAAAATATGAAAATGGATATGTATAGAATAATCGGTTCAATTACCAACAAAAATATTCTGACTTCTTAATTTTCGAAAATGATATAATTAGATTCTAATAAATTAAAATAGAAAAAAAAGGTTAAATAATCTATCTCTTTAATAATACAATATTTTGAAGAAAAAAAAATAACCCATATTGAATCGACCAAATTATTAATTTACTATTCGATTAAACTATTCGAGCCACTAGTATTATGACGATTGAACTCATGTTTTGACCCAATTTTAATTTTAAATGATTTACATTTTTTTTAAAATTTTATCTTACTAATTCAACTGATTAAGCCATCGTTTAACCTGACCTTTTATTTGGTTTTCACAAGTAAGACAGATTGAATATTTTATGTTGAGGGTATAAATTTTGAAAATTTTTAAAAAAATATAAATTTATAAAATTTTAAGAGGACGAAAATAGAATTTTAATAAAAAATACATAAAAAATAAAATACATGATAATTTTAAAATTTCATAAAAAAACGACTATCTCATCTGTCCATCGAATCTATGATTTTTACTCGAAATGAATGTTTGTGCAAACTTTGTAAACCTCAAACCCTCTTTTCCCTACTTGCTATCTTTGTGTTTGTGGTGATTATGCTTGATTCATCAATCATACATACACACATACCATCGCCCATTTTATATATGCCATGAATATGAATATAGTCCCTCGACGGCGGTTGTGATGCCAACAGTCAAGGATGGATCGAGAAAGACAGTTGAGAATAATAATAAATTCAGAAATATTTTTAAATATGTACATATATATTAATAATATAAAAATTTAAATTGATTTGACACAAATAAAATTTTAGGGTGTGTATCAGCAGTAAAATAAGAAATTAATCAAAGAAAATTCAGATTTTAGGTAGGTATGTATGTGATCACTCTCATCAAGTTGTGGCTCAGCCATTGGGTGGGAGATTCGTGTTATGAAAATTTTAAGTTTGAATTTAAATAAAAGTTCCAGCAACTTCATTCAACGAATTTTTTTATAAATTGGACTCGATTTGACTCAAAAAAATTTAAATTCAATTCGTGTTATAAAGCATGACTCAAATAACTAAAATAACTCAATCTTTAGTAATTAATGGATTGATTTTTTAAGTTTAAATCGAGTCTCTAAACTCTGCATAATATATGTATATTGCATATGAAAATATACGAATATATATATGTTTATATCGTATCCAGATATAAATAGTACCAAAACATTATAATTATTTAAAGTTAAAATTAAACAAAAACTTGAAAAACTCAATTCTACTCATATTTCATAAACTCGACTCAATTAACAAAATTAAATAAAGTTTAAGTTACAAAATAGAACTCATTAACTTAATTAACTCATATTTTTTTACTTAATTCAACTCAACTCAATGAAATATTTATTTTTAAATAATATAATAGAGTATCACGTGATCGCGTCATGTTGTCATTTAACACGATTAATTTTAAAAGATAGAGTAGAACACCAAAAATATATATATATATATATATATATATATATATATATATATATATATATTAAAATCTCGTTATAAAGTTAAAAATATAAACATTATATTAAGATTATATTAAGAAAACATGAGGCATTCGTGACATTAATCCAATCTTAAATTAGTTTAATCATTTTGAAGCTAAAGCAAAGGTTTAGGTCAATCAAAAGCCTAGTGGTATTGGCGTCCAGTCTGTTTCTTTGACTATTGCATGCAAATCTAATACATAAAAGTTTCACCTTTACTTCAAAAACACTGTAAAATTAACATCTTCAAACCACAAAATATCAAGGATTTAAATATATGGTCATAAGGAAAAAGCATCAAGTTTCTCTTTCCCTCTCCCTCTCCCTCTCCCTCTCTCTCTCTCTCTTTTTAGTTAACCAATGAATTTTTTATGTAAAAGGTACCACCTTGAATAACTAAATTTACATAAAGAACAATGAAAAATGATATTTTTTTTAAAAAAAAAACCCCACAAGTCTTTTTTTAAAAAAGAAAAATTGTAAGAGTTTATTCTGGGAGAAGTTTTAGATTTATATGTGGCTCAATTTAGATATTCTTTTCCAGTGTTTTGTGACAATGAAAAAGGGAAAGTGAAGAAACAGCAAAGAAGAAAAAGGCTTCCAGTTGTTTTGTTGTGTAAGTTGCTTCCATTTCACTGTTAATGCAAGCATGTCTTTCCTCATCACCTACCTCTGACAACTCCACATCTTCTTCTTCCTACAACCAAGTCAATATTACCCATTTCTCACATAGAAACCCTACAAAAATCCCTTCTTTTCTGTTAGTTCATCACCCCTTTCTCTCCTCTCAATATTCTTTCCTCTGGGTTTTACCCCTTTCATCTTTATAAACACCCACACCCCAAAATTCTGCTCCTTTTCATTTTTTAGATTGATTTTTGTCAAATATTGCCTGAATTTGTTATCTTTTTTTGTCTGTTCGAAAACATGATATCCGGTTTCGGTGTTATGTGTGATGATTTGTCAAATGCAGGCTGTGTGTTGGAAATGTGATGGTTTGTTTATTTTGTATTAAGGTTTGTTGGTAGTCGGTGGACTTTGATTTAAAGCAAAACCCTTTGCTTTCCTTCTATCTTATTTTCTGGAAATTTGATTGTGGTTCAAGATCTGTTTTCTTAGCACTTTCTTTCTCATTTATCTTCCTATTTTTGCTTTCATTCTGCATTTTTTTACTGTGAAAATGATTTGGTTGGTATATTGAATAAACGCAAAACATGTTTGATTATTAGATGTAGGTTGTGGCTTTTAAGTTGTTTTAGTTGAACATGTTTCAGGCATCTTGGTGTTGGGTGAAGAATGGCCTCTGATCTGAACAAAACACTGTCAAAAGTGTACATCGGTCTGCAATTGTGGGTTCTTATTGTAATTGGCTTAGGAGTGGTGTTTTTAGTTATCCTTAGCATATCCCTATGGCTTAGTTTTCGGAAGAAGTCCAAAAGGGCAAATGTCATGCTTCCTCTAAGCCAAGCGCCTTGCATGTCGGAGGAAATTAAAGAGATAAGAGTTGATCAAGCTTCGGCAAATAATGGTGGTCTGAATACCGTTGATGAGAAATTCAGTGACAGAGATTCGGAGAAGGTTTTGTTTAATGTCGATAATGGAAATGATAGCTGCCAGTCGGGTTCTTTTAATCATATGGAGGACGATGTTAAAGGGTCTCAACAAGGAGAAGAGGGAGGCACTGGGCGGTATCTGCATACAAACGTTCTTCACATCCGTTGACTGCTCCTTCACCGTTGTCTGGCCTGCCTGAAAATTCAGGTATAGGATGGGGTCATTGGTTCACTCTGAGAGACCTACACCTTGCAACTAACCGTTTTTCAAAGGATAATATTATCGGTGATGGTGGATATGGAGTAGTTTATAGAGGCAATCTGATTAACGGGACCCCTGTAGCTGTCAAAAAACTTCTTAACAATACGTATGTTGCAGCGAAGCTTATTTATTTGGAAGAATAATCCTTTTGTTCGTGTTATGCTGTCCTTAGGTTGTTAGAGTTGACTGATAATGATTCTATGTTTTCTTTAGAGGACAAGCTGACAAGGATTTCCGGGTGGAAGTTGAAGCAATTGGTCATGTGCGGCATAAAAATCTAGTTCGACTTCTTGGCTACTGCATTGAGGGCACGCAAAGGTACTGTGTTATTGTTATTTTAATACGTGGAATAGAAAGAGCAGAGATATTTACTGTTTTTTTGTAAATGTTCTGTTATAACATCCAGGTTGTTGGTTTATGAATATGTCAATAACGGCAATTTAGAGCAATGGCTCCGAGGAGATATGTCTCACAAGGGATATCTCACCTGGGAGGCTCGTATAAAGATTCTTCTTGGCACTGCCAAGGCGTAAGTCTTCCTTTTACTAAAATCTCGGTTGGTAATGCTTACCTTGGTTTTAACCTTAATTGTTATCCAAACTGAATGTTGCAGACTGGCATATCTTCATGAGGCTATCGAACCAAAAGTCGTGCATAGAGACATAAAATCAAGTAATATACTGATCGATGACAACTTTGATGCGAAGATATCTGATTTTGGTCTGGCCAAATTGCTAGGTGATGGGAAAAGTTATATCACAACAAGGGTTATGGGTACCTTTGGGTGAGAATAATGCCCTTCCTTTACGACAACTGTTACTAGATCATTCATTCTCCATTTTTGTTTTAGCATTGTTTTTCACTTTTTTTTTTGTTTTTACTCCGAGTAAGAAGCTATATCATTCGAGAAGCTAAAGGAAGTCTTCGATTAATGTCATCTTTGTCTCTTGTTTGCATGGTCTTACAGTTATGTTGCCCCAGAATATGCTAACTCAGGCCTCCTGAATGAGAAGAGTGATGTTTATAGCTTTGGTGTTGTGATCTTAGAAGCAATTACCGGAAGATACCCAGTAGATTATGGTCGCCCTCAGCCTGAGGTACTTAATGACACTTCTTTATCAGCGTAGGCTTCAAAAATTGTTGGTATGGTGTTTTTTTTACATGACCAATTGTACTGTAAAATCTCAGGTAAATATGGTTGAGTGGTTAAAGATGATGGTTCAACTCAGATGTTCAGAGGAAGTAGTTGACCCTAACATTGAGACTAAACCATCAACTAGTGCTCTTAAACGGGCCCTTTTGACTGCTTTGAGATGTGTTGATCCTGATGCCGAAAAAAGACCAAAGATGAGTCAGGTTGCTCGCATGCTTGAAGCGGAGGAGTATCCTATTCCTCGAGAGGTTTGATTCTGATACTTTAATCAGTTCATCGAAATTGCTTAGCGCTGTCACTTAGCTGTATACCGAAGCAAATTGTGGAAGTTGCATTTTTAGTACCCGGCTAGTTTGCTTTTAGATAAATCAGTCTTATAGGAAAATGTCTAGTTTGCAGTTGTAACTAAAGCTTGACTTTTTCCTGATACGAATCATGGACGAAAATTTCAGGATAGAAGACGCAGAAGGAATCAATCAGTTAATTCGGATACTGATAACAGGAAAAACTCTGATGCCAATCGGAGTGATGATCCAGATTCGAGGTTGGAGAGCAGAATGCACGATCACCCCTTGACTCAGGGAGAAAATGGGTTTTAGAAGCCGAGTACAAGGGAAACCACCACCGCTACATTTGTTTCTATTCCGATGCCTTCAGATGGCACTATAGTTGAGATTTCCAGCACTTGTAGGAAACTGAGGGATTTTTCTTTCTTTTGTGGAGCTTTGAATTACCTATCATCTTCTAGATTGTAGAGAAGATTAGTTTGTGTCTTAAAAGGTCATTGCCACTGGATTTTCTGTACAGGTCTATATGGATTCTACATAATTTTGCCCCCGTTATTAGGATTAGGTGTTTTCGTTCGAAATTATGAATTGTTGTTACTTGGATGAAGAAAAATGAAAAGCAATGTGTAATGTATACTGCCCTGAGATGGCAATAATTGAAGCCGAAAATTACAACCATGTTGGACTGACATCATCTGCAAATGATGAGTCGAAAAGGCTTAGCTGATGTTTGTAGTGAATCTGTCGGCTTTTGATCCTTGGGTGAATAGCTTAAGGGGCAGGTAATGTCGATTTTGGCATTGTAATCGGCAAAAATAAAGTGCGCCCAGCACGACGACGTCGGGTGGCATCAGCATCTTACACATGGTTTCAGCTCAAATGATAGCGACACCACAGTTTCCAAACTTGTCCAGTCTGCAACACTTCACAATCTTATTCTTTGGGATGAAAGGAAGATCCAATGTAAAAATGCAGACGGGCAATATGTTAAAACCACTTTTTGGCCTGCACTTATGAATTACTATGAAATTCCCTATAGATTCAGACTTCAACTATTCTTGACGCCGTAGATCGTCTTTCATCATAAACTTGCCTTTCACGGTGGGCGCGGGAAGTTGGGGGCAACTCGTGTTCAAAAGAGGCTGAGGAGCTTTCACTATAATGCTCATACTAGGTTGAAGATTGGCTTCATATTGAACGCACAACGCAGCGACAACAGCCGACTGTTGTCGGCAAAACAAATATCATTAAAGACCAATGCTTTGAAGCAAAGCTTCCTTATCTCTATCAAATTCAACACACCTTTGCTAGTGCTTTGGGAGGGTATTGTCCATTTAGTCTACCATCAGCACAATGCTTCACCAAGTCTTCGCTTAGTTTAATCGGTTTCCTTCTGGTTAAGAGCTCCAGGACAATGACACCAAAGCTGTAGACGTTGCACCTAGAACTAAGCGTTCAACGTCATTGCATATCTACCATTCAATGTCACGAGCATGAACTAGCTCACAGTCATACTGTCAACTATGATCATGTGGTTGGTTTATATTCTCGACAAAGGGAAGCTAAAAGAGATGAGAGCACATGTACATTACATATGCCCACATTCTTTTGTTTCTTGTTACTTTGGTTGAACTGATCGGTTAACCGAATTCAGTATGACACAAAGTCGTCGATTCAACTTTTAGATGAGGATACGTCTTTTTGTCAAGAAGAATTAAATTGCAGTACTTGAACTCGATATGTACATTACATATGACTTGAACTCGACACGACGGTGATGAAGATGTGGATCCTTAGAAACAAAAGGATCTCGATCCGTTGATGTTCCTGCATTTTTTTAAAGTGGGAAAAGATGGCTTTCGGAAATTTTAAGAACGAAACTTTACGAAGAGATAAGAGAATGTAAAATTAGTTGCAGGGATATTTGCCATGAACGAAGCTTCAGGGGTGTCATCTTCTTCACAACAGCTAAAGCAACTCATGTTTGTGTTGACGTCCCACCCCGCGCTGCCCCGTGTCCATCTATATATCCAATTTGATGTAAATGAAACGAGACAGATGAGCTATTTAAGATTGACTCAATCAACTCTCGAATCGAATAGACTCGACTCGAGTACGAACTCGACTCAAATTCTTAACAAGTAAAGTGAGTTACTTCATATCCGACTTGAAATGCTCACGAAAAACTATTATATTAAATTTTTGATTTTTTTAAATTAAATTATTAATAATATTAATATTTATATGTTGTTGTTTATATATATATATATATATAACATAAGGCTTTCGTGTAATAAGAGTTCATATTCAAGTTTGATTTTGAGCTTTAATCGAGCTAAGCCTGAGAATATTTTAAGTTTTTACATGCTAGATTCAAGTTTCATTTTTTATTTCAAGTTAAGCTTGAAAATTTTAATCTCATGAACTTTCGAGTCAATTCGAACTTCAAATTTTTATTATGAGTCGAGCTGCTCGTAAATTTTCGAGTCGAATTAAACTTAATTTTACACTTTTTTTAAATAAAGTCGAGTTGAATAATACTCTATCTCGATTCAATTTATTTAAAACCCTAATATCCTATATGATCGTAAGATCATGTTCTCTTCCTTCCAGATGTTCCTCGAAACTCACTAAAACTACTAAGACAAAAAACAGAATATTTCACAATAGTGTCCTTATGAGAATACAATCCTTCTCTTCTTTTTCTTGAACACCTGCAGTTGTGACCGTGTCTATGTTAGTATTGACTAGAAAAGGAAGAACCGTCATCTGCCATGTAATAATACAAACACAATAATAATAAAAGTACAATAATCGTAAAATAAATAATATATATATAGATT